>NW_027141539.1:0-300000 GCF_036365525.1 Heterodontus francisci
TGGTTTCAGTGTGTGAGGAAGGGCTGTCAGTCTGTGGGGAAGTGGTTTCAGTCTGTGGGGAAGAGGTTTCAGAGAATGGGGAAGGGGT
Source organism: Heterodontus francisci (assembly GCF_036365525.1). NCBI lineage: Eukaryota > Metazoa > Chordata > Chondrichthyes > Heterodontiformes > Heterodontidae > Heterodontus > Heterodontus francisci. The sequence continues at coordinate 89 of NW_027141539.1, forward strand.
TTCAGTCTGTGGGGAAGGGCTTTCAGTGTGTGTGGAAGTGGTTTCAATGTGTGGGGTAGAGGTTTCAGAGAATGGGGAAGGGGTTTCAGTCTGTGGTGATGTGGTTTCAGTGTGTGGGGAAGGGGTTTCGGTGGGTGGTGATGGGGAATCAGTGTCTGGGGAAAAGGTTTCAGTGTGCTGGGATGTGGTTTCAGTGTGTCGAGAAGACGTTTCAGTGTGTGCGGAGAGGTTTCAGTGAGTGGGGAAGTGGTTTCAGTGTGTGGGGAAGATGTTTCAGTGTGTGGGGAAGGGCTTTCAGTGTGTGGGGAAGTGGTTTCATTGTGTGGAGAAGAGGTTTCAGAGAATGGGGAAGGGGTTTCAGTCTGTGGGGATGTGGTTTCAGTGTGTGGGGAAGGGGTTTCAGTGGGTGGTGATCGGGATTCCGTGTCTGGGGAAGAGGTTTCAGTGTGCTGGGAAGTGGTTTCAGTGTGTCGAGAAGACGTTTCAGTGTGTGGGGAGAGGTTTCAGTGAGTGGGGAAGAGGTTTCAGTGTGTGGGGAAGAAGCTTCAGTTTGTGGGGAAGGGTTTCAGTCTGTGGCGAAGAGGTTTCAGTGTGTGGGAAGAGGTTTCTGTGTGTAGCGAAGTGTTTCAGTGTGTGGGGATGGGTTTCAGTGTGTGGGGAAGGGGATTCAGTGTGTGGGGAAGATGTTTCAGTGTGTGAGGAAGAGGTTTCAGTGTGTGGGGAAGGGGTTTCAGTGTGTGGTAAAGGGGATTCAGTATGTGGGGATTGGTTTCAATGTGTGGGGAAGAGGTTTCAGTGTGTGGGGAAGGGGTTTCAGTGTGTGGGGAAGGGATTCAGTGTGTGGGGAAGGGTTTCAGTGTGTGGGGAAAGTTTTCAGTGTGTGGGGAAGAGGTTTCAGAGTGTGGGGATGGGTTTCAGAGTGTGGCGAAATGTTTCAGTGTGTCGGGAACGGTTTTAGTGTGTGGTGAAGAGGTTTCAGTGTGTGGGGAAGAGGTTTCAGTGTGTGGGGAAGAGGTTTCAGTGTGTTGGAAAGGGGTTTCAGTTTGTGGAAAAGGGGTCTCAGTGTGTGGGGAAGCGGTTTCAGTGTGTGGGGAAGTGGTTTCAGATGGTGGGGAAGGGGTTTTAGTGTATGGGGAAGAGGTTTCAGTGTGTGGGGAAGGGGTTTCAGTGTGTGGGGAAGGGGTTTCAGTGTGTGGGGAAGAGGTTTCAGTGTGTGGGGAAGAGAATTCAATGCGTGGGGAAGGAGTTTCAGTGTGTGTGGAAGAGGTTTCAGTGTGTGGGGAAGAGGTTTCAGTGTGTGTGGAAGCGGTTTCAGTGCGTGGGCAAGGGGTTTCACTGTGTGGGGATGGGTTTCAGTGTGTGGGGATGGGTTTCACTGTGTGGGGAAGGCTTTCAGTGTTTGGGGAAGAGGTTTCAGTGTGTGGAAAGGGGTTTCAGTGTGTGAGGAAGAGATTTCAGTGTGTGGGGATGGGTTTCAGTGTGTGGTTCAGGGATTTCAGTCTGTGGGGAAGGTGTTTCAGTGTGTGGGGAAGAGGTTTCAGTGTGTGGGGAAGAGGTTTCAGTGTGTGGGGAAGAGGTTTGAGTGTGTGGGGAAGAGGTTTCAGTGTGTGGGGATGCGTTTCAGTGTGTGGGGAAGGGGTTTCAGTCTGTGGGGATGTGTTTCAGTCTGTGGGGATGGTTTTCAGTTTGTGGGAAGGCGTTTCAGTGTGTGGGGAAGAGGTTGCAGTTCGTGGGGAAGGGGTTTCTGTGTGCGGGGAAGGGGTTTCAGCGTGTGTGGAAGGTGTTTCAGTGTGTGGGGAAGGGGTTTCAGTGTGCGGGGAATGGGTTACAGTGTGTGTGGAAGGGGTTTCAGTGTGTGGGGACGAGGTTGCAGTGTTTGTGGAAGGGGTTTCAGTGTTTGGGGATGGGTTTCAGTGGGTGTGGAAGATGATACAGCGTGTGGTGAAGAGGTTTCAATGTGTGGGGAAGATGTTTCAGTGTGTGGGGAAGGGGTTTCAGTGTCTGAGGAGGAGATTTCAGTGTGTGGGGATAGGTTTCAGTGTGTGGTTAAGGGATTTCAGTCTGTGTGGAAGGGGTTTCAGTGTGTGGGGAAGTGGTTTCAGTGTGTGAGGAAGGGCTTTCAGTCTGTGGGGAAGTGGTTTCAGTCTGTGGGGAAGAGGTTTCAGAGAATGGGGAAGGGGTTTCAGTCTGTGGGGAAGGGCTTTCAGTGTGTGTGGAAGTGGTTTCAGTGTGTGGGGTAGAGGTTTCAGAGAATGGGGAAGGGGTTTCAGTCTGTGGGGATGTGGTTTCAGTGTGTGGGGAAGGGGTTTTGGTGGGTGGTGATGGGGAATCAGTGTCTGGGGAAGAGGTTTCAGTGTGCTGGGATGTGGTTTCAGTGTGTCGAGAAGACGTTTCAGTGTGTGCGGAGAGGTTTCAGTGAGTGGGGAAGTGGTTTCAGTGTGTGGGGAAGATGTTTCAGTGTGTGGGGAAGGGTTTTCAGTGTGTGGGGAAGTGGTTTCATTGTGTGGAGAAGAGGTTTCAGAGAATGGGGAAGGGGTTTCAGTCTGTGGGGAAGTGGTTTCAGTGTGTGGGGAAGGGGTTTCAGTGGGTGGTGATCGGGATTCCGTGTCTGGGGAAGAGGTTTCAGTGTGCTGGGAAGTGGTTTCAGTGTGTCGAGAAGACGTTTCAGTGTGTGGGGAGAGGTTTCAGTGAGTGGGGAAGAGGTTTCAGTGTCTGGGGAAGAAGCTTCAGTTTGTGGGGAAGGGTTTCAGTCTGTGGCGAAGAGTTTTCAGTGTGTGGGAAGAGGTTTCTGTGTGTAGCGAAGGGTTTCAGTGTGTGGGGATGGGTTTCAGTGTGTGGGGAAGGGGATTCAGTGTGTGGGGAAGATGTTTCAGTGTGTGAGGAAGAGGTTTCAGTGTGTGGGGAAGGGGTTTCAGTGTGTGGTAAAGGGGATTCAGTATGTGGGGATTGGTTTCAATGTGTGGGGAAGAGGTTTCAGTGTGTGGGGAAGGGGTTTCAGTGTGTGGGGAAGGGATTCAGTGTGTGGGGAAGGGTTTCAGTGTGTGGGGAAAGTTTTCAGTGTGTGGGGAAGAGTTTTCAGAGTGTGGGGATGGGTTTCAGAGTGTGGCGAAATGTTTCAGTGTGTCGGGAACGGTTTTAGTGTGTGGTGAAGAGGTTTCAGTGTGTGGGGAAGAGGTTTCAGTGTGTGGGGATTGGTCTCAGCGTGTGGGGAAGGTTTTCAGTGTGTGGGGAAGAGGTTTAAGTGTGTGGGGATGACGTTTCAGTGAGTGGGGATGGCTTTCAGTGTGTGTGGAAGGGGTTTCAGTCTGTGCGGAAGAGGTTTCAGTGTGTGGGGAAGAGGTTTCAGTGTGTTGGAAAGGGGTTTCAGTTTGTGGAAAAGGGGTCTCAGTGTGTGGGGAAGAGGTTTCAGTGTGTGGGGAAGTGGTTTCAGACTGTGGGGAAGGGGTTTTAGTGTATGGGGAAGAGGTTTCAGTGTGTGGGGAAGGGGTTTCAGTGTGTGGGGAAGGGGTTTCAGTGTGTGGGGAAGAGGTTTCAGTGTGTGGGGAAGAGAATTCAATGCGTGGGGAAGGAGTTTCAGTGTGTGTGGAAGAGGTTTCAGTCTGTGGGGAAGAGGTTTCAGTGTGTGTGGAAGAGGTTTCAGTGCGTGGGCAAGGGGTTTCACTCTGTGGGGATGGGTTTCAGTGTGTGGGGATGGGTTTCACTGTGTGGGGAAGGCTTTCAGTGTGTGGGGAAGAGGTTTCAGTGTGTGGAAAGGGGTTTCAGTGTGTGAGGAAGAGATTTCAGTGTGTGGGGATGGGTTTCAGTGTGTGGTTCAGGGATTTCAGTCTGTGGGGAAGGGGTTTCAGTGTGTGGGGAAGAGGTTTCAGTGTGTGGGGAAGGGGTTTCAGTGTGTGGGGAAGTGGTTTCAGTGTGTGGGGAAGAGGTTTCAGAGAGTGGGGAAGGGGTTTCAGACTGTGGGGAAGTGGTTTCAGTGTGTGTGGAAGAGGTTTCAGTGTGTGGGGAAGGGGTTTCAATGTGTGGTGAAGGGGATTCAGTGTCTGGGGAAGAGGTTTCAGTGCGCTGGGAAGGGGTTTCAGTGCGTCGAGAAGATGTTTCAGTGTGTGGGGAAGAGGTTTCAGTGTGTGGGGAAATGTTTCAGTGTGTGGGGAAGAGGTTTCAGTGTTTGCGGAATAGATTTCAGTGTGTAGGGAAGAGGTTTCAGTGTGTGGGGAAGGGTTTCACTCTGTGGCGAAGAGGTTTCAGTGTGTGGGAAGAGGTTTCTGTGTGTAGGGAAGGTTTTCAGTGTGTGGGGAAGGGCTATCTGTGTGTGGGGATGGGTTTCAGTGTGTGGGGAAGGGGATTCAGTGTGTGGGGAAGAGGTTTCGATGTGTGAGGAAGAGGTTTCAGTGTGTGTGGAAGGGGTTTCAGTTTGGGGATAAGGGGTTTCAGTGTGTGTGGACGAGGTTTCAGTGTGTGGGGAAGTGGTTTCAGTCTGTGGGGAAGTGGTTTTAGTGTATGGGGAAGAGGTTTCAGTGTGTGGGGAAGGGGTTTCAGTGTGTGGGGAAGGGGTTTCAGTGTGTGGGGAAGAGGTCTCAGTGTGTGGGGAAGAGGTTTCAGTGTGTGGGGATGGGTTTCAGTGCGTGTGGAAGCGGTTTCAGTGTGTGGGGAAGAGGTTTCAGTGTGTGGGGAAGGGTTGCAGTCTGTAGGGAAAGGTTTCAGTGTGTGTGGAAGAGGTTTCAGTTTGTGGGGATGCGTTTCAGTGTCTGAGGAAGGGGTTTCAGTCTGTGGGGATGTGTTTCAGTCTGTGGGGATGGTTTTCAGTTTGTGGGAAGGGGTTTCAGTGTGTGGGGTAGAGGTTTCAGTGCGTGGGGAAGGGGTTTCCGTGTGCGGGGAAGGGGTTACAGTGTGTGCAAGGGGTTTCAGTGTGTGGGGAAGGGGTTTCAGTGTTTGTGGAAGATGTTTTAGTGTGTGTGGAAGGGGTTTCAGTGTTTGGGGATTGGTTTCAGTGGGTGTGGAAGAAGATACAGCGTGTGGGGAAGAGGTTTCAATGTGTGGGGAAGATGTTTCAGTGTGTGTGGAAGAGGATTCAATGCGTGGGGAAGGAGTTTCAGTGTGTGGGGAAGATGTTTCAGTGTGTTGGGAAGAGGTTTCAGTATGTGTGGAAGAGGTTTCAGTGCGTGGGGAAGGGGTTTCAGTGTGTGGGGAAGAGGTTTCAGTGTGTGGGGATGCGTTTCAGTGTGTGGGGAAGGGGTTTCAGTCTGTGGGGATGTGTTTCAGTCTGTGGGGGTGGTTTTCAGTTTGTGGGAAGGCGTTTCAGTGTGTGGGGAAGAGGTTGCAGTTCGTGGGGAAGGGGTTTCTGTGTGCGGGGAAGGGGTTTCAGCGTGTGTGGAAGGTGTTTCAGTGTGTGGGGAAGGGGTTTCAGTGTGCGGGGAATGGGTTACAGTGTGTGTGGAAGGGGTTTCAGTGTGTGGGGAAGAGGTTGCAGTGTTTGTGGAAGGGGTTTCAGTGTTTGGGGATGGGTTTCAGTGGGTGTGGAAGATGATACAGCGTGTGGTAAAGAGGTTTCAATGTGTGGGGAAGATGTTTCAGTGTGTGGGGAAGGGGTTTCAGTGTGTGAGGAGGAGATTTCAGTGTGTGGGGATAGGTTTCAGTGTGTGGTTAAGGGATTTCAGTCTGTGTGGAAGGGGTTTCAGTGTGTGGGGAAGTGGTTTCAGTGTGTGGGGAAGGGCTTTCAGTCTGTGGGGAAGTGGTTTCAGTCTGTGGGGAAGTGGTTTCAGAGAATGGGGAAGGGGTTTCAGTCTGTGGGGAAGTGGTTTCAGTGTGTGGGGAAGGGGTTTCAGTGGGTGGTGATGGGGAATCAGTGTCTGGGGAAGAGGTTTCAGTGTGCTGGGATGTGGTTTCAGTGTGTCGAGAAGACGTTTCAGTGTGTGGGGAGAGGTTTCAGTGAGTGGGGAAGAGGTTTCAGTGTGTGGGGAAGATGTTTCAGTGTGTGGGGAAGGGCTTTCAGTGTGTGGGGAAGTGGTTTCAGTGTGTGGGGAAGAGGTTTCAGAGAATGGGGAACGGGTTTCAGTCTGTGGGGAAGTGGTTTCAGTGTGTGGGGAAGGGGTTTCACTGGGTGGTGATCGGGATTCAGTGTCTGGGGAAGAGGTTTCAGTGTGCTGGGAAGTGGTTTCAGTGTGTCGAGAAGACGTTTCAGTGTGTGGGGAGAGGTTTCAGTGAGTGGGGAAGAGGTTTCAGTGTCTGGGGAAGAAGCTTCAGTTTGTGGAAGTGGTTTCAGTGTGTGGCGAAGAGGTTTCAGTGTGTGGGAAGAGGTTTCTGTGTGTAGCGAAGGGTTTCAGTGTGTGGGGATGGGTTTCAGTGTGTGGGGAAGGGGATTCAGTGTGTGGGGAAGATGTTTCAGTGTGTGAGGAAGAGGTTTCAGTGTGTGGGGAAGGGGTTTCAGTGTGTGGTAAAGGGGATTCAGTATGTGGGGATTGGTTTCAATGTGTGGGGAAGAGGTTTCAGTGTGTGGGGAAGGGGTTTCAGTGTGTGGGGAAGGGATTCAGTGTGTGGGGAAGGGTTTCAGTGTGTGGGGAAAGTTTTCAGTGTGTGGGGAAGAGGTTTCAGAGTGTGGGGATGGGTTTCAGAGTGTGGCGAAATGTTTCAGTGTGTCGGGAACGGTTTTAGTGTGTGGTGAAGAGGTTTCAGTGTGTGGGGAAGAGGTTTCAGTGTGTGGGGATTGGTCTCAGCGTGTGGGGAAGGTTTTCAGTGTGTGGGGAAGAGGTTTAAGTGTGTGGGGATGACGTTTCAGTGAGTGGGGATGGCTTTCAGTGTGTGTGGAAGGGGTTTCAGTCTGTGCGGAAGAGGTTTCAGTGTGTGGGGAAGAGGTTTCAGTGTGTTGGAAAGGGGTTTCAGTTTGTGGAAAAGGGGTCTCAGTGTGTGGGGAAGAGGTTTCAGTGTGTGGTGAAGTGGTTTCAGACTGTGGGGAAGGGGTTTTAGTGTATGGGGAAGAGGTTTCAGTGTGTGGGGAAGGGGTTTCAGTGTGTGGGGAAGGGGTTTCAGTGTGTGGGGAAGAGGTTTCAGTGTGTGGGGAAGAGAATTCAATGCGTGGGGAAGGAGTTTCAGTGTGTGTGGAAGAGGTTTCAGTGTGTGGGGAAGAGGTTTCAGTGTGTGTGGAAGAGGTTTCAGTGCGTGGGTAAGGGGTTTCACTGTGTGGGGATGGGTTTCAGTGTGTGGGGATGGGTTTCACTGTGTGGGGAAGGCTTTCAGTGTGTGGGGAAGAGGTTTCAGTGTGTGGAAAGGGGTTTCAGTGTGTGAGGAAGAGATTTCAGTGTGTGGGGATGGGTTTCAGTGTGTGGTTCAGGGATTTCAGTCTGTGGGGAAGGGGTTTCAGTGTGTGGGGAAGAGGTTTCAGTGTGTGGGGAAGGGGTTTCAGTGTGTGGGGAAGTGGTTTCAGTGTGTGGGGAAGAGGTTTCAGAGAGTGGGGAAGGGGTTTCAGACTGTGGGGAAGTGGTTTCAGTGTGTGTGGAAGAGGTTTCAGTGTGTGGGGAAGGGGTTTCAATGTGTGGTGAAGGGGATTCAGTGTCTGGGGAAGAGGTTTCAGTGCGCTGGGAAGGGGTTTCAGTGCGTCGAGAAGATGTTTCAGTGTGTGGGGAAGAGGTTTCAGTGTGTGGGGAAATGTTTCAGTGTGTGGGGAAGAGGTTTCAGTGTTTGCGGAATAGATTTCAGTGTGTAGGGAAGAGGTTTCAGTGTGTGGGGAAGGGTTTCACTCTGTGGCGAAGAGGTTTCAGTGTGTGGGAAGAGGTTTCTGTGTGTAGGGAAGGTTTTCAGTGTGTGGGGAAGGGCTATCTGTGTGTGGGGATGGGTTTCAGTGTGTGGGGAAGGGGATTCAGTGTGTGGGGAAGAGGTTTCGATGTGTGAGGAAGAGGTTTCAGTGTGTGTGGAAGGGGTTTCAGTTTGGGGATAAGGGGTTTCAGTGTGTGTGGACGAGGTTTCAGTGTGTGGGGAAGTGGTTTCAGTCTGTGGGGAAGTGGTTTTAGTGTATGGGGAAGAGGTTTCAGTGTGTGGGGAAGGGGTTTCAGTGTGTGGGGAAGGGATTTCAGTGTGTGGGGAAGAGGTCAGAGTGTGTGGGGAAGAGGTTTCAGTGTGTGGGGATGGGTTTCAGTGCGTGTGGAAGCGGTTTCAGTGTGTGGGGAAGAGGTTTCAGTGTGTGGGGAAGGGTTGCAGTCTGTAGGGAAAGGTTTCAGTGTGTGTGGAAGAGGTTTCAGTTTGTGGGGATGCGTTTCAGTGTCTGAGGAAGGGGTTTCAGTCTGTGGGGATGTGTTGCAGTCTGTGGAGATGGTTTTCAGTTTGTGGGAAGGGGTTTCAGTGTGTGGGGTAGAGGTTTCAGTGCGTGGGGAAGGGGTTTCCGTGTGCGGGGAAGGGGTTACAGTGTGTGCAAGGGGTTTCAGTGTGTGGGGAAGGGGTTTCAGTGTTTGTGGAAGATGTTTTAGTGTGTGTGGAAGGGGTTTCAGTGTTTGGGGATTGGTTTCAGTGGGTGTGGAAGAAGATACAGCGTGTGGGGAAGAGGTTTCAATGTGTGGGGAAGATGTTTCAGTGTGTTTGGAAGAGGATTCAATGCGTGGGGAAGGAGTTTCAGTGTGTGGGGAAGAGGTTTCAGTGTGTTGGGAAGAGGTTTCAGTATGTGTGGAAGAGGTTTCAGTGCGTGGGGAAGGGGTTTCAGTGTGTGGGGAAGAGGTTTCAGTGTGTGGGGATGCGTTTCAGTGTGTGGGGAAGGGGTTTCAGTCTGTGGGGATGTGTTTCAGTCTGTGGGGATGGTTTTCAGTTTGTGGGAAGGCGTTTCAGTGTGTGGGGAAGAGGTTGCAGTTCGTGGGGAAGGGGTTTCTGTGTGCGGGGAAGGGGTTTCAGCGTGTGTGGAAGGTGTTTCAGTGTGTGGGGAAGGGGTTTGAGTGTGCGGGGAATGGGTTACAGTGTGTGTGGAAGGGGTTTCAGTGTGTGGGGAAGAGGTTGCAGTGTTTGTGGAAGGGGTTTCAGTGTTTGGGGATGGGTTTCAGTGGGTGTGGAAGATGATACAGCGTGTGGTAAAGAGGTTTCAATGTGTGGGGAAGATGTTTCAGTGTGTGGGGAAGGGGTTTCAGTGTGTGAGGAGGAGATTTCAGTGTGTGGGGATAGGTTTCAGTGTGTGGTTAAGGGATTTCAGTCTGTGTGGAAGGGGTTTCAGTGTGTGGGGAAGTGGTTTCAGTGTGTGGGGAAGGGCTTTCAGTCTGTGGGGAAGTGGTTTCAGTCGGTGGGGAAGAGGTTTCAGAGAATGGGGAAGGGGTTTCAGTCTGTGGGGAAGTGGTTTCAGTGTGTGGGGAAGGGGTTTCAGTGGGTGGTGATGGGGAATCAGTGTCTGGGGAAGAGGTTTCAGTGTGCTGGGATGTGGTTTCAGTGTGTCGAGAAGACGTTTCAGTGTGTGGGGAGAGGTTTCAGTGAGTGGGGAAGAGGTTTCAGTGTGTGGGGAAGATGTTTCAGTGTGTGGGGAAGGGCTTTCAGTGTGTGGGGAAGTGGTTTCAGTGTGTGGGGAAGAGGTTTCAGAGAATGGGGAAGGGGTTTCAGTCTGTGGGGAAGTGGTTTCAGTGTGTGGGGAAGGGGTTTCACTGGGTGGTGATCGGGATTCAGTGTCTGGGGAAGAGGTTTCAGTGTGCTGGGAAGTGGTTTCAGTGTGTCGAGAAGACGTTTCAGTGTGTGGGGAGAGGTTTCAGTGAGTGGGGAAGAGGTTTCAGTGTGTGGGGAAGAAGCTTCAGTTTGTGGGGAAGGGTTTCAGTCTGTGGTGAAGAGGTTTCAGTGTGTGGGAAGAGGTTTCTGTGTGTAGCGAAGGGTTTCAGTGTGTGGGGATGGGTTTCAGTGTGTGGGGAAGGGGATTCAGTGTGTGGGGAAGATGTTTCAGTGTGTGAGGAAGAGGTTTCAGTGTGTGGGGAAAGTTTTCAGTGTGTGGGGAAGAGGTTTCAGAGTGTGGGGATGGGTTTCAGAGTGTGGCGAAGGGTTTCAGTGTGTCGGGAACGGTTTTAGTGTGTGGTGAAGAGGTTTCAGTGTGTGGGGAAGAGGTTTCAGTGTGTGGGGATTGGTCTCAGCGTGTGGGGAAGGTTTTCAGTGTGTGGGGAAGAGGTTTAAGTGTGTGGGGAAGAGGTTTCAGTGTGTTGGAAAGGGGTTTCAGTTCGTGGAAAAGGGGTTTCAGTGTGTGGGGAAGAGGTTTCAGTGTGTGGGGAAGTGGTTTTAGACTGTGGGTAAGGGGTTTTAGTGTATGGGGAAGAGGTTTCAGTGTGTGGGGAAGGGGTTTCAGTGTGTGGGGAAGGGGTTTCAGTGTGTGGGGAAGAGGTTTCAGTGTGTGGGGAAGAGAATTCAATGCGTGGGGAAGGAGTTTCAGTGTGTGTGGAAGAGGTTTCAGTGTGTGGGGAAGAGGTTTCAGTGTGTGTGGAAGAGGTTTCAGTGCGTGGGCAAGGGATTTCACAATGTGGGGATGGGTTTCTGTGTGTGGGGATGGGTTTCACTGTGTGGGGAAGGATTTCAGTGTGTGGGGAAAAGGTTTCAGCGTGTGGGAAATGGGTTTCAGTGTGTGAGGAAGAGATTTCAGTGTGTGGGGATGGGTTTCAGTGTGTGGTTCAGGGATTTCAGTCTGTGGGGAAGGGGTTTCAGTGTGTGGGGAAAAGGTTTCAGTGTGTGGGGAAGGGGTTTCAGTGTGTGGGGAAGTGGTTTCAGTGTGTGGGGAAGAGGTTTCAGAGAGTGGGGAAGGGGTTTCAGACTGTGGGGAAGTGGTTTCAGTGTGTGTGGAAGATGTTTCAGTGTGTGGGGAAGGGGTTTCAATGTGTGGTGAAGGGGATTCAGTGTCTGGGGAAGAGGTTTCAGTGCGCTGGGAAGGGGTTTCAGTGCGTCGAGTAGATGTTTCAGTGTGTGGGGAAGAGGTTTCAGTGTGTGGGGAAGATGTTTCAGTGTGTGGGGAAGAGGTTTCAGTGTTTGCGGAAGAGATTTCAGTGTATAGGGACGAGGTTTCAGTGTGTGGGGAACGGTTACACTCTGTGGCGAAGAGGTTTCAGTGTGTGGGAAGAGGTTTCTGTGTGTAGGGAATGTTTTCAGTGTGTGGGGAAGGGCTTTCTGTGTGTGGGGATGGGTTTCAGTGTGTGGGAAAGGGGATTCAGTGTGTGGGGAAGAGGTTTCAGTGTGTGAGGAAGAGGTTTCAGTGTGTGTGGAAGGGGTTTCAGTTTGTGAATAAGGGGTTTCAGTGTGTGGGGAAGGGGTTTCAGTGTGTGGGGATGGGGTTTCAGTGTGTGGGGAAGAGATTTCAGTGTGTGGGGATGGGTTTCAGTGTTTGGTTAAGGGGTTTCTGTCTGTGGGGAATGGGTTTCAGTGCGTGGGGAAGGTTTGCAGTGTGTGGGGAAGAGGTTTCAGTGTGTGGGGTACAGGTTTCGGTGTGTGGGGATGGGTTTCATTGTGTAGGGAAAGGTTTCAATGTGTGGGGAAGGGGTTTCAGTGTGTGCGGAAGAGGTTTCCGTGTGCGGGGAAGGGGTTTCATTGTGTGTGGAAGAGGTTTCAGTGTGTGTGGAAGCTGTTTCAGTGTATGGGGATGTGTTTCAGTGGGTGTGGAAGAAGTTTCAGCGTGTGGGGAAGAGGTTTAAGTGTGTGGGGAAGATGTTTCAGTGTGTGTGGAAGAGGTTTCAGTGCGTGGGGAAGAGGTTTCAGTGTGTGGGGAAGAGGTTTCAGTGTGTGGAAGAGGTTTCAGTGCGTGGGGAAGATGATTCAGTGTGTGGGGAAGTGGTTTCAGTGTGTGGGGAAGGGGTTTCAGTGCGTGGGGAAGAGGTTTCAATGTGTGGGGAAGGGGTTTCAGTGTGTGGGGATGAGGTTTCAGTGTGTGGGGATGGGTCTCAGTGTGTGGGGAAGGGGTTTCAGTGTGTGGGGAACGGGTTTCAGTCTGTGCGGAAGAGGTTTCAGTGTGTTGGGAAGAGGTTTCAGTGTGTGGGGATGGATTTCAGTCTGTGGGGAAGGGGTTTCAGTGTGTGCGGAAGGGGTTTCAGTGTGTGGGGATGAGGTTTCAGTGTTTGGGGATGGGTTTCAGTGTGTGGGGAAGGGGTTTCAGTCTGTGCGGAAGAGGTTTCAGTGTGTGGGGAAGAGGTTTCAGTGTGTTGGAAAGGGATTTCAGTTAGTGGATAAGGAGTTTCAGTGTGTGGGGAAGAGGTTTCAGTGTGTGGGGAAGTGGTTTCAGTCAGTGGGGAAGGGGTTTTAGTGTATGGGGAAGAGGTTTCAGTGTGTGGGGAAGGGGTTTCAGTGTGTGGGCAGGAGATTTCAGTGTGTGGGGAAGGGGTTTCAGTGTGTGGTTAAGGGATTTCAGTCTGTGGGGAAGGGGTTTCAGTGTGTGGGGAAGTGGTTTCAGTGTGTGGGGAAGGGCTTTCAGTGTGTGGGGAAGTGGTTTCAGTGTGTGGGGAAGAGGTTTCAGAGAATGGGGAAGGGGTTTCAGTCTGTGGGGAAGTGGTTTCAGTGTGTGGGGAAGGGGTTTCAGTGGGTGGTGATGGGGATTCAGTGTCTGGGGAAGAGGTTTCAGTGTGTTGGGAAGTGATTTCAGTGTGTCGAGAAGACGTTTCAGTGTGTGGGGAGAGGTTTCAGTGAGTGGGGAAGAGGTTTCAGTGTGTGGGGAAGATGTTTCAGTGTGTGGGGAAGAGGTTTCAGTGTGTGTGGAAGAGGTTTCAGTGTGTGGGTAGAAGCTTCAGTTTGTGGGGAAGGGTTTCAGTCTGTGGCGAAGAGGTTTCAGTGTGTGGGAAGAGGTTTCTGTGTGTAGCGAAGGGTTTCAGTGTGTGGGGATGGATTTCAGTGTGTGGGGAAGGGGTTTCAGTGTATGAGGAGGAGATTTCAGTGTGTGGGAATGGGTTTCAGTGGGTGGTTACGGGGTTTCAGTGTGTGGGGAAGTGGTTTCAGTGTGTGGGGTAGAGGTTTCAGAGAATGGGGAAGGGGTTTCAGTCTGTGGGGAAGTGGTTTCAGTGTGTGGGGAAGGGGTTTCAGTGGGTGGTGATGGGGAATCAGTGTCTGGGGAAGAGGTTTCAGTGTGCTGGGATGTGGTTTCAGTGTGTCGAGAAGACATTTCAGTGTGTGCGGAGAGGTTTCAGTGAGTGGGGAAGAGGTTTCAGTGTGTGGGGAAGATGTTTCAGTGTGTGGGGAAGGGCTTTCAGTGTGTGGGGAAGTGGTTTCATTTTGTGGGGAAGAGGTTTCAGAGAATGGGGAAGGGGTTTCAGTCTGTGGGGAAGTGGTTTCAGTGTGTGGGGAAGGGGTTTCAGTGGGTGGTGATCGGGATTCAGTGTCTGGGGAAGAGGTTTCAGTGTGCTGAGAAGTGGTTTCAGTGTGTCGAGAAGACGTTTCAGTGTGTGGGGAGAGGTTTCAGTGAGTGGGGAAGAGGTTTCAGTGTGTGGAAAAGAAGCTTCAGTTTGTGGGGAAGGGTTTCAGTCTGTGGCGAAGAGGTTTCAGTGTGTGGGCAGATGTTTCTGTGTGTAGCGAAGGGTTTCAGTGTGTGGGGATGGGTTTCAGTGTGTGGGGAAGGGGATTCAGTGTGTGGGGAAGATGTTTCAGTGTGTGAGGAAGAGGTTTCAGTGTGTGGGGAAGGGGTTTCAGTGTGTGGTAAAGGGGATTCAGTATGTGGGGATTGGTTTCAATGTGTGGGGAAGAGGTTTCAGTGTGTGGGGAAGGGGTTTCAGTGTGTGGGGAAGGGTTTCTGAGTGTGGGGATGGGTTTCAGAGTGTGGCGAAGGGTTTCAGTGTGTCGGGAACGGTTTTAGTGTGTGGTGAAGAGGTTTCAGTGTGTGGGGAAGAGGTTTCAGTGTGTGGGGATTGGTCTCAGCGTGTGGGGAAGGTTTTCAGTGTGTGGGGAAGAGGTTTAAGTGTGTGGGGATGACGTTTCAGTGACTGGGGATGTGTTTCAGTGTGTGTGGAATGGGTTTCAGTCTGTGCGGAAGAGGTTTCAGTGTGTGGGGAAGAGGTTTCAGTGTGTTGGAAAGGGGTTTCAGTTTGTGGAAAAGGGGTTTCAGTGTGTGGGGAAGAGGTTTCAGTGTGTGGGGAAGTGGTTTCAGACAGTGGGGAATGGGTTTTAGTGGATGGGGAAGAGGTTTCAGTGTGTGGGGAAGGGGTTTCAGTGTGTGGGGAAGGGGTTTCAGTGTGTGGGGAAGAGGTTTCAGTGTGTGGGGAAGAGAATTCAATGCGTGGGGAAGGAGTTTCAGTGTGTGTGGAAGAGGTTTCAGTGTGTGGGGAAGAGGTTTCAGTGTGTGTGGGAGAGGTTTCAGTGCGTGGGCAAGGGGTTTCACTGTGTGGGGATGGGTCTCAGTGTGTGGGGATGGGTTTCACTGTGTGGGGAAGGCTTTCAGTGTGTGGGGAAGAGGTTTCAGTGTGTGCGAAAGGGGTTTCAGTGTGTGAGGAAGAGATTTCAGTGTTTGGGGAAGGGGTTTCAGTGTGTGGGGATGGGTTTAAGTGTGTGGGGAAGGGGTTTCAGTGTGTGGGGAAGAGGTTTCAGTGTGTGGGTAAGGGGTTTCAGTGTGTGGGGAAGTGGTTTCAGTGTGTGGGGAAGAGGTTTCAGAGAGTGGGGAAGGGGTTTCAGACTGTGGGGAAGTGGTTTCAGTGTGTGTGGAAGAGGTTTCAGAGTGTGGGGAAGGTGTTTCAATGTGTGGTGAAGGGGATTCAGTGTCTGGGGAAGAGGTTTCAGTGCGCTGGGAAGGGGTTTCAGTGCGTCGAGAAGATGTTTCAGTGTGTGGGGAAGAGGATTCAGTGTGTGGGGAAGATGTTTCAGTGTGTGGGGAAGAGGTTTCAGTGTTTGCGGAAGAGATTTCAGTGTGTAGGGAAGAGGTTTCAGTGTGTGGGGAACGGTTTCACTCTGTGGCGAAGAGGTTTCAGTGTGTGGGAAGAGGTTTCTGTGTGTAGGGAAGATTTTCAGTGTGTGGGGAAGGGCTTTCTGTGTGTGGGGATGGGTTTCAGTGTGTGGGGAAGGGGATTCAGTGTGTGGGGAAGAGGTTTCAATGTGTGAGGAAGAGGTTTCAGTGTGTGTGGAAGGGGTTTCAGTTAGTGGATAAGGGGTTTCAGTGTGTGGCCACGAGGTTTCAGTGTGTGGGGAAGTGGTTTCAGTCTGTGGGGAAGTGGTTTCAGTGTATGGGGAAGAGTTTTCAGTGTGTGGGGAAGGGGTTTCAGTGTGTGGGGAAGGGGTTTCAGTGTGTGGGGAAGAGGTCTCAGTGTGTGGGGAAGAGGTTTCAGTGTGTGGGGATGGGTTTCAGTGCGTGTGGAAGCGGTTTCAGTGTGTGGGGAAGAGGTTTCAGTGTGTGTGGAAGAGGTTTCAGTTTGTGGGGATGCGTTTCAGTGTCTGGGGAAGGGGTTTCAGTCTGTGGGGATGTGTTTCACTCTGTGGGGATGGTTTCCAGTTTGTGGGAAGGGGTTTCAGTGCGTGGGGTAGAGGTTTCAGTGCGTGGGGAAGGGGTTTCCGTGTGCGGGGAAGGGGTTACAGTGCGTGCAAGGGGTTTCAGTGTGTGGGAAAGGGGTATCAGTGTTTGTGGAAGATGTTTTAGTGTGTGTGGAAGGGGTTTCAGTGTTTGGGGATTGGTTTCAGTGGGTGTGGAAGAAGATACAGCGTGTGGAGAAGAGGTTTCAATGTGTGGGGAAGATGTTTCAGTGTGTGTGGAAGAGGATTCAATGCGTGGGGAAGGAGTTTCAGTGTGTGGGGAAGAGGTTTCAGTGTGTTGGGAAGAGGTTTCAGTGTGTGTGGAAGAGGTTTCAGTGCGTGGGGAAGGGGTTTCAGTGTGTGGGGAAGAGGTTTCAGTGTGTGGGGATGCGTTTCAGTGTGTGGGGAAGGGGTTTCAGTCTGTGGGGATGTGTTTCAGTCTGTGGGGATGGTTTTCAGTTTGTGGGAAGGAGTTTCAGTGTGTGGGGTAGAGGTTTCAGTACGTGGGGAAGGGGTTTCAGTCAGTGGGGAAGAGGTTTCAGTGTGTGGGAAGGCGTTTCAGTGTGTGGGGAAGAGGTTGCAGTTCGTGGGGAAGGGGTTTCTGTGTGCGGGGAAGGGTTTTCAGCGTGTGTGGAAGGTGTTTCAGTGTGTGGGGAAGGGGTTTCAGTGTGCGGGGAATGGGTTACAGTGTGTGTGGAAGGGATTTCAGTGTGTGGGGAAGAGGTTGCAGTGTTTGTGGAAGGGGTTTCAGTGTTTGGGGATGGGTTTCAGTGGGTGTGGAAGATGATACAGCGTGTGGTGAAGAGGTTTCAATGTGTGGGGAAGATGTTTCAGTGTGTGGGGAAGGGGTTTCAGTGTGTGAGGAGGAGATTTCAGTGTGTGGGGATAGGTTTCAGTGTGTGGTTAAGGGATTTCAGTCTGTGTGGAAGGGGTTTCAGTGTGTGGGGAAGTGGTTTCAGTGTGTGGGGAAGGGCTTTCAGTCAGTGGGGAAGTGGTTTCAGTCTGTGGGGAAGAGGTTTCAGAGAATGGGGAAGGGGTTTCAGTCTGTGGGGAAGTGGTTTCAGTGTGTGGGGAAGGGGTTTCAGTGGGTGGTGATGGGGAATCAGTGTCTGGGGAAGAGGTTACAGTGTGCTGGGATGTGGTTTCAGTGTGTCGAGAAGACGTTTCAGTGTGTGGGGAGAGGTTTCAGTGAGTGGGTAAGCGGTTTCAGTGAGTGGGGAAGAGGTTTCAGAGAATGGGGAAGGGGTTTCAGTCTGTGGGGAAGTGGTTTCAGTTTGTGGGGAAGGGGTTTCACTGGGTGGTGATCGGGATTCAGTGTCTGGGGAAGAGGTTTCAGTGTGCTGGGAAGTGGTTTCAGTGTGTCGAGAAGACGGTTCAGTGTGTGGGGAGAGGTTTCAGTGAGTGGGGAAGAGGTTTCAGTGTGTGGGGAAGAAGCTTCAGTTTGTGGGGAAGGGTTTCAGTCTGTGGCGAAGAGGTTTCAGTGTGTGGGAAGAGGTTTCTGTGTGTAGCGAAGGGTTTCAGTGTGTGGGGATGGGTTTCAGTGTGTGGGGAAGGGGATTCAGTGTGTGGGGAAGATGTTTCAGTGTGTGAGGAAGAGGTTTCAGTGTGTGGGGAAGCGGTTTCAGTGTGTGTTTAAGGGGGATTCAGTTTGTGGGGATGGGTTTCAATGTGTGGGGAAGAGGTTTCAGTGTGTGGGGAAGGGGTTTCAGTGTGTGGGGAAGGGTTTCAGTGTGTGGGGAAGGCTTTCAGTGTGTGGGGAAAGTTTTCAGTGTGTGGGGAAGAGGTTTCAGAGTGTGGGGATGGGTTTCAGAGTGTGGCGAAGGGTGTCAGTGTGTCGGGAACGGTTTTAGTGTGTGGTGAAGAGGTTTCAGTGTGTGGGGAAGAGGTTCCAGTGTGTGGGGATTGGTCTCAGCGTGTGGGGAAGGTTTTCAGTGTGTGGGGAAGAGGTTTAAGTGTGTGGGGATGACGTTTCAGTGTGTGGGGATGGGTTTCAGTGAGTGTGGAAGTGGTTTCAGTCTTTGCGGAAGAGGTTTCAGTGTGTGGAGAAGAGGTTTCAGTGTGTTGGAAAGGGGTTTCAGTTCGTGGAAAAGGGGTTTCAGTGTGTGGGGAAGAGGTTTCAGTGTGTGGGGAAGTGGTTTCAGACTGTGGGGAAGGGGTTTTAGTGTATGGGGAAGAGGTTTCAGTGTGTGGGGAAGGGGTTTCAGTGTGTGGGGAAGGGGTTTCAGTGTGTGGGGAAGAGGTTTCAGTGTGTGGGGAAGAGAATTCAATGCGTGGGGAAGGAGTTTCAGTGTGTGTGGAAGTGGTTTCAGTGTGTGGGGAAGAGGTTTCGGTGTGTGTGGAAGAGGTTTCAGTGCGTGGGCAAGGGGTTTCACTGTGTGGGGATGGGTTTCAGTGCGTGTGGAAGCGGTTTCAGTCTGTGGGGAAGTGGTTTTAGTGCATGGGGAAGAGGTTTCAGTGTGTGGGGAAGAGGTTTCAGTGTGTTGGAAAGGGGTTTCAGTTCGTGGAAAAGGGGTTTCAGTGTGTGGGGAAGAGGTTTCAGTGTGTGGGGAAGAGGTTTCAGTGTGTGGGGAAGGGGTTTCAGTGTGTGGGGAAGGGGTTTCAGTGTGTGGGGAAGAGGTTTCAGTGTGTGGGGAAGAGAATTCAATGCGTGGGGAAGGAGTTTCAGTGTGTGTGGAAGTGGTTTCAGTGTGTGGGGAAGAGGTTTCGGTGTGTGTGGAAGAGGTTTCAGTGCGTGGGCAAGGGGTTTCACTGTGTGGGGATGGGTTTCAGTGCGTGTGGAAGCGGTTTCAGTCTGTGGGGAAGTGGTTTTAGTGTATGGGGAAGAGGTTTCAGTGTGTGGGGAAGGGGTTTCAGTGTGTGGGGAAGGGGTTTCAGTGTGTGGGGAAGAGGTCTCAGTGTGTGCGGAAGAGGTTTCAGTGTGTGGGGATGGGTTTCAGTGCGTGTGGAAGCGGTTTCAGTGTGTGGGGAAGAGGTTTCAGTGTGTGGGGAAGGGGTTTCAGTGTGTGGGGAAGGGTTTCAGAGTGTGGGGATGGGTTTCAGAGTGTGGCGAAGGGTTTCAGTGTGTCGGGAACGGTTTTAGTGTGTGGTGAAGAGGTTTCAGTGTGTGGGGAAGAGGTTTCAGTGTGTGGGGATTGGGCTCAGCGTGTGGGGAAGGTTTTCAGTGTGTGGGGAAGAGGTTTAAGTGTGTGGGGATGACCGTTCAGTGACTGGGGATGTGTTTCAGTGTGTGTGGAATGGGTTTCAGTCTGTGCGGAAGAGGTTTCAGTGTGTGGGGAAGAGGTTTCAGTGTGTTGGAAAGGGGTTTCAGTTTGTTGAAAAGGGGTTTCAGTGTGTGGGGAAGAGGTTTCAGTGTGTGGGGAAATGGTTTCAGACAGTGGGGAATGGGTTTTAGTGGATGGGGAAGAGGTTTCAGTGTGTGGGGAAGGGGTTTCAGTGTGTGGGGAAGGGGTTTCAGTGTGTGGGGAAGAGGTTTCAGTGTGTGGGGAAGAGAATTCAATGCGTGGGGAAGGAGTTTCAGTGTGTGTGGAAGAGGTTTCAGTGTGTGGGGAAGAGGTTTCAGTGTGTGTGGGAGAGGTTTCAGTGCGTGGGCAAGGAGTTTCGCTGTGTGGGAATGGGTTTCAGTGTGTGGGGATGGGTTTCACTGTGTGGGGAAGGCTTTCAGTGTGTGGGGAAGAGGTTTCAGTGTGTGCGAAAGGGGTTTCAGTCTGTGAGGAAGAGATTTCAGTGTGTGGGGATGGGTTTCAGTGTGTGGTTCAGGGATTTCAGTCTGTGGGGAAGGCGTTTCAGTGTGTGGGGAAGAGGTTTCAGTGTGTGGGTAAGGGGTTTCAGTGTGTGGGGAAGTGGTTTCAGTGTGTGGGGAAGAGGTTTCAGAGAGTGGGGAAGGGGTTTCAGACTGTGGGGAAGTGGTTTCAGTGTGTGTGGAAGAGGTTTCAGAGTGTGGGGAAGGTGTTTCAATGTGTGGTGAAGGGGATTCAGTGTCTGGGGAAGAGGTTTCAGTGCGCTGGGAAGGGGTTTCAGTGCGTCGAGAAGATGTTTCAGTGTGTGGGGAAGAGGATTCAGTGTGTGGGGAAGATGTTTCAGTGTGTGGGGAAGAGGTTTCAGTGTTTGCGGAAGAGATTTCAGTGTGTAGGGAAGAGGTTTCAGTGTGTGGGGAACGGTTTCACTCTGTGGCGAAGAGGTTTCAGTGTGTGGGAAGAGGTTTCTGTGTGTAGGGAAGATTTTCAGTGTGTGGGGAAGGGCTTTCTGTGTGTGGGGATGGGTTTCAGTGTGTGGGGAAGGGGATTCAGTGTGTGGGGAAGAGGTTTCAATGTGTGAGGAAGAGGTTTCAGTGTGTGTGGAAGGGGTTTCAGTTTGTGGATAAGGGGTTTCAGTGTGTGGGGACGAGGTTTCAGTGTGTGGGGAAGTGGTTTCAGTCTGTGGGGAAGTGGTTTCAGTGTATGGGGAAGAGTTTTCAGTGTGTGGGGAAGGGGTTTCAGTGTGTGGGGAAGGGGTTTCAGTGTGTGGGGAAGAGGTCTCAGTGTGTGGGGAAGAGGTTTCAGTGTGTGGGGATGGGTTTCAGTGCGAGTGGAAGCGGTTTCAGTGTGTGGGGAAGAGGTTTCAGTGTGTGTGGAAGAGGTTTCAGTTTGTGGGGATGCGTTTCAGTGTCTGAGGAAGGGGTTTCAGTCTGTGGGGATGTGTTTCACTCTGTGGGGATGGTTTCCAGTTTGTGGGAAGGGGTTTCAGTGCGTGGGGTAGAGGTTTCAGTGCGTGGGGAAGGGGTTTCCGTGTGCGGGGAAGGGGTTACAGTGTGTGCAAGGGGTTTCAGTGTGTGGGGAAGGGGTTTCAGTGTTTGTGGAAGATGTTTTAGTGTGTGTGGAAGGGGTTTCAGTGTTTGGGGATTGGTTTCAGTGGGTGTGGAAGAAGATACAGCGTGTGGAGAAGAGGTTTCAATGTGTGGGGAAGATGTTTCAGTGTGTGTGGAAGAGGATTCAATGCGTGGGGAAGGAGTTTCAGTGTGTGGGGAAGAGGTTTCAGTGTGTTGGGAAGAGGTTTCAGTGTGTGTGGAAGAGGTTTCAGTGCGTGGGGAAGGGGTTTCAGTGTGTGGGGAAGAGGTTTCAGTGTGTGGGGATGCGTTTCAGTGTGTGGGGAAGGGGTTTCAGTCTGTGGGGATGTGTTTCAGTCTGTGGGGATGGTTTTCAGTTTGTGGGAAGGAGTTTCAGTGTGTGGGGTAGAGGTTTCAGTGCGTGGGGAAGGGGTTTCAGTCAGTGGGGAAGAGGTTTCAGTGTGTGGGAAGGCGTTTCAGTGTGTGGGGAAGAGGTTGCAGTTCGTGGGGAAGGGGTTTCTGTGTGCGGGGAAGGGTTTTCAGCGTGTGTGGAAGGTGTTTCAGTGTGTGGGGAAGGGGTTTCAGTGTGCGGGGAATGGGTTACAGTGTGTGTGGAAGGGATTTCAGTGTGTGGGGAAGAGGTTGCAGTGTTTGTGGAAGGGGTTTCAGTGTTTGGGGATGGGTTTCAGTGGGTGTGGAAGATGATACAGCGTGTGGTGAAGAGGTTTCAATGTGTGGGGAAGATGTTTGAGTGTGTGGGGAAGGGGTTTCAGTGTGTGAGGAGGAGATTTCAGTGTGTGGGGATAGGTTTCAGTGTGTGGTTAAGGGATTTCAGTCTGTGTGGAAGGGGTTTCAGTGTGTGGGGAAGTGGTTTCAGTGTGTGGGGAAGGGCTTTCAGTCAGTGGGGAAGTGGTTTCAGTCTGTGGGGAAGAGGTTTCAGAGAATGGGGAAGGGGTTTCAGTCTGTGGGGAAGTGGTTTCAGTGTGTGGGGAAGGGGTTTCAGTGGGTGGTGATGGGGAATCAGTGTCTGGGGAAGAGGTTACAGTGTGCTGGGATGTGGTTTCAGTGTGTCGAGAAGACGTTTCAGTGTGTGGGGAGAGGTTTCAGTGAGTGGGTAAGCGGTTTCAGTGAGTGGGAAAGAGGTTTCAGAGAATGGGGAAGGGGTTTCAGTCTGAGGGGAAGTGGTTTCAGTTTGTGGGGAAGGGGTTTCACTGGGTGGTGATCGGGATTCAGTGTCTGGGGAAGAGGTTTCAGTGTGCTGGGAAGTGGTTTCAGTGTGTCGAGAAGACGTTTCAGTGTGTGGGGAGAGGTTTCAGTGAGTGGGGAAGAGGTTTCAGTGTGTGGGGAAGAAGCTTCAGTTTGTGGGGAAGGGTTTCAGTCTGTGGCGAAGAGGTTTCAGTGTGTGGGAAGAGGTTTCTGTGTGTAGCGAAGGGTTTCAGTGTGTGGGGATGGGTTTCAGTGTGTGGGGAAGGGGATTCAGTGTGTGGGGAAGATGTTTCAGTGTGTGAGGAAGAGGTTTCAGTGTGTGGGGAAGCGGTTTCAGTGCGTGGTTAAGGGGGATTCAGTTTGTGGGGATGGGTTTCAATGTGTGGGGAAGAGGTTTCAGTGTGTGGGGAAGGGGTTCCAGTGTGTGGGGAAGGGTTTCAGTGTGTGGGGAAGGGTTTCAGTGTGTGGGGAAAGTTTTCAGTGTGTGGGGAAGAGGTTTCAGAGTGTGGGGATGGGTTTCAGAGTGTGGCGAAGGGTGTCAGTGTGTCGGGAACGGTTTTAGTGCGTGGTGAAGAGGTTTCAGTGTGTGGGGAAGAGGTTCCAGTGTGTGGGGATTGGTCTCAGCGTGTGGGGAAGGTTTTCAGTGTGTGGGGAAGAGGTTTAAGTGTGTGGGGATGACGTTTCAGTGTGTGGGGATGGGTTTCAGTGAGTCTGGAAGTGGTTTCAGTCTTTGCGGAAGAGGTTTCAGTGTGTGGGGAAGAGGTTTCAGTGTGTTGGAAAGGGGTTTCAGTTCGTGGAAAAGGGGTTTCAGTGTGTGGGGAAGAGGTTTCAGTGTGTGGGGAAGTGGTTTCAGACTGTGGGGAAGGGGTTTTAGTGTATGGGGAAGAGGTTTCAGTGTGTGGGGAAGGGGTTTCAGTGTGTGGGGAAGGGGTTTCAGTGTGTGGGGAAGAGAATTCAATGCGTGGGGAAGGAGTTTCAGTGTGTGTGGAAGTGGTTTCAGTGTGTGGGGAAGAGGTTTCGGTGTGTGTGGAAGAGGTTTCAGTGCGTGGGCAAGGGGTTTCACTGTGTGGGGATGGGTTTCAGTGCGTGTGGAAGCGGTTTCAGTCAGTGGGGAAGTGGTTTTAGTGTATGGGGAAGAGGTTTCAGTGTGTGGGGAAGAGGTTTCAGTGTGTTGGAAAGGGGTTTCAGTTCGTGGAAAAGGGGTTTCAGTGTGTGGGGAAGAAGTTTCAGTGTGTGGGGAAGAGGTTTCAGTGTGTGGGGAAGGGGTTTCAGTGTGTGGGGAAGGGGTTTCAGTGTGTGGGGAAGAGGTTTCAGTGTGTGGGGAAGAGAATTCAATGCGTGGGGAAGGAGTTTCAGTGTGTGTGGAAGTGGTTTCAGTGTGTGGGGAAGAGGTTTCGGTGCGTGTGGAAGAGGTTTCAGTGCGTGGGCAAGGGGTTTCACTGTGTGGGGATGGGTTTCAGTGCGTGTGGAAGCGGTTTCAGTCTGTGGGGAAGTGGTTTTAGTGTATGGGGAAGAGGTTTCAGTGTGTGGGGAAGGGGTTTCACTGTGTGGGGAAGGGGTTTCAGTGTGTGGGGAAGAGGTCTCAGTGTGTGCGGAAGAGGTTTCAGTGTGTGGGGATGGGTTTCAGTGCGTGTGGAAGCGGTTTCAGTGTGTGGGGAAGAGGTTTCAGTGTGTGGGGAAGGGTTGCAGTCTGTAGGGAAAGGTTTCAGTGTGTGTGGAAGAGGTTTCAGTGTGTGGGGATGCGTTTCAGTGTCTGGGGAAGGGGTTTCAGTCTGTGGGGATGTGTTTCACTCTGTGGGGATGGTTTTCAGTTTGTGGGAAGGGGTTTCAGTGTGTGGGGAAGAGGTTTCAGTGCGTGTGGAAGGGGTTTCCGTGTGCGGGGAAGGGGTTACAGTGTGTGCAAGGGGTTTCAGTGTGTGGGGAAGAGGTCTCAGTGTGTGTGGAAGATGTTTTAGTGTGTGTGGAAGGGGTTTCAGTGTTTGGGGAAGGGGTTTCCGTGTGCGGGGAAGGGGTTACAGTGTGTACAAGGGGTTTCAGTGAGTGGGGAAGAGGTTTCAGTGTGTGTGGAAGTTGTTTTAGTGTGTGGGGAAGGGGTTACCGTGTTTGGGGATTGGTTTCAGTGGGTGTGGAAGAAGATACAGCGTGTGGGGAAGAGGTTTCAATGTGTGGGGAAGATGTTTCAGTGTGTGTTGAAGAGGATTCAATGCGTGGGGAAGGAGTTTCAGTGTGTGGGGAAGAGGTTTCAGTGTGTTGGGAAGAGGTTTCAGTGTGTGTGGAAGAGGTTTCAGTGCGTGGGGAAGGGGTTTCAGTGTGTGGGGAAGAGGTTTCAGTGTGTGGGTAAGGGTTTCAGTCTGTGGGGAAGGGGTTTCAGTGTGTGGGGATGGGGTTTCAGTGTGTGGGGAAGAGATGTCAGTGTGTGGGGATGGGTTTCAGTGTTTGGTTAAGGGGTTTCTGTCTGTGGGGAAGGGGTTTCAGTGCGTGGGGAAGGTTTGCAGTGTGTGGGGAAGAGGTTTCAGTGTGTGGGGTACAGGTTTCAGTGTGTGGCGATGGGTTTCATTGTGTAGGGAAAGGTTTCAATGTGTGGGGAAGGGGTTTCAGTGTGTGCGGAAGAGGTTTCCGTGTGCGGGGAAGGGGTTTCATTGTGTGTGGAAGAGGTTTCAGTGTGTGTGGAAGGTGTTTCAGTGTATGGGGATGTGTTTCAGTGGGTGTGGAAGAAGTTTCAGCGTGTGGGGAAGAGGTTTCAGTGTGTGGGGAAGATGTTTCAGTGTGTGTGGAAGAGGTTTCAGTGCGTGAGGAAGAGGTTTCAGTGTGTGGGGAAGAGGTTTCAGTGTGTGGAAGAGGTTTCAGTGCGTGGGGAAGATGATTCAGTGTGTGGGGAAGTGGTTTCAGTGTGTGGGGAAGGGGTTTCAGTGCGTGGGGAAGAGGTTTCAATGTGTGGGGAAGGGGTTTCAGTGTGTGGTGATGAGGTTTCAGTGTGTGGGGATGGGTCTCAGTGTGTGGGGAAGGGGTTTCAGTGTGTGGGGATGAGGTTTCAGTGTGTGGGGATGGGTTTCAGTGTGTGGGGAAGGGGTTTCAGTCTGTGCGGAAGAGGTTTCAGTGTGTGGGGAAGAGGTTTCAGTGTGTTGGAAAGGGGTTTCAGTTAGTGGATAAGGGGTTTCAGTGTGTGGGTAAGAGGTTTCAGTGTGAGGGGAAGTGGTTTCAGTCTGTGGGGAAGGGGTTTTAGTGTATGGGGAAGAGGTTTCAGTGTGTGGGGAAGGGGTTTCAGTGTGTGGGGAGGAGATTTCAGTGTGTGGGGAAGGGGTTTCAGTGTGTGGTTAAGGGATTTCAGTCTGTGGGGAAGGGGTTTCAGTGTGTGGGGAAGTGGTTTCAGTGTGTGGGGAAGGGCTTTCAGTGTGTGGGGAAGTGGTTTCAGTGTGTGGGGAAGAGGTTTCAGAGAATGGTGAAGGGGTTTCAGTCTGTGGGGAAGTGGTTTCAGTGTGTGGGGAAGGGGTTTCAGTGGGTGGTGATGGGGATTCCGTGTCTGGGGAAGAGGTTTCAGTGTGCTGGGAAGTGGTTTCAGTGTGTCGAGAAGACGTTTCAGTGTGTGGGGAGAGGTTTCAGTGAGTGGGGAAGAGGTTTCAGTGTGTGGGGAAGATGTTTCAGTGTGTGGGGAAGAGGTTTCAGTGTGTGTGGAAGAGGTTTCAGTGTGTGGGGAAGAAGCTTCAGTTTGTGGGGAAGGGTTTCAGTCTGTGGCGAAGAGGTTTCAGTGTGTGGGAAGAGGTTTCTGTGTGTAGCGAAGGGTTTCAGTGTGTGGGGATGGGTTTCAGTGTGTGGGGAAGGGTTTCAGTGTGTCGGGAACGGTTTCAGTGTGTGGTAAAGGGGATTCAGTATGTGGGGATGAGTTTCAATGTGTGGGGAAGGGTTTCAGTGTGTGGGGAAGGGTTTCAGTGTGTGGGGAAAGTTTTCAGTGTATGGGGAAGAGGTTTCAGAGTGTGGGGATGGGTTTCAGAGTGTGGCGAAGGGTTTCAGTGTGTCGGGAACGGTTTTAGTGTGTGGTGAAGAGGTTTCAGTGTGTGGGGAAGAGGTTTCAGTGTGTGGGGATTGGTCTCAGCGTGTGGGAAAGGTTTTCAGTGTGTGGGGAAGAGGTTTAAATGTGTGGGGTCGAGGTTTTCAGTGTGTGGGGATGGGTTTAAGTGTGTACGGAAATGTTTCAGTGTGTGGGGAAGAGGTTTCAGTGCGTTGGGAAGAGGTTTCAGTGTGTGGGGATGGGTTTCAGTGTGTGGGGAAGGGTTTCAGTGTGTGGGGAACAGTTTTCAGTGTGTGCAGAAGGGGTTTCTGTGTGTGTGGAAGAGGTTTAAGTGTGTGTGGAAGGGATTTCAATGTGTGTGGAAGGGGTTTCAGTGTGTGCGGAAGGGTTTTCAGGGTGTGGGGAAGAGGTTTCAGTGTGTGGGGAAGAGATTTCAGTGTGTGGGGATGGATTTTAGTGTCTGTGCAAGATGTTTCAGTGTGTGGGGAAATGTTTCAGAGTGTGGCGAAGGGGTTTCAGTGTGTGTGTAATGGGATTCAACGAGTGGGGAAGGGGTTTCAGTGTGTGTGGAAGAGGTTTCAGTGTGTGGGAAAGAGGTTTCAGTGTCCGGGGAAGGGTTTCAGTCTGTGGCGAAGAGGTTTCAGTGTGTGGGAAGAGGTTTCATTGTGTGGGGAAGGTTTTCAGTGTGTGGGGATGGGTTACAGTGTGTGGGGAAGAGGTTTCAGTGTGTGGGGAAGGGTTTCAGTCTGTGGCGAAGAGGTTTCAGTGTGTGGCAAGAGGTTTCAGTGTGTGGGGAAGTGGTTTCAGTGTGTGGGGAAGAGGTTTCGGAGTGTGGGGAAGGGGTTTCAGTCTGTGGGGATGTGGTTTCTGTGTCTGGGGAAGAGGTTTCAGTGTGTGGGGAAGGGGTGTCAGTGTGTGGTGAAGGGGATTCAGTGTGTGGGAAGAGGTTTCAGTGTGTGTGGGAGAGGTTTCAGTGTGTGGGGTTGAGGTTTCAGTGTGTGGGGAAGGGTTTCAGTGTGTGGGGAAGGGTTTCAGTGTGTGGGGAACAGTTTTCAGTGTGTGCAGAAGGGGTTTCTGTGTGTGTGGAAGAGGTTTAAGTGTGTGTGGAAGGGATTTCAATGTGTGTGGAAGGGATTTCAGTGTGTGCGGAAGGGGTTTCAGGGTGTGGGGAAGAGGTTTCAGTGCGTGGGGAAGAGGTTTCAGTGTGTGGGGATGGATTTTAGTGTCTGTGCAAGATGTTTCAGTGTGTGGGGAAGTGTTTCAGTATGTGGGGAAGGGGTTTCAGTGTGTGTGTAATGGGATTCAACGAGTGGGGAAGGGGTTTCAGTGTGTGTGGAAGAGGTTTCAGTGTGTGGGAAAGAGGTTTCAGTGTCCGGGGAAGGGTTTCAGTCTGTGGCGAAGAGGTTTCAGTGTGTGGGAAGAGGTTTCATTGTGTGGGGAAGGTTTTCAGTGTGTGGGGATGGGTTACAGTGTGTGGGGAAGAGGTTTCAGTGTGTGGGGAAGGGTTTCAGTCTGTGGCGAAGAGGTTTCAGTGTGTGGGAAGAGGTTTCAGTGTGTGGGGAAGTGGTTTCAGTGTGTGGGGAAGAGGTTTCGGAGTGTGGGGAAGGGGTTTCAGTCTGTGGGGATGTGGTTTCAGTGTGTGGGGAAGAGGTTTCAGTGTGTGGGGAAGGGGTGTCAGTGTGTGGTGAAGGGGATTCAGTGTGTGGGAAGAGGTTTCAGTGTGTGTGGGAGAGGTTTCAGTGTGTGGGGTTGAGGTTTCAGTGTGTGGGGAAGGGTTTCAGTCTGTGGTGAAGGGGATTCAGTGTGTGGTGAAGAGGTTTCAGTGTGTGGGGTAGGGGTTTCAGTGTGTGGGGAAGAGGTTTCAGTGTGTGGGGAAGAGGTTTCAGTGTGTGTAGAAGAGGTTTCAGTGTGTGGGGAAGAGGTTTCAGTGTGTGGGGAATGGTTTCAGTCTGTGGCGAAGAGGTTTCAGTGTGTGGGAAGAGGTTTCAGTGTGTGGGGAAGTGTTTCAGTGTGCGGGGATGGGTTTCAGTGTGTGGGGAAGAGCATTCCGTGTGTGGGGATGGGTTTCAGTGTGTGGGGAAGGCTTGTCTGTGTGTAGGGAAGGGATTTCAGTGTGTGGGGATGATTTTTCAGTGTGTGGCGATGGGTTTCAGTGTGTGGGGATGGGTTTCAATGTGTGGGGAAGGGCTTTCAGTGTGTGTGGAATTGGTTTCAGTGTGTGGGGAAGAGGTTTCGGAGTGTGGGGAAGGGGTTTCAGTCTGTGGGGATGTGGTTTCAGTGTGTGGGGAAGAGGTTTCAGTGTGTGGGGAAGTGGTGTCAGTGTGTGGTAAAGGGGATTCAGTGTGTGGGAAGAGGTTTCAGTGTGTGTGGGAGAGGTTTCAGTGTGTGGGGTTGAGGTTTCAGTGCGTGGGGAAGGGTTTCAGTCTGTGGTGAAGGGGATTCAGTGTGTGGTGAAGAGGTTTCAGTGTGTGGGGTAGGGGTTTCAGTGTGTGGGGAAGAGGTTTCAGTGTGTGGGGAAGAGGTTTCAGTGTGTGTAGAAGAGGTTTCAGTGTGTGGGGAAGAGGTTTCAGTATGTGGGGAATGGTTTCAGTCTGTGGCGAAGAGGTTTCAGTGTGTGGGAAGAGGTTTCAGTGTGTGGGGAAGTGTTTCAGTGTGCGGGGATGGGTTTCAGTGTGTGGGGAAGAGCATTCCGTGTGTGGGGATGGGCTTCAGTGTGTGGGGAAGGGGTGTCTGTGTGTAGGGAAGGGATTTCAGTGTGTGGGGATGAGGTTTCAGTGTGTGGCGATGTGTTTCAGTGTGTGGGGATGGGTTTCAATGTGTGGGGAATGGCTTTCAGTGTGTGGGGAAGAGGGTTCAGTTTGTGGGGATGCGTATCAGTGTGTGGGGAAGGGGTTTGAGTATGTGGAGAAGTTGTTTCAGTGTGTGGGGAAGAGGTTTCAGTGTGTGGGGAAGGGGTTTCAGTGTGTTTTGAATGGGATTCAGTTTGTGGGGAAGAGGTTTCAGTGTGCGGGGAAGGGGTTTCAGTGTGTGGGGAAGAGGTTTCAGTGTTTGGGGAAGAGGTTTCAGTGTTTGTGGAAGAGGTTTCAGTGCGTGGGGAAGCTGTTTCAGTGTGTGGGGAAGAAGTTTCAGTGTGTGGGGAATAGCTTCAGTCTGTAGCGAAGAGGTTTCAGTGTGTGGGGAAGAGGTTTCAGTGTGTGGGGAAGTGTTTCAGTGTGTGGGGAAGAGCATTCCGTGTTTGGGGATGGGTTTCAGTGTGTGGGGAAGGGGTTTCAGTGTGTAGGGAAGGGGGTTCAGTGTGTGGGGATGAGGTTTCAGTGTGTGGGGATGGGTTTCAGTGTGTGGGGATGGATTTCAATGTGTGGGGAAGGGGTTTCAGTGTGTGGGGAAGATGTTTCAGTTTGTGGGGATGCGTATCAGTGTGTGGGGAAGGGGTTTCAGTGTGTGGGGAAGGTGTTTCAGTGTGTAGGGAAGAGGTTTCAGTGTGTGGGGATGGGCTTCAGTGTGTGGGGAAGGGGTTTCAGTCTGTGGAGAAGTGCTTTCAGAGCGTCGGGAAGAGGTTGCAGTGTGTGGGGAAGATGTTTCAGTGTGTGGGGATGGGTTTCAGTGGGTGCGGAAGGGGTTTCAGTGTGTGGGGATGAGGTTTAAGTGTGAGGGGACGGCTTCCTGTGTTTAGTTTTAGTTTAGAGATACAGCACTGAAACAGGCCCTTCGGCCCACCGAGTCTGTGCCGACCATCAACCACCCATTTATACTAATCCTACACTAATTCCATATTCCTACCACATCCCCACCTGTCCCTATATTTCCCTACCACCTACCTCGACTAGGGGCAATTGCTAATGGCCAATTTACCTATCAACCTGCAAGTCTTTGGCTTGTGGGAGGAAACCGGAGCACCCGGAGGAAACCCACGCAGACACAGGGAGAACTTGCAAACTCCACACAGGCAGTACCCAGAATTGAACCTGGGTCGCTGGAGCTGTGAGGCTGCAGTGCTAACCACTGCGCCACTGTGCCGCCCGGGGAAGAGGTTTCAGTGTTTGCGGAAGAGATTTCAGTGTGTAGGGAAGAGGTTTCAGTGTGTGGGGAACGGTTGCACTCTGTGGCGAAGAGGTTTCAGTGTGTGGGAAGAGGTTTCTGTGTGTAGGGAAGGTTTTCAGTGTGTGGGGAAGGGCTTTCTGTGTGTGGGGATGGGTTTCAGTGTGTGGGGAAGGGGACTCAGTGTGTGGGGAAGAGGTTTCAGTGTGTGAGGAAGAGGTTTCAGTGTGTGTGGAAGGGGTTTCAGTTAGTGGATAAGGGGTTTCAGTGTGTGGGGACGAGGTTTCAGTGTGTGGGGAAGTGGTTTCAGTCTGTGGGGAAGTGGTTTTAGTGCATGGGGAAGAGGTTTCAGTGTGTGGGGACGGGGTTTCAGTGTGTGGGGAAGGTGTTTCAGTGTGTGGGGAAGAGGTCTCAGTGTGTGTGGAAGAGGTTTCAGTGTGTGGGGATGGGTTTCAGTGCGTGTGGAAGCGGTTTCAGTGTGTGGGGAAGAGGTTTCAGTGTGTGGGGAAGGGTTGCAGTCTGTAGGGAAAGGTTTCAGTGTGTGTGGAAGAGGTTTCAGTCTGTGGGGAATGGGTTACAGTGTGTGTGGAAGGGGTTTCAGTGTGTGCGGAAGAGGTTGCAGTGTTTGTGGAAGGGGTTTCAGTGTTTGGGGATGGGTTTCAGTGGGTGTGGAAGATGATACAGCGTGTGGTGAAGGGGTTTCAATGTGTGGGGAAGATGTTTCATTGTGTGGGGAAGGGGTTTCAGTGTGTGAGGAGGAGATTTCAGTGTGTGGGGATGGGTTTCTGTGTGTGGTTAAGGGATTTCAGTCTGTGGGGAAGGGGTTTCAGTGTGTGGGGAAGTGGTTTCAGTGTGTGGGGAAGGGCTTTCAGTGTGTGGGGAAGTGGTTTCAGTGTGTGGGGAAGAGGTTTCAGAGAATGGGGAAGGGGTTTCAGTCTGTGGGGAAGTGGTTTCAGTGTGTGGGGAAGGGGTTTTAGTGGGTGGCGATGGGGATTCAGTGTCTGGGGAAGAGGTTTCAGTGTGCTGGGAAGTGGTTTCAGTGTGTCGAGAAGACGTTTCAGTGTGTGGGGAGAGGTTTCAGTGAGTGGGGAAGAGTTTTCAGTGTGTGGGGAAGATGTTTCAGTGCGTGGGGAAGAGGTTTCAGTGTGTGTGGAAGAGGTTTCAGTGTGTGGGGAAGAAGCTTCAGTTTGTGGGGAAGGGTTTCAGTCTTTGGCGAAGAGGTCTCAGTGTGTGGGGAAGAGGTTTCAGTGTGTGGGGATTGGTCTCAGCGTGTGGGGAAGGTTTTCAGTGTGTGGGGAATAGGTTTAAGTGTGTGGGGTAGAGGTTTCAGTGTGTGGGGATGGGTTTAAGTGTGTACGGAAAGGTTTCAGTGTGTGGGGAAGAGGTTTCAGTGCGTTTGGGAGGGGTTTCAGTGTGTGGGGATGGGTTTCAGTGTGTGGGGAAGGGTTTCAGTGTGTGGGGAAGGGGACTCAGTGTGTGGGGAAGAGGTTTCAGTGTGTGTGGAAGAGGTTTCAGTGTGTGGGGAAGTGGTTTCAGTGTGTGGTGAAGGGGATTCAGTGTGTGGGGAAGAGGTTTCAGTGTGTGGGGAAGAGGTTTCAGTGTGTGGGAAGAGGTTTCAGTGTGTGGGGAAGTGGTTTCAGTGGGTGGTGACGGGGATTCAGTGTGTGGGGAAGGTGTTTCAGTGTGTGGGGAAGAGGTCTCAGTGTGTGTGGAAGAGGTTTCAGTGTGTGGGGATGGGTTTCAGTGCGTGTGGAAGCGGTTTCAGTGTGTGGGGAAGAGGTTTCAGTGTGTGGGGAAGGGTTGCAGTCTGTAGGGAAAGGTTTCAGTGTGTGTGGAAGAGGTTTCAGGGTGTGGGGAATGGGTTACAGTGTGTGTGGAAGGGGTTTCAGTGTGTGGGGAAGAGGTTGCAGTGTTTGTGGAAGGGGTTTCAGTTTTTGGGGATGGGTTTCAGTGGGTGTGGAAGATGATACAGCGTGTGGTGAAGGGGTTTCAATGTGTGGGGAAGATGTTTCATTGTGTGGGGAAGGGGTTTCAGTGTGTGAGGAGGAGATTTCAGTGTGTGGGGATGGGTTTCAGTGTGTGGTTAAGGGATTTCAGTCTGTGGGGAAGGGGTTTCAGTGTGTGGGGAAGTGGTTTCAGTGTGTGGGGAAGGGCTTTCAGTGTGTGGGGAAGTGGTTTCAGTGTGTGGGGAAGAGGTTTCAGAGAATGGGGAAGGGGTTTCAGTCTGTGGGGAAGTGGTTTCAGTGTGTGGGGAAGGGGTTTCAGTGGGTGGTGATGGGGATTCAGTGTCTGGGGAAGAGGTTTCAGTGTGCTGGGAAGTGGTTTCAGAGTGTCGAGAAGACGTTTCAGTGTGTGGGGAGAGGTTTCAGTGTGTGTGGAAGAGGTTTCAGTGTGTGGGGAAGAAGCTTCAGTTTGTGGGGAAGGGTTTCAGTCTTTGCCGAAGAGGTTTCAGTGTGTGGGAAGAGGTTTCTGTGTGTAGCGAAGGGTTTCAGTGTGTGGGGAGTGGTTTCAGTGTGTGGGGAAGGGGATTCAGTGTGTGGGGAAGATGTTTCAGTGTGTGAGGAAGAGGTTTCAGTGTGTGGGGAAGGGGTTTCAGTGCGTGGTAAAGGGGATTCAGTATGTGGGGATGGGTTTCAATGTGTGGGGAAGGGGTTTCAGTGTGTGGGGAAGGGGTTTCAGTGTGTGGGGAAGGGTTTCAGTGTGTGGGGAAGAGGTTTCAGCGTGTGGGGATGGGTTTCAGAGTGTGGCAAAGGGTTTCAGTGTGTCGGGAACGGTTTTAGTGTGTGGTGAAGAGGTTTCAGTGTGTGGGGAAGAGGTTTCAGTGTGTGGGGATTGGTCTCAGCGTGTGGGGAAGGTTTTCAGTGTGTGGGGAAGAGGTTTAAGTGTGTGGGGTAGAGGTTTCAGAGTGTGGGGATGGGTTTAAGTGTGTACGGAAAGGTTTCAGTGTGTGGGGAAGAGGTTTCAGTGCGTTGGGAAGAGGTTTCAGTGTGTGGGGATGGGTTTCAGTGTGTGGGGAAGGGTTTCAGTGTGTGGGGAACAGTTTTCAGTGTGTGCAGAAGGGGTTTCTGTGTGTGTGGAAGAGCTTTAAGTGTGTGTGGAAGGGATTTCAATGTGTGTGGAAGGGGTTTCAGTGTGTGCGGAAGGGGTTTCAGGGTGTGGGGAAGAGGTTTCAGTGTGTGGGGAATTGTTTCAGTGTGTGGGGATGGATTTCAGTGTCTGTGCACGATGTTTCAGTGTGTGGGGAGGTGTTTCAGTATGTGGGGAAGAGGTTTCAGTGTGTGTGTAATGGGATTCAACGTGTGGGGAAGGGGTTTCAGTTTGTGGGGAAGAGGTTTCAGTGTGTGTGGAGGGGGTTTCATTGTCTGTAGTAGGGGTTTCAGTGTGTGTGGAAGGGGTTTCAGTGTGTGTGGAAGGGGTTTCAGCATGTGAGGAAGGTGTTTCAGCGTGAGGGGAAGGGTTTCAGTGTGTGGGGAAGAGGTTTCAGGGTGTGGGGAAGAGGTTTCAGTGTGCGGGGAAGAGGTTTCAGTGTGTGCGGAAGGGGTGTCAGTGCGTGGGGAAGAGGTTTCAGAGTGTGGGGAAGGGGTTTCAGTCTGTGGGGAAGTGGTTTCAGTGTGTGGGGAAGAGGTTTCAGTGTGTGGGGAAGGG
Source organism: Heterodontus francisci (assembly GCF_036365525.1). NCBI lineage: Eukaryota > Metazoa > Chordata > Chondrichthyes > Heterodontiformes > Heterodontidae > Heterodontus > Heterodontus francisci. The sequence continues at coordinate 33,175 of NW_027141539.1, forward strand.
ATTTCAGTGTTTGGTGAAGGGGATTCAATGTTTGGGGAAGAGGTTTCAGTGTGCGGGGAAGAGGTTTCACTGTGTGGGGAAGAGGTTTCAGTGTGTGGGGATGAGGTTTCAGTGTGTGGGGAAGAGGTTTCAGTGTGTGTGGAAGAGGTTTCAGTGTGTGGGGAAGAGATTTCAGTGTCCGGGGAAGGGTTTCAGTGTGTGGCGAAGAGCTTTCAGTGTGTGGGAAGAGGTTTCATTGTGTGGGGAAGGTTTTCAGTTTGTGGGGATGGATTACAGTGAGTGGGGAAGAGGTTTCAGTGTGTGGGGAAGGGTTTCAGTCTGTGGCGAAGAGGTTTCAGTGAGTGGGAAGAGGTTTCAGTGTGTGGGGAAGTGGTTTCAGTGTGTGGGGAAGAGGTTTCAGTGTGTGGGGAAGGGGTGTCAGTGTGTGGTGAAGGGGATTCAGTGTGTGGGAAGAGGTTTCAGTGTGTGTGGGAAAGGTTTCAGTGTGTGGGGTTGAGGTTTCAGTGTGTGGGGAAGGGTTTCAGTGTGTGGTGAAGAGGTTTCAGTGTGTGGGAAGAGGTTTCAGTGAGTGGGGAAGGGGTTTCAGTGTGTGGTGAAGGGGATTCAGTGTGTGGTGAAGAGGTTTCAGTGTGTGGGGTAGGGGTTTCAGTGTGTGGGGAAGAGGTTTCAGTGTGTGGGGAAGAGGTTTCAGTGTGTGTAGAAGAGGTTTCAGTGTGTGGGGAAGAGGTTTCAGTGTGTGGGGAATGGTTTCAGTCTGTGGCGAAGAGGTTTCAGTGTGTGGGAAGAGGTTTCAGTGAGTGGGGAAGTGTTTCAGTGTGCGGGGATGGGTTACAGTGTGTGGGGAAGGGGTGTCTGTGTGTAGGGAAGGGATTTCAGTGTGTGGGGATGAGGTTTCAGTGTGTGGGGATGGGTTTCAGTGTGTGGGGATGGGTTTCAATGTGTGGGGAAGGGCTTTCAGTGTGTGGGGAAGAGGGATCAGTTTGTGGGGATGCGTATCAGTGAGTGGGGAAGCGGTTTCAGTGTGTGGGGAAGGTGTTTCAGTGTGTCGGGAAGAGGTTTCAGTGTGTGGTGATGGGTTTCAGTGTGTGGGGAAGGGGTTTGAGTATGTGGAGAAGTTGTTTCAGTGTGCGGGGAAGAGGTTTCAGTGCGTGGGGAAGGGGTTTCAGTGTGTGGTGAATGGGATTCAGTGTGTGGGTAAGAGGTTTCAGTGTGCGGGGAAGGGGTTTCAGTGTTTGTGGAAGAGGTTTCAGTGCGTGGGGAAGCTGTTTCAGTGTGTGGGGAAGAAGTTTCAGTGTGTGGGGAATAGCTTCAGTCTTTAGCGAAGAGGTTTCAGTGTGTGGGGAAGAGGTTTCAGTGTGTGGTGAAGTGTTTCAGTGTGTGGGGAAGAGCATTCCGTGTTTGGGGATGGGTTTCAGTGAATGGGGAAGGGGTTTCAGTGTGTAGGGAAGGGGGTTCAGTGTGTGGGGATGAGGTTTCAGTGTGTGGGGATGAGTTTCAGTGTGTGGGGATGGGTTTCAATGTGGGGGGAAGGGGTTTCAGTGTGTGGGGAAGAGGTTTCAGTTTGTGGGGATGCGTATCAGTGTGTGGGGAAGGGGTTTCAGTGTGTGGGGAAGGTGTTTCAGTGTGTAGGGAAGAGGTTTCAGTGTGTGGGGATGGGCTTCAGCGTGTGGGGAAGGGGTTTCAGTCTGTGGAGAAGTGGTTTCAGAGCGTCGGGAAGAGGTTTCATTGTATGAGGAAGAGTTTTCAGTGTGTGGCGATGTGTTTCACTGTGTGGGGAAGAGGTATCAGTCTGTGGGGATGGGTTTCAGTGTGTGGCGAATGGGTTTCAGTGTGTGGGGAATGGGTTTCAATATGTGGTGAACTGGATTCAGTGTGTGGGGAAGAGGTTTCAGTGTGCGGGGAAGGGGTTTCAGTGTGTGGGGAAGGGGTTTCAGTGTGTGGGGAAGAGGTTTCAGTGTGTGGGGAAAAGGTTTCAGTGTGTGGGGAAGAGGTTTCACTGTGTGTGGAAGAGGTTTCAGTGTGTGGGGAAGTGGTTTCAGTGTGTGGTGAAGGGATTTCAGTGTGTGGGGAAGAGGTTTCAGTGTGTGGGGAAGAGGTTTCAGTGTGTGGGGAAGAGGTTTCAGTGTGTGGGGAAGGGTTTCAGTCTGTGGCGAAGAGGTTTCAGTGTGTGGGAAGAGGTATCAGTGTGTGGGGATGGGTTACAGTGTGTGGTGATGGGTTACAGTATGTGGGGAAGTGGTTTCTGTGAGTGGGGATGGGTTTCAGTGTGTGGGGAAGAGGTTTTATTGTGTGGGAAAGAGGTTTCAGTGTGTGGGGAAGGGGTTTCAGTGTGTGGCGAAGGGGATTCAGTGTGTGGGAAAGAGGTTTCAGTGCGTGGGGAAGGGGTTTCAGTGTGTGTGGAAGAGGTTTCAGTGTTTGGGGAAGAGGTTTCAGTGTGTGGGGAAGAGGTTTCAGTGTGTGGGGAAGAGGTTTCAGTGTGTGTGGAAGAGGTTTCAGTGTGTGGGGAAGATGTTTCAGTGTGTGGGGAAGGGTTTCAGTCTATGGCGAAGAGGTTTCAGTGTGTGGGAAGAGGTTTCAGTGTGTGGGGAAGGGTTTCAGTGTGTGGGGATGGGTTTCAGTGTGTGGGGAAGGGGTTTCTGCGTGTGGAGATGGGTTTCAGTGTGTGGGGAAGAGGTTTCAGTGTGTGGGGAAGAGGTTTCAGTGTCTGGGGAAGGGGTTTCAGTGTGTGGTGAAGGGGATTCAGTGTGTGGGGAAGAGGATTCAGTGTGCGGGGAAGGGGTTTCAGTGTGTGGGGAAGAGGTTTCAGTGTGTGGGGAAGAGGTTTCAATGTGTGGGGAATAGTTTCAGTCTGTAGCGAAGAGGTTTTAGTGTGTGGGGAAGAGGTTTCAGTGTGTGGGGAAGTGTATCAGTGTGTGGGTATGTGTTTCAGTGTGTGGCGAAGAGCATTCCGTGTTTGGGGATGGGTTTCAGTGTGTGGGGAAGGGGTTTCAGTGAGTAGGGAAGGGAGTTCAGTGTGTGGGGCTGAGGTTTCAGTGTGTGGGGATGGGTTTCTGTGTGTGGGGATGGGTTTCAATGTGTGGGGAAGGGCTTTCAGTGTGTGTGAAAGAGGTTTCAGTTTGTGGGGTTGCGTATCAGTGTGTGGGGAAGGGGTTTCAGTGTGTGGGGAAGGTGTTTCAGTGTGTAGGGAAGAGGTTTCAGTGTGTGGGGATGGGCTTCAGTGTGTGGGGAAGGGGTTTCAGTCTGTGGAGAAATTGTTGCAGTGCGTCGGGAAGAGGTTTCATTGTATGAGGAAGAGTTTTCAGTGTGTGGCGATGTGTTTCACTGTGTGGGGAAGAGGTTTCAGTCTGTGGGGATGGGTTTCAGTGTGTGGGGAATGGGTTTCAGTGTGTGGGGAATGGGTTTCAGTATGTGGTGAAGGGGATTCAGTGTGTGGGGAAGAAGTTTCAGTGTGTGGGGAAGATGTTTCAGTGTGTGGGGAAGAGGTTTCAGTGTGTGTGGAAGAGGTTTCAGTGTGTGGGGAAGAGGTTTCAGTGTGTGGGGAAGATGTTTCAGTGTGTGTAGAAGAGGTTTCAGTGTGTGGGGAAGAGGTTTCAGTGTGTGGGGAATGGTTTCAGTCTGTGGCGATGAGGTTTCAGTGTGTGGGAAGAGGTTTCAGTGTGTGGGGAATTGTTTCAGTGTGCAGGGATGGGTTTCAGCGTGTGGGGAAGAGCATTCCGTGTGTGGGGATGCGTTTCAGTGTTTGGGGAAGGGGTTTCTGTGTGTAGGGAAGGGATTTCAGTTTGTGGGGATGAGGTTTCAGTGTGTGGGGATGGGTTTCAGTGTGTGGGGATGGGTTTCAATGTGTGGGGAAGGGCTTTCAGTGTGTGGGGAAGAGGGTTCAGTTTGTGGGGATGCGTATCAGTGTGTGGGGAAGCGCTTTCAGTGTGTGGTGAAGGTGTTTCAGTTTGTCGGGAAGAGGTTTCATTGTGTGGTGATGGGTTTCAGTGTGTGGGGAAGGGGTTTGAGTATGTGGAGAAGTGGTTTCAGTGTGTGGGGAAGAGGTTTAAGTGTTTGGGGAAGGGGTTTCAGTGTGTGGTGAATGGGATTCAGTGTGTGGGGAAGAGGTTTCAGTGTGCGGGGAAGGGGTTTCAGTGTGTGGGGAAGAGGTTTCAGTGTGTGGGGAAGAAGTTTCAGTGTTTGTGGAAGAGGTTTCAGTGCGTGGGGAAGCTGTTTCAGTGTGTGGGGAAGAAGTTTCAGTGTGTGGGGAATAGCTTCAGTCTGTCGCGAAGAGGTTTCAGTGTGTGGGGAAGAGGTTTCAGTGTGTGGGGAAGTGTTTCAGTGTGTGGGGAAGATCATTCCGTGTTTGGGAATGGGTTTCAGTGTGTGGGGAAGGGGTTTCAGTGTTTAGGGAAGGGAGATCATTGTGTGGGGATGAGGTTTCAGTGTGTGGGGATGGGTTTCAATGTATGGGGATGGATTTCAATGTGTGGGGAAGGGGTTTCAGTGTGTGGGGAAGATGTTTCAGTTTGTGGGGATGCGTATCAGTGTGTGGGGAAGGGGTTTCAGTGTGTGGGGAAGGTGTTTCAGTGTGTAGGGAAGAGGTTTCAGTGTGTGGGGATGGGCTTCAGTGTGTGGGGAAGGGGTTTCAGTCTGTGGAGAAGTGCTTTCAGAGCGTCGGGAAGAGGTTGCAGTGTGTGGGGAAGATGTTTCAGTGTGTGGGGATGGGTTTCAGTGGGTGCGGAAGGGGTTTCAGTGTGTGGGGATGAGGTTTAAGTGTGAGGGGACGGCTTCCTGTGTTTAGTTTTAGTTTAGAGATACAGCACTGAAACAGGCCCTTCGGCCCACCGAGTCTGTGCCGACCATCAACCACCCATTTATACTAATCCTACACTAATTCCATATTCCTACCACATCCCCACCTGTCCCTATATTTCCCTACCACCTACCTCGACTAGGGGCAATTGCTAATGGCCAATTTACCTATCAACCTGCAAGTCTTTGGCTTGTGGGAGGAAACCGGAGCACCCGGAGGAAACCCACGCAGACACAGGGAGAACTTGCAAACTCCACACAGGCAGTACCCAGAATTGAACCCGGGTCGCTGGAGCTGTGAGGCTGCAGTGCTAACCACTGCGCCACTGTGCCGCCCGGGGAAGAGGTTTCAGTGTTTGCGGAAGAGATTTCAGTGTGTAGGGAAGAGGTTTCAGTGTGTGGGGAACGGTTGCACTCTGTGGCGAAGAGGTTTCAGTGTGTGGGAAGAGGTTTCTGTGTGTAGGGAAGGTTTTCAGTGTGTGGGGAAGGGCTTTCTGTGTGTGGGGATGGGTTTCAGTGTGTGGGGAAGGGGACTCAGTGTGTGGGGAAGAGGTTTCAGTGTGTGAGGAAGAGGTTTCAGTGTGTGTGGAAGGGGTTTCAGTTAGTGGATAAGGGGTTTCAGTGTGTGGGGACGAGGTTTCAGTGTGTGGGGAAGTGGTTTCAGTCTGTGGGGAAGTGGTTTTAGTGCATGGGGAAGAGGTTTCAGTGTGTGGGGACGGGGTTTCAGTGTGTGGGGAAGGTGTTTCAGTGTGTGGGGAAGAGGTCTCAGTGTGTGTGGAAGAGGTTTCAGTGTGTGGGGATGGGTTTCAGTGCGTGTGGAAGCGGTTTCAGTGTGTGGGGAAGAGGTTTCAGTGTGTGGGGAAGGGTTGCAGTCTGTAGGGAAAGGTTTCAGTGTGTGTGGAAGAGGTTTCAGTCTGTGGGGAATGGGTTACAGTGTGTGTGGAAGGGGTTTCAGTGTGTGCGGAAGAGGTTGCAGTGTTTGTGGAAGGGGTTTCAGTGTTTGGGGATGGGTTTCAGTGGGTGTGGAAGATGATACAGCGTGTGGTGAAGGGGTTTCAATGTGTGGGGAAGATGTTTCATTGTGTGGGGAAGGGGTTTCAGTGTGTGAGGAGGAGATTTCAGTGTGTGGGGATGGGTTTCTGTGTGTGGTTAAGGGATTTCAGTCTGTGGGGAAGGGGTTTCAGTGTGTGGGGAAGTGGTTTCAGTGTGTGGGGAAGGGCTTTCAGTGTGTGGGGAAGTGGTTTCAGTGTGTGGGGAAGAGGTTTCAGAGAATGGGGAAGGGGTTTCAGTCTGTGGGGAAGTGGTTTCAGTGTGTGGGGAAGGGGTTTTAGTGGGTGGCGATGGGGATTCAGTGTCTGGGGAAGAGGTTTCAGTGTGCTGGGAAGTGGTTTCAGTGTGTCGAGAAGACGTTTCAGTGTGTGGGGAGAGGTTTCAGTGAGTGGGGAAGAGTTTTCAGTGTGTGGGGAAGATGTTTCAGTGCGTGGGGAAGAGGTTTCAGTGTGTGTGGAAGAGGTTTCAGTGTGTGGGGAAGAAGCTTCAGTTTGTGGGGAAGGGTTTCAGTCTTTGGCGAAGAGGTCTCAGTGTGTGGGGAAGAGGTTTCAGTGTGTGGGGATTGGTCTCAGCGTGTGGGGAAGGTTTTCAGTGTGTGGGGAATAGGTTTAAGTGTGTGGGGTAGAGGTTTCAGTGTGTGGGGATGGGTTTAAGTGTGTACGGAAAGGTTTCAGTGTGTGGGGAAGAGGTTTCAGTGCGTTTGGGAGAGGTTTCAGTGTGTGGGGATGGGTTTCAGTGTGTGGGGAAGGGTTTCAGTGTGTGGGGAAGGGGACTCAGTGTGTGGGGAAGAGGTTTCAGTGTGTGTGGAAGAGGTTTCAGTGTGTGGGGAAGTGGTTTCAGTGTGTGGTGAAGGGGATTCAGTGTGTGGGGAAGAGGTTTCAGTGTGTGGGGAAGAGGTTTCAGTGTGTGGGAAGAGGTTTCAGTGTGTGGGGAAGTGGTTTCAGTGGGTGGTGACGGGGATTCAGTGTGTGGGGAAGGTGTTTCAGTGTGTGGGGAAGAGGTCTCAGTGTGTGTGGAAGAGGTTTCAGTGTGTGGGGATGGGTTTCAGTGCGTGTGGAAGCGGTTTCAGTGTGTGGGGAAGAGGTTTCAGTGTGTGGGGAAGGGTTGCAGTCTGTAGGGAAAGGTTTCAGTGTGTGTGGAAGAGGTTTCAGGGTGTGGGGAATGGGTTACAGTGTGTGTGGAAGGGGTTTCAGTGTGTGGGGAAGAGGTTGCAGTGTTTGTGGAAGGGGTTTCAGTTTTTGGGGATGGGTTTCAGTGGGTGTGGAAGATGATACAGCGTGTGGTGAAGGGGTTTCAATGTGTGGGGAAGATGTTTCATTGTGTGGGGAAGGGGTTTCAGTGTGTGAGGAGGAGATTTCAGTGTGTGGGGATGGGTTTCAGTGTGTGGTTAAGGGATTTCAGTCTGTGGGGAAGGGGTTTCAGTGTGTGGGGAAGTGGTTTCAGTGTGTGGGGAAGGGCTTTCAGTGTGTGGGGAAGTGGTTTCAGTGTGTGGGGAAGAGGTTTCAGAGAATGGGGAAGGGGTTTCAGTCTGTGGGGAAGTGGTTTCAGTGTGTGGGGAAGGGGTTTCAGTGGGTGGTGATGGGGATTCAGTGTCTGGGGAAGAGGTTTCAGTGTGCTGGGAAGTGGTTTCAGAGTGTCGAGAAGACGTTTCAGTGTGTGGGGAGAGGTTTCAGTGTGTGTGGAAGAGGTTTCAGTGTGTGGGGAAGAAGCTTCAGTTTGTGGGGAAGGGTTTCAGTCTTTGCCGAAGAGGTTTCAGTGTGTGGGAAGAGGTTTCTGTGTGTAGCGAAGGGTTTCAGTGTGTGGGGAGTGGTTTCAGTGTGTGGGGAAGGGGATTCAGTGTGTGGGGAAGATGTTTCAGTGTGTGAGGAAGAGGTTTCAGTGTGTGGGGAAGGGGTTTCAGTGCGTGGTAAAGGGGATTCAGTATGTGGGGATGGGTTTCAATGTGTGGGGAAGAGGTTTCAGTGTGTGGGGAAGGGGTTTCAGTGTGTGGGGAAGGGTTTCAGTGTGTGGGGAAGAGGTTTCAGAGTGTGGGGATGGGTTTCAGAGTGTGGCAAAGGGTTTCAGTGTGTCGGGAACGGTTTTAGTGTGTGGTGAAGAGGTTTCAGTGTGTGGGGAAGAGGTTTCAGTGTGTGGGGATTGGTCTCAGCGTGTGGGGAAGGTTTTCAGTGTGTGGGGAAGAGGTTTAAGTGTGTGGGGTAGAGGTTTCAGAGTGTGGGGATGGGTTTAAGTGTGTACGGAAAGGTTTCAGTGTGTGGGGAAGAGGTTTCAGTGCGTTGGGAAGAGGTTTCAGTGTGTGGGGATGGGTTTCAGTGTGTGGGGAAGGGTTTCAGTGTGTGGGGAACAGTTTTCAGTGTGTGCAGAAGGGGTTTCTGTGTGTGTGGAAGAGCTTTAAGTGTGTGTGGAAGGGATTTCAATGTGTGTGGAAGGGGTTTCAGTGTGTGCGGAAGGGGTTTCAGGGTGTGGGGAAGAGGTTTCAGTGTGTGGGGAATTGTTTCAGTGTGTGGGGATGGATTTCAGTGTCTGTGCACGATGTTTCAGTGTGTGGGGAGGTGTTTCAGTATGTGGGGAAGAGGTTTCAGTGTGTGTGTAATGGGATTCAACGTGTGGGGAAGGGGTTTCAGTTTGTGGGGAAGAGGTTTCAGTGTGTGTGGAGGGGGTTTCATTGTCTGTAGTAGGGGTTTCAGTGTGTGTGGAAGGGGTTTCAGTGTGTGTGGAAGGGGTTTCAGCATGTGAGGAAGGTGTTTCAGCGTGAGGGGAAGGGTTTCAGTGTGTGGGGAAGAGGTTTCAGGGTGCGGGGAAGAGGTTTCAGTGTGCGGGGAAGAGGTTTCAGTGTGTGCGGAAGGGGTGTCAGTGCGTGGGGAAGAGGTTTCAGAGTGTGGGGAAGGGGTTTCAGTCTGTGGGGAAGTGGTTTCAGTGTGTGGGGAAGAGGTTTCAGTGTGTGGGGAAGGGATTTCAGTGTTTGGTGAAGGGGATTCAATGTTTGGGGAAGAGGTTTCAGTGTGCGGGGAAGAGGTTTCACTGTGTGGGGAAGAGGTTTCAGTGTGTGGGGATGAGGTTTCAGTGTGTGGGGAAGAGGTTTCAGTGTGTGTGGAAGAGGTTTCAGTGTGTGGGGAAGAGATTTCAGTGTCCGGGGAAGGGTTTCAGTGTGTGGCGAAGAGCTTTCAGTGTGTGGGAAGAGGTTTCATTGTGTGGGGAAGGTTTTCAGTTTGTGGGGATGGATTACAGTGAGTGGGGAAGAGGTTTCAGTGTGTGGGGAAGGGTTTCAGTCTGTGGCGAAGAGGTTTCAGTGAGTGGGAAGAGGTTTCAGTGTGTGGAAGTGGTTTCAGTGTGTGGGGAAGAGGTTTCAGTGTGTGGGGAAGGGGTGTCAGTGTGTGGTGAAGGGGATTCAGTGTGTGGGAAGAGGTTTCAGTGTGTGTGGGAAAGGTTTCAGTGTGTGGGGTTGAGGTTTCAGTGTGTGGGGAAGGGTTTCAGTCTGTGGTGAAGAGGTTTCAGTGTGTGGGAAGAGGTTTCAGTGAGTGGGGAAGGGGTTTCAGTGTGTGGTGAAGGGGATTCAGTGTGTGGTGAAGAGGTTTCAGTGTGTGGGGTAGGGGTTTCAGTGTGTGGGGAAGAGGTTTCAGTGTGTGGGGAAGAGGTTTCAGTGTGTGTAGAAGAGGTTTCAGTGTGTGGGGAAGAGGTTTCAGTGTGTGGGGAATGGTTTCAGTCTGTGGCGAAGAGGTTTCAGTGTGTGGGAAGAGGTTTCAGTGAGTGGGGAAGTGTTTCAGTGTGCGGGGATGGGTTACAGTGTGTGGGGAAGGGGTGTCTGTGTGTAGGGAAGGGATTTCAGTGTGTGGGGATGAGGTTTCAGTGTGTGGGGATGGGTTTCAGTGTGTGGGGATGGGTTTCAATGTGTGGGGAAGGGCTTTCAGTGTGTGGGGAAGAGGGATCAGTTTGTGGGGATGCGTATCAGTGAGTGGGGAAGCGGTTTCAGTGTGTGGGGAAGGTGTTTCAGTGTGTCGGGAAGAGGTTTCAGTGTGTGGTGATGGGTTTCAGTGTGTGGGGAAGGGGTTTGAGTATGTGGAGAAGTTGTTTCAGTGTGCGGGGAAGAGGTTTCAGTGCGTGGGGAAGGGGTTTCAGTGTGTGGTGAATGGGATTCAGTGTGTGGGTAAGAGGTTTCAGTGTGCGGGGAAGGGGTTTCAGTGTTTGTGGAAGAGGTTTCAGTGCGTGGGGAAGCTGTTTCAGTGTGTGGGGAAGAGGTTTCAGTGTGTGGTGAAGTGTTTCAGTGTGTGGGGAAGAGCATTCCGTGTTTGGGGATGGGTTTCAGTGAATGGGGAAGGGGTTTCAGTGTGTGGGGATGGATTTCAGTGTCTGTGCACGATGTTTCAGTGTGTGGGGAGGTGTTTCAGTATGTGGGGAAGAGGTTTCAGTGTGTGTGTAATGGGATTCAACGTGTGGGGAAGGGGTTTCAGTTTGTGGGGAAGAGGTTTCAGTGTGTGTGGAGGGGGTTTCATTGTCTGTAGTAGGGGTTTCAGTGTGTGTGGAAGGGGTTTCAGTGTGTGTGGAAGGGGTTTCAGCATGTGAGGAAGGTGTTTCAGCGTGAGGGGAAGGGTTTCAGTGTGTGGGGAAGAGGTTTCAGGGTGTGGGGAAGAGGTTTCAGTGTGCGGGGAAGAGGTTTCAGTGTGTGCGGAAGGGGTGTCAGTGCGTGGGGAAGAGGTTTCAGAGTGTGGGGAAGGGGTTTCAGTCTGTGGGGAAGTGGTTTCAGTGTGTGGGGAAGAGGTTTCAGTGTGTGGGGAAGGGATTTCAGTGTTTGGTGAAGGGGATTCAATGTTTGGGGAAGAGGTTTCAGTGTGCGGGGAAGAGGTTTCACTGTGTGGGGAAGAGGTTTCAGTGTGTGGGGATGAGGTTTCAGTGTGTGGGGAAGAGGTTTCAGTGTGTGTGGAAGAGGTTTCAGTGTGTGGGGAAGAGATTTCAGTGTCCGGGGAAGGGTTTCAGTGTGTGGCGAAGAGCTTTCAGTGTGTGGGAAGAGGTTTCATTGTGTGGGGAAGGTTTTCAGTTTGTGGGGATGGATTACAGTGAGTGGGGAAGAGGTTTCAGTGTGTGGGGAAGGGTTTCAGTCTGTGGCGAAGAGGTTTCAGTGAGTGGGAAGAGGTTTCAGTGTGTGGAAGTGGTTTCAGTGTGTGGGGAAGAGGTTTCAGTGTGTGGGGAAGGGGTGTCAGTGTGTGGTGAAGGGGATTCAGTGTGTGGGAAGAGGTTTCAGTGTGTGTGGGCAAGGTTTCAGTGTGTGGGGTTGAGGTTTCAGTGTGTGGGGAAGGGTTTCAGTCTGTGGTGAAGAGGTTTCAGTGTGTGGGAAGAGGTTTCAGTGAGTGGGGAAGGGGTTTCAGTGTGTGGTGAAGGGGATTCAGTGTGTGGTGAAGAGGTTTCAGTGTGTGGGGTAGGGGTTTCAGTGTGTGGGGAAGAGGTTTCAGTGTGTGGGGAAGAGGTTTCAGTGTGTGTAGAAGAGGTTTCAGTGTGTGGGGAAGAGGTTTCAGTGTGTGGGGAATGGTTTCAGTCTGTGGCGAAGAGGTTTCAGTGTGTGGGAAGAGGTTTCAGTGAGTGGGGAAGTGTTTCAGTGTGCGGGGATGGGTTACAGTGTGTGGGGAAGGGGTGTCTGTGTGTAGGGAAGGGATTTCAGTGTGTGGGGATGAGGTTTCAGTGTGTGGGGATGGGTTTCAGTGTGTGGGGATGGGTTTCAATGTGTGGGGAAGGGCTTTCAGTGTGTGGGGAAGAGGGATCAGTTTGTGGGGATGCGTATCAGTGAGTGGGGAAGCGGTTTCAGTGTGTGGGGAAGGTGTTTCAGTGTGTCGGGAAGAGGTTTCAGTGTGTGGTGATGGGTTTCAGTGTGTGGGGAAGGGGTTTGAGTATGTGGAGAAGTTGTTTCAGTGTGCGGGGAAGAGGTTTCAGTGCGTGGGGAAGGGGTTTCAGTGTGTGGTGAATGGGATTCAGTGTGTGGGTAAGAGGTTTCAGTGTGCGGGGAAGGGGTTTCAGTGTTTGTGGAAGAGGTTTCAGTGCGTGGGGAAGCTGTTTCAGTGTGTGGGGAAGAGGTTTCAGTGTGTGGTGAAGTGTTTCAGTGTGTGGGGAAGAGCATTCCGTGTTTGGGGATGGGTTTCAGTGAATGGGGAAGGGGTTTCAGTGTGTAGGGAAGGGGGTTCAGTGTGTGGGGATGAGGTTTCAGTGTGTGGGGATGAGTTTCAGTGTGTGGGGATGGGTTTCAATGTGGGGGGAAGGGGTTTCAGTGTGTGGGGAAGAGGTTTCAGTTTGTGGGGATGCGTATCAGTGTGTGGGGAAGGGGTTTCAGTGTGTGGGGAAGGTGTTTCAGTGTGTAGGGAAGAGGTTTCAGTGTGTGGGGATGGGCTTCAGCGTGTGGGGAAGGGGTTTCAGTCTGTGGAGAAGTGGTTTCAGAGCGTCGGGAAGAGGTTTCATTGTATGAGGAAGAGTTTTCAGTGTGTGGCGATGTGTTTCACTGTGTGGGGAAGAGGTATCAGTCTGTGGGGATGGGTTTCAGTGTGTGGCGAATGGGTTTCAGTGTGTGGGGAATGGGTTTCAATATGTGGTGAACTGGATTCAGTGTGTGGGGAAGAGGTTTCAGTGTGCGGGGAAGGGGTTTCAGTGTGTGGGGAAGGGGTTTCAGTGTGTGGGGAAGAGGTTTCAGTGTGTGGGGAAGAGGTTTCAGTGTGTGGGGAAGAGGTTTCACTGTGTGTGGAAGAGGTTTCAGTGTGTGGGGAAGTGGTTTCAGTGTGTGGTGAAGGGATTTCAGTGTGTGGGGAAGAGGTTTCAGTGTGTGGGGAAGAGGTTTCAGTGTGTGGGGAAGAGGTTTCAGTGTGTGGGGAAGGGTTTCAGTCTGTGGCGAAGAGGTTTCAGTGTGTGGGAAGAGGTTTCAGTGTGTGGGGATGGGTTACAGTGTGTGGTGATGGGTTACAGTATGTGGGGAAGTGGTTTCTGTGAGTGGGGATGGGTTTCAGTGTGTGGGGAAGAGGTTTTATTGTGTGGGAAAGAGGTTTCAGTGTGTGGGGAAGGGGTTTCAGTGTGTGGCGAAGGGGATTCAGTGTGTGGGAAAGAGGTTTCAGTGCGTGGGGAAGGGGTTTCAGTGTGTGTGGAAGAGGTTTCAGTGTTTGGGGAAGAGGTTTCAGTGTGTGGGGAAGAGGTTTCAGTGTGTGGGGAAGAGGTTTCAGTGTGTGTGGAAGAGGTTTCAGTGTGTGGGGAAGATGTTTCAGTGTGTGGGGAAGGGTTTCAGTCTATGGTGAAGAGGTTTCAGTGTGTGGGAAGAGGTTTCAGTGTGCGGGGAAGAGGTTTCACTGTGTGGGGAAGAGGTTTCAGTGTGTGGGGATGAGGTTTCAGTGTGTGGGGAAGAGGTTTCAGTGTGTGTGGAAGAGGTTTCAGTGTGTGGGGAAGAGATTTCAGTGTCCGGGGAAGGGTTTCAGTGTGTGGCGAAGAGCTTTCAGTGTGTGGGAAGAGGTTTCATTGTGTGGGGAAGGTTTTCAGTTTGTGGGGATGGATTACAGTGAGTGGGGAAGAGGTTTCAGTGTGTGGGGAAGGGTTTCAGTCTGTGGCGAAGAGGTTTCAGTGAGTGGGAAGAGGTTTCAGTGTGTGGAAGTGGTTTCAGTGTGTGGGGAAGAGGTTTCAGTGTGTGGGGAAGGGGTGTCAGTGTGTGGTGAAGGGGATTCAGTGTGTGGGAAGATGTTTCAGTGTGTGTGGGAAAGGTTTCAGTGTGTGGGGTTGAGGTTTCAGTGTGTGGGGAAGGGTTTCAGTCTGTGGTGAAGAGGTTTCAGTGTGTGGGAAGAGGTTTCAGTGAGTGGGGAAGGGGTTTCAGTGTGTGGTGAAGGGGATTCAGTGTGTGGTGAAGAGGTTTCAGTGTGTGGGGTAGGGGTTTCAGTGTGTGGGGAAGAGGTTTCAGTGTGTGGGGAAGAGGTTTCAGTGTGTGTAGAAGAGGTTTCAGTGTGTGGGGAAGAGGTTTCAGTGTGTGGGGAATGGTTTCAGTCTGTGGCGAAGAGGGTTCAGTGTGTGGGAAGAGGTTTCAGTGAGTGGGGAAGTGTTTCAGTGTGCGGGGATGGGTTACAGTGTGTGGGGAAGGGGTGTCTGTGTGTAGGGAAGGGATTTCAGTGTGTGGGGATGAGGTTTCAGTGTGTGGGGATGGGTTTCAGTGTGTGGGGATGGGTTTCAATGTGTGGGGAAGGGCTTTCAGTGTGTGGGGAAGAGGGATCAGTTTGTGGGGATGCGTATCAGTGAGTGGGGAAGCGGTTTCAGTGTGTGGGGAAGGTGTTTCAGTGTGTCGGGAAGAGGTTTCAGTGTGTGGTGATGGGTTTCAGTGTGTGGGGAAGGGGTTTGAGTATGTGGAGAAGTTGTTTCAGTGTGCGGGGAAGAGGTTTCAGTGCGTGGGGAAGGGGTTTCAGTGTGTGGTGAATGGGATTCAGTGTGTGGGTAAGAGGTTTCAGTGTGCGGGGAAGGGGTTTCAGTGTTTGTGGAAGAGGTTTCAGTGCGTGGGGAAGCTGTTTCAGTGTGTGGGGAAGAGGTTTCAGTGTGTGGTGAAGTGTTTCAGTGTGTGGGGAAGAGCATTCCGTGTTTGGGGATGGGTTTCAGTGAATGGGGAAGGGGTTTCAGTGTGTAGGGAAGGGGGTTCAGTGTGTGGGGATGAGGTTTCAGTGTGTGGGGATGAGTTTCAGTGTGTGGGGATGGGTTTCAATGTGGGGGGAAGGGGTTTCAGTGTGTGGGGAAGAGGTTTCAGTTTGTGGGGATGCGTATCAGTGTGTGGGGAAGGGGTTTCAGTGTGTGGGGAAGGTGTTTCAGTGTGTAGGGAAGAGGTTTCAGAGTGTGGGGATGGGCTTCAGCGTGTGGGGAAGGGGTTTCAGTCTGTGGAGAAGTGGTTTCAGAGCGTCGGGAAGAGGTTTCATTGTATGAGGAAGAGTTTTCAGTGTGTGGCGATGTGTTTCACTGTGTGGGGAAGAGGTATCAGTCTGTGGGGATGGGTTTCAGTGTGTGGCGAATGGGTTTCAGTGTGTGGGGAATGGGTTTCAATATGTGGTGAACTGGATTCAGTGTGTGGGGAAGAGGTTTCAGTGTGCGGGGAAGGGGTTTCAGTGTGTGGGGAAGGGGTTTCAGTGTGTGGGGAAGAGGTTTCAGTGTGTGGGGAAGAGGTTTCAGTGTGTGGGGAAGAGGTTTCACTGTGTGTGGAAGAGGTTTCAGTGTGTGGGGAAGTGGTTTCAGTGTGTGGTGAAGGGATTTCAGTGTGTGGGGAAGAGGTTTCAGTGTGTGGGGAAGAGGTTTCAGTGTGTGGGGAAGAGGTTTCAGTGTGTGGGGAAGGGTTTCAGTCTGTGGCGAAGAGGTTTCAGTGTGTGGGAAGAGGTTTCAGTGTG
This sequence comes from Heterodontus francisci, assembly GCF_036365525.1. Taxonomy (NCBI): domain Eukaryota; kingdom Metazoa; phylum Chordata; class Chondrichthyes; order Heterodontiformes; family Heterodontidae; genus Heterodontus; species Heterodontus francisci. Next base: position 48,378 of record NW_027141539.1, read on the forward strand.
TGGGGATGGGTTACAGTGTGTGGTGATGGGTTACAGTATGTGGGGAAGTGGTTTCTGTGAGTGGGGATGGGTTTCAGTGTGTGGGGAAGAGGTTTTATTGTGTGGGAAAGAGGTTTCAGTGTGTGGGGAAGGGGTTTCAGTGTGTGGCGAAGGGGATTCAGTGTGTGGGAAAGAGGTTTCAGTGCGTGGGGAAGGGGTTTCAGTGTGTGTGGAAGAGGTTTCAGTGTTTGGGGAAGAGGTTTCAGTGTGTGGGGAAGAGGTTTCAGTGTGTGGGGAAGAGGTTTCAGTGTGTGTGGAAGAGGTTTCAGTGTGTGGGGAAGATGTTTCAGTGTGTGGGGAAGGGTTTCAGTCTATGGCGAAGAGGTTTCAGTGTGTGGGAAGAGGTTTCAGTGTGTGGGGAAGGGTTTCAGTGTGTGGGGATGGGTTTCAGTGTGTGGGGAAGGGGTTTCTGCGTGTGGAGATGGGTTTCAGTGTGTGGGGAAGAGGTTTCAGTGTGTGGGGAAGAGGTTTCAGTGTCTGGGGAAGGGGTTTCAGTGTGTGGTGAAGGGGATTCAGTGTGTGGGGAAGAGGATTCAGTGTGCGGGGAAGGGGTTTCAGTGTGTGGGGAAGAGGTTTCAGTGTGTGGGGAAGAGGTTTCAATGTGTGGGGAATAGTTTCAGTCTGTAGCGAAGAGGTTTTAGTGTGTGGGGAAGAGGTTTCAGTGTGTGGGGAAGTGTATCAGTGTGTGGGTATGGGTTTCAGTGTGTGGCGAAGAGCATTCCGTGTTTGGGGATGGGTTTCAGTGTGTGGGGAAGGGGTTTCAGTGAGTAGGGAAGGGAGTTCAGTGTGTGGGGCTGAGGTTTCAGTGTGTGGGGATGGGTTTCTGTGTGTGGGGATGGGTTTCAATGTGTGCAGATGGGGTTTCAGTGTGTGGGGAAGAGGTTTCAGTTTTTGGGGATGCATATCAGTGTGTGGGGAAGGGGTTTCAGTGTGTGGGGAAGGTGTTTCAGTGTGTAGGGAAGAGGTTTCAGTGTGTGGGGATGGGCTTCAGTGAGTGGGGAAGGGGTTTCAGTCAGTGGAGAAATTGTTTCAGTGCGTCGGGAAGAGGTTTCATTGTATGAGGAAGAGTTTTCAGTTTGTGGCGATGTGTTTCACTGTGTGGGGAAGAGGTTTCAGTCTGTGGGGATGGGTTTCAGTGTGTGAGGAATGGGTTTCAGTGTGTGGGGAATGGGTTTCATTATGTGGTGAAGGGGATTCAGTGTGTGGGGAAGAGGTTTCAGTGTGTGGGGAAGATGTTTCAGTTTTTGGGGAAGAGGTTTCAGTGTGTGTGGAAGAGGTTTCAGTGTGTGGGGAAGAGGTTTCAGTGTGTGGGGAAGAGGTTTCAGTGTGTGTAGAAGAGGTTTCAGTGTGTGGGGAAGAAGTTTCAGAGTGTGGGGAATGGTTTCAGTCTGTGGCGATGAGGTTTAAGTGTGTGGGAAGAGGTTTCAGTGTGTGGGGAAGTGTTTCAGTGTGCAGGGATGGGTTTCAGCGTGTGGGGAACAGCATTCCGTGTGTGGGGATGGGTTTCAGTGTTTGGGGAAGGGGTTTCTGTGTTTAAGGAAGGGATTTCAGAGTGTGGGGATGAGGTTTCAGTGTGTGGGGATGGGTTTCAGTGTGTGGGGATGGGTTTCAATGTGTGGGGAAGGGCTTTCAGTGTGTGGGGAAGAGGGTTCAGTTTGTGGGGATGCGTATCAGTGTGTGGGGAAGCGGTTTCAGTGTGTGGGGAAGGTGTTTCAGTTTGTCGGGAAGAGGTTTCAGTGTGTGGGGATGGGTTTCAGTGTGTGGGGAAGGGGTTTGAGTATGTGGAGAAGTGGTTTCAGTGTGTGGGGAAGAGGTTTAAGTGTGTGGGGAAGGGGTTTCAGTGTGTGGTGAATGGGATTCAGTGTGTGGGGAAGAGGTTTCAGTGTGCGGGGAAGGGGTTTCAGTGTGTGGGGAAGAGGTTTCAGTGTGTGGGGAAGAAGTTTCAGTGTTTGTGGAAGAGGTTTCAGTGCGTGCGGAAGCTGTTTCAGTGTGTGGGGAAGAAGTTTCAGTGTGTGGGGAATAGCTTCAGTCTGTAGCGAAGAGGTTTCAGTGTGTGGGGAAGAGGTTTCAGTGTGTGGGGAAGTGTTTCAGTGTGTGGGGAAGATCATTCCGTGTTTGGAGATGGGTTTCAGTGTGTGGGGAAGGGGTTTCAGTGTTTAGGGAAGGGAGTTCAGTGTGTGGGGATGAGGTTTCAGTGTGTGGGGATGGGTTTCAGTGTATGGGGATGGGTTTCAATGTGTGGGGAAGGGGTTTCAGTGTGTGGGGAAGTGGTTTCAGTTTGTGGGGATGCGTATCAGTGTGTGGGGAAGGGGTTTCAGTGTGTGGGGAAGGTGTTTCAGTGTGTAGGGAAGAGGTTTCAGTGTGTGGGGAAGGGCTTCAGTGTGTGGGGAAGGGGTTTCAGTCTGTGGAGAAGTGTTTTCAGAGTGTCGGGAAGAGGTTGCAGTGTGTGGGGAAGATGTTTCAGTGTGTGGGGATGGGTTTCAGTGTGTGGGGAAGGGGTTTCAGTGTGTGCGGATGAGGTTTAAGTGTGTGGGGACGGCTTCCTGTGTGTGGGGAAGGGCTATCAATATGTGGTGAAGGGGATTCAGTGTTGTGGGGAAGAGGTTTCAGTGTGCGGGGAAGGGGTTTCAGTGTGTGGGGAAGAGGTTTCAGTGTGTGGGGAAGAGGTTTCTGTGTGTGGAAGAGGGTTCAGTGTGTGGGGAAGTGGTTTCAGTGTGTCGTGAAGGGGATTCAGTGTGTGGGGAAGAGGTTTCAGTGTGTGGGGAAGAGGTTTCAGTGTGTGGGAAGAGGTTTCAGTGTGTGGGGAAGTGGTTTCAGTGTGTGGTGAAGGGGATTCAGTGTGTAGGGAAGAGGTTTCAGTGTGTGGGGAAGAGGTTTCAGTGTGTGGCGAAGAGGTTTCAGTGTGTGGGAAGAGGTTTCAGTGTGTGGGGAAGGGTTTCAGTGTGTGGGGATGGGTTACAGTGTGTGGGGAAGGGGTTTCTGCGTGTGGGGATGGGTTTCAGTGTGTGGGGAAGGGGTTTCAGTTTGTGTGGAAGATGTTTCAGTGTGTGGGAAGGGTTTCAGTCTGTGGCGAAGAGGTTTCAGTGTGTGGGAAGATGTTTCAGTGTGTGGGGAAGGGTATCAGTGTGTGGGGATGGGTTACAGTGGGTGGGGAAGGGGTTTCTGTGAGTGGGGATGGGTTTCAGTGTGTGGGGAAGAGGTTTCATTGTGTGGGAAAGAGGTTTCAGTGTGTGGGGAAGGGGTTTCAGTGTGTGACGAAGGGGATTCAGTGTGTGGGAAAGAGGTTTCAGTGTGCGGGGAAGAGGTTTCAGTGTGTGTGGAAGAGGTTTCAGTGTGTGGGGAAGGGGTTTCAGTGTGTGGGGAAGAGGTTTCAGTGTGTGAGTAAGAGGTTTCAGTGTGTGTGGAAGAGGTTTCAGTGTGTGGGGAAGAGGTTTCAGTGTGTGGGGAAGGGTTTCAGTCTATGGCGAAGAGGTTTCAGTGTGTGGGAAGAGGTTTCAGTGTGTGGGAAGAGGTTTCAGTGTGTGGGGAAGGGTTTCAGTGTGTGGGGACGGGTTTCAGTGTGTGGGGAAGGGGTTTCTGAGTGTGGAGATGGGTTTCAGTGTGTGGGGAAGGGGTTTCAGTGTGTGGGGAAGAGGTTTCAGTGTGTGGGGAAGAGGTTTCAGTGTCTGGGGAAGTGGTTTCAGTGAGTGGTGAAGGGGATTCAGTGTGTGGGGAAGAGGATTCAGTGTGCGGGGAAGGAGTTTCAGTGTGTGGGGAAGAGGTTTCAGTGTGTGGGGAAGAGTTTTCAGTGTGTGGGGAAGGGGTTTCAGTGTGTGGCGAAGGGGTTTCAGTGTGTGGGGAAGAGATTTCAGTTTGTGGGGATGCGTATCAGTGTGTGGGGAAGGCGTTTCAGTGTGTGGGGAAGGTGTTTCAGTGTGTAGGGAAGAGGTTTCAGTGTGTGGGGATGGGCTTCAGTGTGTGGGGAAGGGGTTTCAGTCTGTGGAGAAGTTGTTTCAGTGCGTCGGGAAGAGGTTTCATTGTACGAGGAAGAGTTTTCAGTGTGTGGCGATGTGTTTCACTGTGTGGGGAAGAGGTTTCAGTCTGTGGGGATGGGTTTCAGTGTGTGGGGAATGGGTTTCAGTGTGTGGGGAATGGGTTTCAGTATGTGGTGAAGGGGATTCAGTGTGTGGGGAAGAGGTCTCAGTGTGTGGGGAAGATGTTTCAGTGTGTGGGGAAGAGGTTTCAGTGTGTATGGAAGAGGTTTCAGTGTGTGGGGAAGAGGTTTCAGTGTGTGGGGAAGGGTTTCAGTCTGTGGCGAAGAGGTTTCAGTGTGTGGGAAGAGGTTTCAGAGTGTGGGGAAGGGGTTTCAGTGTATGGTGAAGGGGATTCAGTGTGTGGTGAAGAGGTTTCAGTGTGTGGTGAAGGGGATTCAGTGTGTGGGGAAGAGGTTTCAGTGTGCGGGGAAGGGGTTTCAGTGTGTGGGGAAGTGGTTTCAGTGTGTGGGGAAGAGGTTTCAGTGTGTGTGGAAGAGGTTTCAGTGTGTGGGGAAGTGGTTTCAGTGGGTGGTGAAGGGGATTCAGTGTGTGGGGAAGAGGTTTCAGTGTGTGGGGAAGACGTTTCAGTGTGTGGGGAAGAGGTTTCAGTGTGTGTGGAAGAGGTATCAGTGTGTGGCCAAGAGGGGTCAGTGTGTGGGGAAGGGTTTCAGTCTGTGGCGAAGAGGTTTCAGTGTGTGGGAAGAGGTTTCAGTGTGTGGGGAAGGGTTTCAGTGTGTGGGGATGGATTGCAGTGTGAGGGGAAGGGGTATCTGTGAGTGGGGATGGGTTTCAGTGTGTGGGGAAGGGGTTTCAGTTTGTGTGGAAGAGGTTTCAGTGTGTGGGGAATGGTTTCAGTCTGTGGTGAAGAGGTTTCAGTGTGTGGGAAGTGGTTTCAGTGTGTGGGGAAGTGGTTTCACTGTGTGGGGAAGGGGTTTCAGTGTGTGTTGAAGGGGATTCAGTGTGTGGGGAAGAGGTTTCAGTGTGCGGGGAAGGGGTTTCAGTGTGTGGGGAAGGGGTTTCAGTGTGTGGTTAAGGGGATTCAGTGTGTGGGGAAGAGGTTTCAGTGTGCGGGGAAGGGGTTTCAGTGTGTGGGGAAGAGGATTCAGTGTGTGGGGAAGAGGTTTCATTGTGCGTGGAAGAGGTTTCAGTGCGTGGGGAAGCTGTTTCAGTGTTTGGGGAAGTGTTTCAGAGTGTGGGGATGGGTTTCAGTGTGTGGGGAAGAGCATTCCGTGTGTGGGGATGGGTTTCAGTGTGTGGTGAAGGGGATTCAGTGTGTGGGGAAGAGGATTCAGTGTGCGGGGAAGGGGTTTCAGTGTGTGGGGAAGAGGTTTCAGTGTGTGGGGAAGAGGTTTCAGTGTGTGGGGAAGGGGTGTCAGTGTGTGGTGAAGGGGATTCAGTGTGTGGGAAGAGGTTTCAGTGTGTGTGGGAAAGGTTTCAGTGTGTGGGGTTGAGGTTTCAGTGTGTGGGGAAGGGTTTCAGTCTGTGGTGAAGAGGTTTCAGTGTGTGGGAAGAGGTTTCAGTGAGTGGGGAAGGGGTTTCAGTGTGTGGTGAAGGGGATTCAGTGTGTGGTGAAGAGGTTTCAGTGTGTGGGGTAGGGGTTTCAGTGTGTGGGGAAGAGGTTTCAGTGTGTGGGGAAGAGGTTTCAGTGTGTGTAGAAGAGGTTTCAGTGTGTGGGGAAGAGGTTTCAGTGTGTGGGGAATGGTTTCAGTCTGTGGCGAAGAGGTTTCAGTGTGTGGGAAGAGGTTTCAGTGAGTGGGGAAGTGTTTCAGTGTGCGGGGATGGGTTACAGTGTGTGGGGAAGGGGTGTCTGTGTGTAGGGAAGGGATTTCAGTGTGTGGGGATGAGGTTTCAGTGTGTGGGGATGGGTTTCAGTGTGTGGGGATGGGTTTCAATGTGTGGGGAAGGGCTTTCAGTGTGTGGGGAAGAGGGATCAGTTTGTGGGGATGCGTATCAGTGAGTGGGGAAGCGGTTTCAGTGTGTGGGGAAGGTGTTTCAGTGTGTCGGGAAGAGGTTTCAGTGTGTGGTGATGGGTTTCAGTGTGTGGGGAAGGGGTTTGAGTATGTGGAGAAGTTGTTTCAGTGTGCGGGGAAGAGGTTTCAGTGCGTGGGGAAGGGGTTTCAGTGTGTGGTGAATGGGATTCAGTGTGTGGGTAAGAGGTTTCAGTGTGCGGGGAAGGGGTTTCAGTGTTTGTGGAAGAGGTTTCAGTGCGTGGGGAAGCTGTTTCAGTGTGTGGGGAAGAAGTTTCAGTGTGTGGGGAATAGCTTCAGTCTTTAGCGAAGAGGTTTCAGTGTGTGGGGAAGAGGTTTCAGTGTGTGGTGAAGTGTTTCAGTGTGTGGGGAAGAGCATTCCGTGTTTGGGGATGGGTTTCAGTGAATGGGGAAGGGGTTTCAGTGTGTAGGGAAGGGGGTTCAGTGTGTGGGGATGAGGTTTCAGTGTGTGGGGATGAGTTTCAGTGTGTGGGGATGGGTTTCAATGTGGGGGGAAGGGGTTTCAGTGTGTGGGGAAGAGGTTTCAGTTTGTGGGGATGCGTATCAGTGTGTGGGGAAGGGGTTTCAGTGTGTGGGGAAGGTGTTTCAGTGTGTAGGGAAGAGGTTTCAGTGTGTGGGGATGGGCTTCAGCGTGTGGGGAAGGGGTTTCAGTCTGTGGAGAAGTGGTTTCAGAGCGTCGGGAAGAGGTTTCATTGTATGAGGAAGAGTTTTCAGTGTGTGGCGATGTGTTTCACTGTGTGGGGAAGAGGTATCAGTCTGTGGGGATGGGTTTCAGTGTGTGGCGAATGGGTTTCAGTGTGTGGGGAATGGGTTTCAATATGTGGTGAACTGGATTCAGTGTGTGGGGAAGAGGTTTCAGTGTGCGGGGAAGGGGTTTCAGTGTGTGGGGAAGGGGTTTCAGTGTGTGGGGAAGAGGTTTCAGTGTGTGGGGAAGAGGTTTCAGTGTGTGGGGAAGAGGTTTCACTGTGTGTGGAAGAGGTTTCAGTGTGTGGGGAAGTGGTTTCAGTGTGTGGTGAAGGGATTTCAGTGTGTGGGGAAGAGGTTTCAGTGTGTGGGGAAGAGGTTTCAGTGTGTGGGGAAGAGGTTTCAGTGTGTGGGGAAGGGTTTCAGTCTGTGGCGAAGAGGTTTCAGTGTGTGGGAAGAGGTTTCAGTGTGTGGGGATGGGTTACAGTGTGTGGGGAAGGGGCTTCTGTGTGTGGGGATGGGTTTCAGTGTGTGGGGAAGGCGTTTCAGTTTGTGTGGAAGATGTTTCAGTGTGTGGGGAAGAGGTTTCAGTGTGTGGGGAAGGGTTTCAGTGTGTGGTGATGGGTTACAGTATGTGGGGAAGTGGTTTCTGTGAGTGGGGATGGGTTTCAGTGTGTGGGGAAGAGGTTTTATTGTGTGGGAAAGAGGTTTCAGTGTGTGGGGAAGGGGTTTCAGTGTGTGGCGAAGGGGATTCAGTGTGTGGGAAAGAGGTTTCAGTGCGTGGGGAAGGGGTTTCAGTGTGTGTGGAAGAGGTTTCAGTGATTGGGGAAGAGGTTTCAGTGTGTGGGGAAGAGGTTTCAGTGTGTGGGGAAGAGGTTTCAGTGTGTGTGGAAGAGGTTTCAGTGTGTGGGGAAGATGTTTCAGTGTGTGGGGAAGGGTTTCAGTCTATGGCGAAGAGGTTTCAGTGTGTGGGAAGAGGTTTCAGTGTGTGGGGAAGGGTTTCAGTGTGTGGGGATGGGTTTCAGTGTGTGGGGAAGGGGTTTCTGCGTGTGGAGATGGGTTTCAGTGTGTGGGGAAGAGGTTTCAGTGTGTGGGGAAGAGGTTTCAGTGTCTGGGGAAGGGGTTTCAGTGTGTGGTGAAGGGGATTCAGTGTGTGGGGAAGAGGATTCAGTGTGCGGGGAAGGGGTTTCAGTGTGTGGGGAAGAGGTTTCAGTGTGTGGGGAAGAGGTTTCAATGTGTGGGGAATAGTTTCAGTCTGTAGCGAAGAGGTTTTAGTGTGTGGGGAAGAGGTTTCAGTGTGTGGGGAAGTGTATCAGTGTGTGGGTATGGGTTTCAGTGTGTGGCGAAGAGCATTCCGTGTTTGGGGATGGGTTTCAGTGTGTGGGGAAGGGGTTTCAGTGAGTAGGGAAGGGAGTTCAGTGTGTGGGGCTGAGGTTTGAGTGTGTGGGGATGGGTTTCTGTGTGTGGGGATGGGTTTCAATGTGTGCGGATGGGGTTTCAGTGTGTGGGGAAGAGGTTTCAGTTTTTGGGGATGCATATCAGTGTGTGGGGAAGGGGTTTCAGTGTGTGGGGAAGGTGTTTCAGTGTGTAGGGAAGAGGTTTCAGTGTGTGGGGATGGGCTTCAGTGAGTGGGGAAGGGGTTTCAGTCAGTGGAGAAATTGTTTCAGTGCGTCGGGAAGAGGTTTCATTGTATGAGGAAGAGTTTTCAGTTTGTGGCGATGTGTTTCACTGTGTGGGGAAGAGGTTTCAGTCTGTGGGGATGGGTTTCAGTGTGTGAGGAATGGGTTTCAGTGTGTGGGGAATGGGTTACATTATGTGGTGAAGGGGATTCAGTGTGTGGGGAAGAGGTTTCAGTGTGTGGGGAAGATGTTTCAGTGTTTGGGGAAGAGGTTTCAGTGTGTGTGGAAGAGGTTTCAGTGTGTGGGGAAGAGGTTTCAGTGTGTGGGGAAGAGGTTTCAGTGTGTGTAGAAGAGGTTTCAGTGTGTGGGGAAGAAGTTTCAGAGTGTGGGGAATGGTTTCAGTCTGTGGCGATGAGGTTTAAGTGTGTGGGAAGAGGTTTCAGTGTGTGGGGAAGTGTTTCAGTGTGCAGGGATGGGTTTCAGCGTGTGGGGAACAGCATTCCGTGTGTGGGGATGGGTTTCATTGTGTGGGGAAGGGGTTTCTGTGTGTAAGGAAGGGATTTCAGAGTGTGGGGATGAGGTTTCAGTGTGTGGGGATGGGTTTCAGTGTGTGGGGATGGGTTTCAATGTGTGGGGAAGGGCTTTCAGTGTGTGGGGAAGAGGGTTCAGTTTGTGGGGATGCGTATCAGTGTGTGGGGAAGCGGTTTCAGTGTGTGGGGAAGGTGTTTCAGTTTGTCGGGAAGAGGTTTCAGTGTGTGGGGATGGGTTTCAGTGTGTGGGGAAGGGGTTTGAGTATGTGGAGAAGTGGTTTCAGTGTGTGGGGAAGAGGTTTAAGTGTGTGGGGAAGGGGTTTCAGTGTGTGGTGAATGGGATTCAGTGTGTGGGGAAGAGGTTTCATTGTGCGGGGAAGGGGTTTCAGTGTGTGGGGAAGAGGTTTCAGTGTGTGGGGAAGAAGTTTCAGTGTTTGTGGAAGAGGTTTCAGTGCGTGCGGAAGCTGTTTCAGTGTGTGGGGAAGAAGTTTCAGTGTGTGGGGAATAGCTTCAGTCTGTAGCGAAGAGGTTTCAGTGTGTGGGGAAGAGGTTTCAGTGTGTGGGGAAGTGTTTCAGTGTGTGGGGAAGATCATTCCGTGTTTGGAGATGGGTTTCAGTGTGTGGGGAAGGGGTTTCAGTGTTTAGGGAAGGGAGTTCAGTGTGTGGGGATGAGGTTTCAGTGTGTGGGGATGGGTTTCAGTGTATGGGGATGGGTTTCAATGTGTGGGGAAGGGGTTTCAGTGTGTGGGGAAGTGGTTTCAGTTTGTGGGGATGCGTATCAGTGTGTGGGGAAGGGGTTTCAGTGTGTGGGGAAGGTGTTTCAGTGTGTAGGGAAGAGGTTTCAGTGTGTGGGGAAGGGCTTCAGTGTGTGGGGAAGGGGTTTCAGTCTGTGGAGAAGTGGTTTCAGAGCGTCGGGAAGAGGTTGCAGTGTGTGGGGAAGATGTTTCAGTGTGTGGGGATGGGTTTCAGTGTGTGGGGAAGGGGTTTCAGTGTGTGGGGATGAGGTTTAAGTGTGTGGGGACGGCTTCCTGTGTGTGGGGAAGGGCTATCAATATGTGGTGAAGGGGATTCAGTGTGTGGGGAAGAGGTTTCAGTGTGCGGGGAAGGGGTTTCAGTGTGTGGGGAAGAGGTTTCAGTGTGTGGGGAAGAGGTTTCTGTGTGTGGAAGAGGGTTCAGTGTGTGGGGAAGTGGTTTCAGTGTGTGGTGAAGGGGATTCAGTGTGTGGGGAAGAGGTTTCAGTGTGTGGGGAAGAGGTTTCAGTGTGTGGGAAGAGGTTTCAGTGTGTGGGGAAGTGGTTTCAGTGTGTGGTGAAGGGGATTCAGTGTGTAGGGAAGAGGTTTCAGTGTGTGGGGAAGAGGTTTCAGTGTGTGGCGAAGAGGTTTCAGTGTGTGGGAAGAGGTTTCAGTGTGTGGGGAAGGGTTTCAGTGTGTGGGGATGGGTTACAGTGTGTGGGGAAGGGGTTTCTGCGTGTGGGGATGGGTTTCAGTGTGTGGGGAAGGGGTTTCAGTTTGTGTGGAAGATGTTTCAGTGTGTGGGAAGGGTTTCAGTCTGTGGCGAAGAGGTTTCAGTGTGTGGGAAGATGTTTCAGTGTGTGGGGAAGGGTTTCAGTATGTGGGGATGGGTTACAGTGGGTGGGGAAGGGGTTTCTGTGAGTGGGGATGGGTTTCAGTGTGTGGGGAAGAGGTTTCATTGTGTGGGAAAGAGGTTTCAGTGTGTGGGGAAGGGGTTTCAGTGTGTGACGAAGGGGATTCAGTGTGTGGGAAAGAGGTTTCAGTGTGCGGGGAAGAGGTTTCAGTGTGTGTGGAAGAGGTTTCAGTGTGTGGGGAAGGGGTTTCAGTGTGTGGGGAAGAGGTTTCAGTGTGTGAGTAAGAGGTTTCAGTGTGTGTGGAAGAGGTTTCAGTGTGTGGGGAAGAGGTTTCAGTGTGTGGGGAAGGGTTTCAGTCTATGGCGAAGAGGTTTCAGTGTGTGGGAAGAGGTTTCAGTGTGTGGGAAGAGGTTTCAGTGTGTGGGGAAGGGTTTCAGTGTGTGGGGACGGGTTTCAGTGTGTGGGGAAGGGGTTTCTGAGTGTGGAGATGGGTTTCAGTGTGTGGGGAAGGGGTTTCAGTGTGTGGGGAAGAGGTTTCAGTGTGTGGGGAAGAGGTTTCAGTGTCTGGGGAAGTGGTTTCAGTGAGTAGTGAAGGGGATTCAGTGTGTGGGGAAGAGGATTCAGTGTGCGGGGAAGGAGTTTCAGTGTGTGGGGAAGAGGTTTCAGTGTGTGGGGAAGAGGTTTCAGTGTGTGGGGAAGGGGTTTCAGTGTGTGGCGAAGGGGTTTCAGTGTGTGGGGAAGAGATTTCAGTTTGTGGGGATGCGTATCAGTGTGTGGGGAAGGCGTTTCAGTGTGTGGGGAAGGTGTTTCAGTGTGTAGGGAAGAGTTTTCAGTGTGTGGGGATGGGCTTCAGTGTGTGGGGAAGGGGTTTCAGTCTGTGGAGAAGTTGTTTCAGTGCGTCGGGAAGAGGTTTCATTGTACGAGGAAGAGTTTTCAGTGTGTGGCGATGTGTTTCACTGTGTGGGGAAGAGGTTTCAGTCTGTGGGGATGGGTTTCAGTGTGTGGGGAATGGGTTTCAGTGTGTGGGGAATGGGTTTCAGTATGTGGTGAAGGGGATTCAGTGTGTGGGGAAGAGGTCTCAGTGTGTGGGGAAGATGTTTCAGTGTGTGGGGAAGAGGTTTCAGTGTGTATGGAAGAGGTTTCAGTGTGTGGGGAAGAGGTTTCAGTGTGTGGGGAAGGGTTTCAGTCTGTGGCGAAGAGGTTTCAGTGTGTGGGAAGAGGTTTCAGAGTGTGGGGAAGGGGTTTCAGTGTATGGTGAAGGGGATTCAGTGTGTGGTGAAGAGGTTTCAGTGTGTGGTGAAGGGGATTCAGTGTGTGGGGAAGAGGTTTCAGTGTGCGGGGAAGGGGTTTCAGTGTGTGGGGAAGTGGTTTCAGTGTGTGGGGAAGAGGTTTCAGTGTGTGTGGAAGAGGTTTCAGTGTGTGGGGAAGTGGTTTCAGTGGGTGGTGAAGGGGATTCAGTGTGTGGGGAAGAGGTTTCAGTGTGTGGGGAAGACGTTTCAGTGTGTGGGGAAGAGGTTTCAGTGTGTGTGGAAGAGGTATCAGTGTGTGGCCAAGAGGGGTCAGTGTGTGGGGAAGGGTTTCAGTCTGTGGCGAAGAGGTTTCAGTGTGTGGGAAGAGGTTTCAGTGTGTGGGGAAGGGTTTCAGTGTGTGGGGATGGATTGCAGTGTGAGGGGAAGGGGTATCTGTGAGTGGGGATGGGTTTCAGTGTGTGGGGAAGGGGTTTCAGTTTGTGTGGAAGAGGTTTCAGTGTGTGGGGAATGGTTTCAGTCTGTGGTGAAGAGGTTTCAGTGTGTGGGAAGTGGTTTCAGTGTGTGGGGAAGTGGTTTCACTGTGTGGGGAAGGGGTTTCAGTGTGTGTTGAAGGGGATTCAGTGTGTGGGGAAGAGGTTTCAGTGTGTGGGGAAGGGGTTTCAGTGTGTGGGGAAGGGGTTTCAGTGTGTGGTTAAGGGGATTCAGTGTGTGGGGAAGAGGTTTCAGTGTGCGGGGAAGGGGTTTCAGTGTGTGGGGAAGAGGATTCAGTGTGTGGGGAAGAGGTTTCATTGTGCGTGGAAGAGGTTTCAGTGCGTGGGGAAGCTGTTTCAGTGTTTGGGGAAGTGTTTCAGAGTGTGGGGATGGGTTTCAGTGTGTGGGGAAGAGCATTCCGTGTGTGGGGATGGGTTTCAGTGTGTGGTGAAGGGGATTCAGTGTGTGGGGAAGAGGATTCAGTGTGCGGGGAAGGGGTTTCAGTGTATGGGGAAGAGGTTTCAGTGTGTGGGGAAGAGGTTTCAGTGTGTGGGGAATAGTTTCAGTCTGTAGCGAAGAGGTTTCAGTGTGTGGGGAAGAGGTTTCAGTGTGTGGGGAAGGGGTTTCAGTGTGTGGGGAAGTGGTTTCAGTGTGTGGGGAAGAGGTTTCAGTGTGTGGGGAAGTGGTTTCAGTGGGTGGTGAAGGGGATTCAGTGTGTGGGGAAGAGGTTTCAGTGTGTGGGGAAGAGGTTTCAGTGTGTGGGGAAGAGGTTTCATTGTGTGTGGAAGCGGTTTCAGTGTGTGGCCAAGAGATTTCAGTGTGTGGGGAAGGGTTTCAGTCTGTGGCGAAGAGGTTTCAGTGTGTGGGAAGAGGTTTCAGAGTGTGGAGAAGGGGTTTCAGTGTGTGGTGAAGGGGATTCAGTGTGTGGTGAAGAGGTTTCAGTGTGTGGTGAAGGGGATTCAGTGTGTGGGGAAGAGGTTTCAGTGTGCGGCGAAGGGGTTTCAGTGTGTGGGGAAGAGGTTTCAGTGTGTGGGGAAGAGGTTTCATTGTGTGTGGAAGAGGTTTCAGTGTGTGGGGAAGTGGTTTCAGTGGGTGGTGAAGGGGATTCAGTGTGTGGTGAAGAGGTTTCAGTGTGTGGGGAAGAGGTTTCAGTGTGTGGGGAAGATGTTTCAGTGTGTGGGGAAGAGGTTTCAGTGTGTGGCCAAGAGGTTTCAGTGTGTGGGGAAGGGTTTCAGTCTGTGGCGAAGAGGTTTCAGTGTGTGGGAAGAGGTTTCAGTGCGTGGGGAAGGGTTTCAGTGTGTGGGGATGGATTGCAGTGTGAGGGGAAGGGGTTTCTGTGAGTGGGGATGGGTTTCAGTGTGTGGGGAAGGGGTTCCAGAATGTGTGGAAGAGGTTTCAGTGTGTGGGGAATGGTTTCAGTCTGTGGCGAAGAGGTTTCAGTGAGTGGGAAGTGGTTTCAGTGAGTGGGGAAGTGGTTTCACTGTGTGGGGAAGGGGTTTCAGTGTGTGGTGAAGGGGATTCAGTGTGTGGGGAAGAGGTTTCAGTGTGTGTGGAAGAGGTTTCAGTGTGTGGTAAAGGGGTTTCAGTGATTGGTTAAGGGGATTCAGTGTGTGGGGAAGAGGTTTCAGTGTGCGGGGAAGAGGTTTCAGTGTGTGTGGAAGAGGTTTCAGTGTGTGGGGAAGGGGTTTCAGTGTGTGGGGAAGAGGTTTCAGTGTGTGAGGAAGAGGTTTCAGTGTGTGTGGAAGAGGTTTCAGTGTGTGGGGAAGAGGTTTCAGTGTGTGGGGAAGGGTTTCAGTCTATGGCGAAGAGGTTTCAGTGTGTGGGAAGAGGTTTCAGTGTGTGGGGAAGGGTTTCAGTGTGTGGGGACGGGTTTCAGTGTGTGGGGAAGGGGTTTCTGCGTGTGGAGATGGGCTTCAGTGTGTGGGGAAGGGGTTTCAGTGTGTGGGGAAGAGGTTTCAGTGTGTGGGGAAGAGGTTTCAGTGTCTGGGGAAGTGGTTTCAGTGTGTGGTGAAGGGGATTCAGTGTGTGGGGAAGAGGATTCAGTGTGCGGGGAAGGGGTTTCAGTGTGTGGGGAAGAGGTTTCAGTGTGTTGGGAAGAGGTTTCAGTGTGTGGGGAAGGGGTTTCAGTGTGTGGCGAAGAGGTTTCAGTGTGTGGGGAAGGGTTTCAGTCTGTGGCGAAGAGGTTTCAGTGTGTGGGAAAGGGGGTTCAGTGTCTGGGGAAGAGGTTTCAGTGTGTGGGGAAGAGGTTTCAGTGTGTGGGAAAGGGGTTTCAGTGTGTGGGGATGGGTTTCAGTGTGTGGGGAAGAGTATTCCGTGTGTGGGGATGGGTTTCAGTGTGTGGGGTAGGGGTTTCAGTGTGTGGGGAAGATGTTTCAGTGTTTGGGGAAGGGTTGCAGTGTGTGGGGATGGGTTTCACTGTGTGGGGAAGGGGTTGCTGTGTGTGGGGATGGGTTTCAGTGTGTGGGGAAGGTGTTTCGGTGTGTGGGGAAGAGGTTTCAGTGTTTGGGGAAGTGGTTTCAGTGTGTGGGGAAGGGGTTTCAGTGTGTGGTAAAGGGGATTCAGTGTGTGGGGAAGAGGTTTCAGTGTGCGGGGAAGGGGTTTCAGTTTGTGGGGAAGAGGTTTCAGTGTGTGGGGAAGAGGTATCAGTGTGTGGGGAAGGGTTTCAGTCTGTGGCGAAGAGGTTACAGTGTGTGGGAAGAGGTTTCAGTGTGTGGGGAAGGGGTTTCAGTGTGTGGTGAAGGGGATTCAGTGTGTGGTGAGGAGGTTTCAGTGTGTGGGGAAGGGGTTTCAGTGTGTGGGGAAGAGGTTTCAGTGTGTGGGGAAGAGGTTTCAGTGTGTGGGGAAGAGGTTTGAGTGTGCGGGGAAGGGGTTTCAGTGTGTGGGGAAGAGGTTTCAGTGTGTGGTGAAGAGGTTTCAGTGTGTGGGGAAGAGGTTTGAGTGTGTGGGGAAGGGTTTCAGTGTGTGGGGATGGGTTACAGTGTGTGCGGAAGGGGTTTCTGTGTGTGGGGATGGGTTTCAGATTGTCGGGAAGGGGTTTCAGTGTGTGGGGAAGTGGTTTCAGTGTGTGGGGAAGGGGTTTCAGTGAGTGGTGAAGGGGATTCAGTGTGTGGGGAAGAGGTTTCAGTGTGCGGGGAAGAGGTTTGAGTGTGCGGGGAAGGGGTTTCAGTGTGTGGGGAAGAGGTTTGAGTGTGTGGTGAAGAGGTTTCAGTGTGTGGGGAAGAGGTTTGAGTGTGTGGGGAAGGGTTTCAGTGTGTGGGGATGGGTTACAGTGTGTGCGGAAGGGGTTTCTGTGTGTGGGGATGGGTTTCAGATTGTCGGGAAGGGGTTTCAGTGTGTGGGGAAGTGGTTTCAGTGTGTGGGGAAGGGGTTTCAGTGAGTGGTGAAGGGGATTCAGTATGTGGGGAAGAGGTTTCACTGTGCGGGGAAGGTGTTTCAGTGTGTTGGGAAGAGGTTTCAGTGTGTGGGGAAGAGGTTTCAGTGTGTGCGGAAGAGGTTTGAGTGTGTGGGGAAGGGTTTCAGTGTGTGGGGATGGGTTACAGTGTGTGAGGAAGGGGTTTCTGTGTGTGGGGATGTGTTTCAGTGTGTCGGGAAGGGGTTTCAGTGTGTGGGGAAGTGGTTTCAGTGTGTGGGGAAGGGGTTTCAGTGTGTGATGAAGGGGATTCAGTGTGTGGGGAAGAGTTTTCAGTGTGCGGGAAAGGGGTTTCAGTGTCTGGGGAAGAGGTTTCAGTGTGTGGGGAAGAGGTTTCAATGTGTGGGGAAGATGTTTCAGTGTGTGGGGAGAGTTTTCAGTGTGTGGGGAAGGGTTTCAGTGTGTGGGGATGGGTTACAGTGTGTGGGGAAGAGGTTTCTGTGTGTGGGGATGGGTTTCAGTGTGTGGGGAAGGGTTTCAGTGTGTGGGGATGAGGTTTCAGTGTGTAGGGAAGGGGTTTCACTGTGTCGGGAAGGGGTTTCAGTGTGTAGTGAAGGTGTTTCAGTGTGTGGTAATGGGGATTCAATGTGTGGGGAAGATGCTTCAGTGTGTATGGAAGGGGTTTCAGTATGTGGGGAAAAGGTTTCAGTGTGTGTGGAAGAGGTTTCAGTGTGTGGGGAAGAGGTTTCAGTGTGTGGGGAAGGGTTTCAGTCTGTGGCGAAGAGGTTTCAGTGTGTGGGAAAGGGGGTTCAGTGTCTGGGGAAGAGGTTTCAGTGTGTGGGGAAGAGGTTTCAGTGTGTGGGAAGGGGGTTTCAGTGTGTGGGGATGGGTTTCAGTGTGTGGGGAAGAGCATTCCGTGTGTGGGGATGGGTTTCAGTGTGTGGGGAAGGAGTTTCAGTGTGTGGAGAAGATGTTTCAGTGTGTGGGGAAGGGTTGCAGTGTGTGGGGATGGGTTTCACTGTGTGGGGAAGGGGTTGCTGTGTGTGGGGATGGGTTTCAGTGTGTGGGGAAGATGTTTCGGTGTGTGGGGAAGAGGTTTCAGTGTTTGGGGAAGTGATTTCAGTGAGTGGGGAAGGGGTTTCAGTGTGTGGTAAAGGGGATTTAGTGTGTGGGGAAGAGGTTTCAGTGTGCGGGGAATGGGTTTCAGTGTGTGGGGAAGAGGTTTCAGTGTGTGGGGAAGAGGTTTCAGTGTGTGTGGAAGAGGTTTCTGTGCGTGGGGAAGCGGTTTCAGTGTGTGGGGTAGAGGTTTCAGTGTGTGGGGAATGGTTTCAGTCTGTAGCGAAGAGGTTTCAGTGTGTGGGGAAGAGGTTTCAGTGTGTGGGAAAGTCTTTCAGAGTTTGGGGATGGGTTTCAGTGTGTGGGGAAGAGCATTCCGTGTGTGGGGATGGGTTTCAGTGCGTGGGGAAGGGGTTTCAGTGTGTAGGGAAGGGTTTTCAGTGTGTGGGGATGAGGTTTCAGTGTGTGGGGATGGGTTTCAGTGTGTGGGAATGGGTTTCAATGTGTGGGGAAGGGGTTTCAGTGTGTGGGGAAGAGGTTTCAGTGTGTGGGAAAGGGGTTTCAGTGTGTGGGGAAGGGTTTCAGTCTGTGGCGAAGAGGTTTCAGTGTGTGGGAAGAGGTTTCAGTGTGTGGGGAAGGGGTTTCAGTGTGTGGTGAAGGGGATTCAGTGTGTGGTGAGGAGGTTTCACTGTGTGGGGAAGGGGTTTCAGTGTGTGGGGAAGAGGTTTCAGTGTTTGGGTAAGAGGTTTCAGAGTGTGTGGAAGATGTTTCAGTGTGTGGGGAAGAGGTTTCAATGTGTGGGGAAGTGTTACAGTCTGTGGCGAAGAGGTTTCAGTGTGTGGGAAGAGGTTTCAGTGTGTGGGGAAGTGGTTTCACTGTGTGGGGAAGGGGTTTCAGTGTGTGGGGGAGAGGTTTCAGTGTGTGGGGAAGAGGTTTCAGTGTGTGGGGAAGAGTTTTGAGTGTGCGGGGAAGGGGTTTCAGTGTGTGGGGAAGAGGTTTCAGTGTGTGGGGAAGAGGTTTCAGTGTGTGGGGAAGAGGTTTGAGTGTGTGGGGAAGGGTTTCAGTGTGTGGGGATGGGTTACAGTGTGTGCGGAAGGGGTTTCTGTGTGTGGGGATGGGTTTCAGTGTGTCGGGAACGGGTTTCAGTGTGTGGGGAAGTGGTTTCAGTGTGTGGGGAAGGGGTTTCAGTGTGTGGTGAATGGGATTCACTGTGTGGAGAACAGGTTTCAGTGTGCGGGGAAGGGGTTTCAGTGTGTGGGGAAGAGGTTTCAGTGTGTGGGGAAGAGGTTTGAGTGTGTGGGGAAGGGTTTCAGTGTGTGGGAATGGGTTACGGTGTGTGGGGAAGGGGTTTCTGTGTGTGGGGATGGGTTTCAGTGTGTCGGGAAGGGGTTTCAGTGTGTGGGGAAGTGGTTTCAGTGTGTGGGAAAGGGGTTTCAGTGTGTGGTGAAGGGGATTCAGTGTGTGGGGAAGAGTTTTCAGTGTGCGGGAAAGGGGTTTCAATGTCTGGGGAAATGGTTTCAGTGTGTGGGGAAGAGGTTTCAGTGTGTGGGGAAGATGTTTCAGTGTGTGGGGAGAGGTTTCAGTGTGTGGGGAAGGGTTTCAGTGTGTAGGGATGGGTTACAGGGTGTGTTGAAAGGGTTTCAGTATGTGGTAAAGGGGATTCAATGTGTGGGGAAGATGTTTCAGTGTGTATGGAAGGGGTTTCAGTATGTGGGGAAGAGGTTTCAGTGTGTGGGGAAGAGGTTTCAGTGTGTGTGGAAGAGGTTTCAGTGTGTGGGGAAGAGGTTTCAGTGTGTGGGGAAGGGTTTCAGTCTGTGGCGAAGAGGTTTCAGTGTGTGGGAAAGGGGGTTCAGTGTCTGGGGAAGAGGTTTCAGTGTGTGGGGAAGGGGTTTCAGTGTGTGGGGAAGAGATTTCAGTGTTTGGGTAAGAGGTTTCAGAGTGTGTGGAAGATGTTGCAGTGTGTGGGGAAGAGGTTTCAGTGTGTGGGGAAGGGGTTTCAGAGTGTGTGGAAGATGTTTCAGTGTTTGGGTAAGAGGTTTCAGAGTGTGTGGAAGATGTTTCAGCGTGTGGGAAGAGGTTTCAGTGTGTGGGGAAGTGGTTTCACTGTGTGGGGAAGGGGTTTCAGTGTGTGGGGGAGAGGTTTCAGTGTGTGGGGAAGAGGTTTAAGTGTGTGGGGAAGAGGTTTGAGTGTGCGGGGAAGGGGTTTCAGTGTGTGGGGAAGAGGTTTCAGTGTGTGGGGAAGAGGTTTCAGTGTGTGGGGAAGAGGTTTGAGTGTGTGGGGAAGGGTTTCAGTGTGTGGGGATGGGTTACAGTGTGTGCGGAAGGGGTTTCTGTGTGTGGGGATGGGTTTCAGATTGTCGGGAAGGGGTTTCAGTGTGTGGGGAAGTGGTTTCAGTGTGTGGGGAAGGGGTTTCAGTGAGTGGTGAAGGGGATTCAGTATGTGGGGAAGAGGTTTCAGTGTGCGGGGAAGGTGTTTCAGTGTGTGGGGAAGAGGTTTCAGTGTGTGGGGAAGAGGTTTCAGTTTGTGCGGAAGAGGTTTGAGTGTGTGGGGAAGGGTTTCAGTGTGTGGGGATGGGTTACAGTGTGTGAGGAAGGCGTTTCTGTGTGTGGGGATGTGTTTCAGTGTGTCGGGAAGGGGTTTCAGTGTGTGGGGAAGTGGTTTCAGTGTGTGGGGAAGGGGTTTCAGTGTGTGATGAAGGGGATTCAGTGTGTGGGGAAGAGTTTTCAGTGTGCGGGAAAGGGGTTTCAGTGTCTGGGGAAGAGGTTTCAGTGTGTGGGGAAGAGGTTTCAGTGTGTGGGGAAGATGTTTCAGTGTGTGGGGAGAGTTTTCAGTGTGTGGGGAAGGGTTTCAGTGTGTGGGGATGGGTTACAGTGTGTGGGGAAGAAGTTTCTGTGTGTGGGGATGGGTTTCAGTGTGTGGGGAAGGGTTTCAGTGTGTGGGGATGAGGTTTCAGTGTGTAGGGAAGGGGTTTCACTGTGTCGGGAAGGGGTTTCAGTGTGTGGTGAAGGTGTTTCAGTGTGTGTTAATCGGGATTCAATGTGTGGGGAAGATGCTTCAGTGTGTATGGAAGGGGTTTCAGTGTGTGGGGAAGAGGTTTCAGTGTGTGTGGAAGAGGTTTCAGTGTGTGGGGAAGAGGTTTCAGTGTGTGGGGAAGGGTTTCAGTCTGTGGCGAAGAGGTTTCAGTGTGTGGGAAAGGGGGTTCAGTGTCTGGGGAAGAGGTTTCAGTGTGTGGGGAAGAGGTTTCAGTGTGTGGGAAGGGGGTTTCAGTGTGTGGGGATGGGTTTCAGTGTGTGGGGAAGAGCATTCCGTGTGTGGGGATGGGTTTCAGTGTGTGGGGAAGGAGTTTCAGTGTGTGGAGAAGATGTTTCAGTGTGTGGGGAAGGGTTGCAGTGTGTGGGGATGGGTTTCACTGTGTGGGGAAGGGGTTGCTGTGTGTGGGGATGGGTTTCAGTGTGTGGGGAAGATGTTTCGGTGTGTGGGGAAGAGGTTTCAGTGTTTGGGGAAGTGATTTCAGTGTGTGGGGAAGGGGTTTCAGTGTGTGGTAAAGGGGATTTAGTGTGTGGGGAAGAGGTTTCAGTGTGCGGGGAATGGGTTTCAGTGTGTGGGGAAGAGGTTTCAGTGTGTGGGGAAGAGGTTTCAGTGTGTGTGGAAGAGGTTTCTGTGCGTGGGGAAGCGGTTTCAGTGTGTGGGGTAGAGGTTTCAGTGTGTGGGGAATGGTTTCAGTCTGTAGTGAAGAGGTTTCAGTGTGTGGGGAAGAGGTTTCAGTGTGTGGGAAAGTCTTTCAGAGTTTGGGGATGGGTTTCAGTGTGTGGGGAAGAGCATTCCGTGTGTGGGGATGGGTTTCAGTGCGTGGGGAAGGGGTTTCAGTGTGTAGGGAAGGGATTTCAGTGTGTGGGGATGAGGTTTCAGTGTGTGGGGATGGGTTTCAGTGTGTGGGAATGGGTTTCAATGTGTGGGGAAGGGGTTTCAGTGTGTGGGGAAGAGGTTTCAGTGTGTGGGAAAGGGGTTTCAGTGTGTGGGGAAGGGTTTCAGTCTGTGGCGAAGGGGATTCAGTGTGTGGTGAGGAGGTTTCAGTGTGTGGGGAAGGGGTTTCAGTGTGTGGGGAAGAGGTTTCAGTGTTTGGGTAAGAGGTTTCAGAGTGTGTGGAAGATGTTTCAGTGTGTGGGGAAGAGGTTTCAATGTGTGGGGAAGTGTTACAGTCTGTGGCGAAGAGGTTTCAGTGTGTGGGAAGAGGTTTCAGTGTGTGGGGAAGTGGTTTCACTGTGTGGGGAAGGGGTTTCAGTGTGTGGGGGAGAGGTTTCAGTGTGTGGGGAAGAGGTTTCAGTGTGTGGGGAAGAGTTTTGAGTGTGCGGGGAAGGGGTTTCAGTGTGTGGGGAAGAGGTTTCAGTGTGTGGGGAAGAGGTTTCAGTGTGTGGGGAAGAGGTTTGAGTGTGTGGGGAAGGGTTTCAGTGTGTGGGGATGGGTTACAGTGTGTGCGGAAGGGGTTTCTGTGTGTGGGGATGGGTTTCAGTGTGTCGGGAACGGGTTTCAGTGTGTGGGGAAGTGGTTTCAGTGTGTGGGGAAGGGGTTTCAGTGTGTGGTGAATGGGATTCACTGTGTGGAGAACAGGTTTCAGTGTGCGGGGAAGGGGTTTTAGTGTGTGGGGAAGAGGTTTCAGTGTGTGGGGAAGAGGTTTGAGTGTGTGGGGAAGGGTTTCAGTGTGTGGGAATGGGTTACGGTGTGTGGGGAAGGGGTTTCTGTGTGTGGGGATGGGTTTCAGTGTGTCGGGAAGGGGTTTCAGTGTGTGGGGAAGTGGTTTCAGTGTGTGGGAAAGGGGTTTCAGTGTGTGGTGAAGGGGATTCAGTGTGTGGGGAAGAGTTTTCAGTGTGCGGGAAAGGGGTTTCAATGTCTGGGGAAATGGTTTCAGTGTGTGGGGAAGAGGTTTCAGTGTGTGGGGAAGATGTTTCAGTGTGTGGGGAGAGGTTTCAGTGTGTGGGGAAGGGTTTCAGTGTGTAGGGATGGGTTACAGTGTGTGGAAAAGGGGTTTCTGTGTGTGTGGATGGGTTTCAGTGTGTGTTGAAAGGGTTTCAGTATGTGGTAAAGGGGATTCAATGTGTGGGGAAGATGTTTCAGTGTGTATGGAAGGGGTTTCAGTATGTGGGGAAGAGGTTTCAGTGTGTGGGGAAGAGGTTTCAGTGTGTGTGGAAGAGGTTTCAGTGTGTGGGGAAGAGGTTTCAGTGTGTGGGGAAGGGTTTCAGTCTGTGGCGAAGAGGTTTCAGTGTGTGGGAAAGGGGGTTCAGTGTCTGGGGAAGAGGTTTCAGTGTGTGGGGAAGGGGTTTCAGTGTGTGGGGAAGAGATTTCAGTGTTTGGGTAAGAGGTTTCAGAGTGTGTGGAAGATGTTTCAGTGTGTGGGGAAGAGGTTTCAGTGTGTGGGGAACATGTTTCAGTGTTTGGGTAAGAGGTTTCAGAGTGTGTGGAAGATGTTTCAGCGTGTGGGAAGAGGTTTCAGTGTGTGGGGAAGTGGTTTCACTGTGTGGGGAAGGGGTTTCAGTGTGTGGGGGAGAGGTTTCAGTGTGTGGGGAAGAGGTTTAAGTGTGTGGGGAAGAGGTTTGAGTGTGCGGGGAAGGGGTTTCAGTGTGTGGGGAAGAGGTTTCAGTGTGTGGGGAAGAGGTTTCAGTGTGTGGGGAAGAGGTTTGAGTGTGTGGGGAAGGGTTTCAGTGTGTGGGGATGGGTTACAGTGTGTGCGGAAGGGGTTTCTGTGTGTGGGGATGGGGTTCAGATTGTCGGGAAGGGGTTTCAGTGTGTGGGGAAGTGGTTTCAGTGTGTGGGGAAGGGGTTTCAGTGAGTGGTGAAGGGGATTCAGTATGTGGGGAAGAGGTTTCAGTGTGCGGGGAAGGTGTTTCAGTGTGTGGGGAAGAGATTTCAGTGTGTGGGGAAGAGGTTTCAGTTTGTGCGGAAGAGGTTTGAGTGTGTGGGGAAGGGTTTCAGTGTGTGGGGATGGGTTACAGTGTGTGAGGAAGGGGTTTCTGTGTGTGGGGATGGGTTTCAGTGTGTCGGGAAGGGGTTTCAGTGTGTGGGGAAGTGGTTTCAGTGTGTGGGGAAGGGGTTTCAGTGTGTGATGAAGGGGATTCAGTGTGTGGGGAAGAGTTTTCAGTGTGCGGGAAAGGGGTTTCAGTGTCTGGGGAAGAGGTTTCAGTGTGTGGGGAAGAGGTTTCAGTGTGTGGGGAAGATGTTTCAGTGTGTGGGGAGAGTTTTCAGTGTGTGGGGAAGGGTTTCAGTGTGTGGGGATGGGTTACAGTGTGTGGGGAAGAAGTTTCTGTGTGTGGGGATGGGTTTCAGTGTGTGGGGAAGGGTTTCAGTGTGTGGGGATGAGGTTTCAGTGTGTAGGGAAGGGGTTTCACTGTGTCGGGAAGGGGTTTCAGTGTGTGGTGAAGGTGTTTCAGTGTGTGTTAATGGGGATTCAATGTGTGGGGAAGATGCTTCAGTTTGTATGGAAGGGGTTTCAGTATGTGGGGAAGAGGTTTCAGTGTGTGTGGAAGAGGTTTCAGTGTGTGGGGAAGAGGTTTCAGTGTGTGGGGAAGGGTTTCAGTCTGTGGCGAAGAGGTTTCAGTGTGTGGGAAAGGGGGTTCAGTGTCTGGGGAAGAGGTTTCAGTGTGTGGGGAAGAGGTTTCAGTGTGTGGGAAGGGGGTTTCAGTGTGTGGGGATGGGTTTCAGTGTGTGGGGAAGAGCATTCCGTGTGTGGGGATGGGTTTCAGTGTGTGGGGAAGGAGTTTCAGTGTGTGGAGAAGATGTTTCAGTGTGTGGGGAAGGGTTGCAGTGTGTGGGGATGGGTTTCACTGTGTGGGGAAGGGGTTGCTGTGTGTGGGGATAGGTTTCAGTGTGTGGGGAAGATGTTTCGGTGTGTGGGGAAGAGGTTTCAGTGTTTGGGGAAGTGATTTCAGTGTGTGGGGAAGGGGTTTCAGTGTGTGGTAAAGGGGATTTAGTGTGTGGGGAAGAGGTTTCAGTGTGCGGGGAATGGGTTTCAGTGTGTGGGGAAGAGGTTTCAGTGTGTGGGGAAGAGGTTTCAGTGTGTGTGGAAGAGGTTTCTGTGCGTGGGGAAGCGGTTTCAGTGTGTGGGGTAGAGGTTTCAGTGTGTGGGGAATGGTTTCAGTCTGTAGTGAAGAGGTTTCAGTGTGTGGGGAAGAGGTTTCAGTGTGTGGGAAAGTCTTTCAGAGTTTGGGGATGGGTTTCAGTGTGTGGGGAAGAGCATTCCGTGTGTGGGGATGGGTTTCAGTGCGTGGGGAAGGGGTTTCAGTGTGTAGGGAAGGGATTTCAGTGTGTGGGGATGAGGTTTCAGTGTGTGGGGATGGGTTTCAGTGTGTGGGAATGGGTTTCAATGTGTGGGGAAGGGGTTTCAGTGTGTGGGGAAGAGGTTTCAGTGTGTGGGAAAGGGGTTTCAGTGTGTGGGGAAGGGTTTCAGTCTGTGGCGAAGAGGTTTCAGTGTGTGGGAAGAGGTTTCAGTGTGTGGGGAAGGGTTTTCAGTGTGTGGTGAAGGGGATTCAGTGTGTGGTGAGGAGGTTTCAGTGTGTGGGGAAGGGGTTTCAGTGTGTGGGGAAGAGGTTTCAGTGTTTGGGTAAGAGGTTTCAGAGTGTGTGGAAGATGTTTCAGTGTGTGGGGAAGAGGTTTCAATGTGTGGGGAAGTGTTACAGTCTGTGGCGAAGAGGTTTCAGTGTGTGGGAAGAGGTTTCAGTGTGTGGGGAAGTGGTTTCACTGTGTGGGGAAGGGGTTTCAGTGTGTGGGGGAGAGGTTTCAGTGTGTGGGGAAGAGGTTTCAGTGTGTGGGGAAGAGTTTTGAGTGTGCGGGGAAGGGGTTTCAGTGTGTGGGGAAGAGGTTTCAGTGTGTGGGGAAGAGGTTTCAGTGTGTGGGGAAGAGGTTTGAGTGTGTGGGGAAGGGTTTCAGTGTGTGGGGATGGGTTACAGTGTGTGCGGAAGGGGTTTCTGTGTGTGGGGATGGGTTTCAGTGTGTCGGGAACGGGTTTCAGTGTGTGGGGAAGTGGTTTCAGTGTGTGGGGAAGGGGTTTCAGTGTGTGGTGAATGGGATTCACTGTGTGGAGAACAGGTTTCAGTGTGCGGGGAAGGGGTTTCAGTGTGTGGGGAAGAGGTTTCAGTGTGTGGGGAAGAGGTTTGAGTGTGTGGGGAAGGGTTTCAGTGTGTGGGAATGGGTTACGGTGTGTGGGGAAGGGGTTTCTGTGTGTGGGGATGGGTTTCAGTGTGTCGGGAAGGGGTTTCAGTGTGTGGGGAAGTGGTTTCAGTGTGTGGGAAAGGGGTTTCAGTGTGTGGTGAAGGGGATTCAGTGTGTGGGGAAGAGTTTTCAGTGTGCGGGAAAGGGGTTTCAATGTCTGGGGAAATGGTTTCAGTGTGTGGGGAAGAGGTTTCAGTGTGTGGGGAAGATGTTTCAGTGTGTGGGGAGAGGTTTCAGTGTGTGGGGAAGGGTTTCAGTGTGTAGGGATGGGTTACAGTGTGTGGAAAAGGGGTTTCTGTGTGTGTGGATGGGTTTCAGTGTGTGTTGAAAGGGTTTCAGTATGTGGTAAAGGGGATTCAATGTGTGGGGAAGATGTTTCAGTGTGTATGGAAGGGGTTTCAGTATGTGGGGAAGAGGTTTCAGTGTGTGGGGAAGAGGTTTCAGTGTGTGTGGAAGAGGTTTCAGTGTGTGGGGAAGAGGTTTCAGTGTGTGGGGAAGGGTTTCAGTCTGTGGCGAAGAGGTTTCAGTGTGTGGGAAAGGGGGTTCAGTGTCTGGGGAAGAGGTTTCAGTGTGTGGGGAAGGGGTTTCAGTGTGTGGGGAAGATATTTCAGTGTTTGGGTAAGAGGTTTCAGAGTGTGTGGAAGATGTTTCAGTGTGTGGGGAAGAGGTTTCAGTGTGTGGGGAAGGGGTTTCAGAGTGTGTGGAAGATGTTTCAGTGTTTGGGTAAGAGGTTTCAGAGTGTGTGGAAGATGTTTCAGCGTGTGGGAAGAGGTTTCAGTGTGTGGGGAAGTGGTTTCACTGTGTGGGGAAGGTGTTTCAGTGTGTGGGGGAGAGGTTTCAGTGTGTGGGGAAGAGGTTTAAGTTTGTATGGAAGGGGTTTCAGTATGTGGGGAAGAGGTTTCAGTGTGTGTGGAAGAGGTTTCAGTGTGTGGGGAAGAGGTTTCAGTGTGTGGGGAAGGGTTTCAGTCTGTGGCGAAGAGGTTTCAGTGTGTGGGAAAGGGGGTTCAGTGTCTGGGGAAGAGGTTTCAGTGTGTGGGGAAGAGGTTTCAGTGTGTGGGAAGGGGGTTTCAGTGTGCGGGGATGGGTTTCAGTGTGTGGGGAAGAGCATTCCGTGTGTGGGGATGGGTTTCAGTGTGTGGGGAAGGAGTTTCAGTGTGTGGAGAAGATGTTTCAGTGTGTGGGGAAGGGTTGCAGTGTGTGGGGATGGGTTTCACTGTGTGGGGAAGGGGTTGCTGTGTGTGGGGATGGGTTTCAGTGTGTGGGGAAGATGTTTCGGTGTGTGGGGAAGAGGTTTCAGTGTTTGGGGAAGTGATTTCAGTGTGTGGGGAAGGGGTTTCAGTGTGTGGTTAAGGGGATTTAGTGTGTGGGGAAGAGGTTTCAGTGTGCGGGGAATGGGTTTCAGTGTGTGGGGAAGAGGTTTCAGTGTGTGGGGAAGAGGTTTCAGTGTGTGTGGAAGAGGTTTCTGTGCGTGGGGAAGCGGTTTCAGTGTGTGGGGTAGAGGTTTCAGTGTGTGGGGAATGGTTTCAGTCTGTAGTGAAGAGGTTTCAGTGTGTGGGGAAGAGGTTTCAGTGTGTGGGAAAGTCTTTCAGAGTTTGGGGATGGGTTTCAGTGTGTGGGGAAGAGCATTCCGTGTGTGGGGATGGGTTTCAGTGCGTGGGGAAGGGGTTTCAGTGTGTAGGGAAGGGATTTCAGTGTGTGGGGATGAGGTTTCAGTGTGTGGGGATGGGTTTCAGTGTGTGGGAATGGGTTTCAATGTGTGGGGAAGGGGTTTCAGTGTGTGGGGAAGAGGTTTCAGTGTGTGGGAAAGGGGTTTCAGTGTGTGGGGAAGGGTTTCAGTCTGTGGCGAAGAGGTTTCAGTGTGTGGGAAGAGGTTTCAGTGTGTGGGGAAGGGGTTTCAGTGTGTGGTGAAGGGGATTCAGTGTGTGGTGAGGAGGTTTCAGTGTGTGGGGAAGGGGTTTCAGTGTGTGGGGAAGAGGTTTCAGTGTTTGGGTAAGAGTTTTCAGAGTGTGTGGAAGATGTTTCAGTGTGTGGGGAAGAGGTTTCAATGTGTGGGGAAGTGTTACAGTCTGTGGCGAAGAGGTTTCAGTGTGTGGGAAGAGGTTTCAGTGTGTGGGGAAGTGGTTTCACTGTGTGGGGAAGGGGTTTCAGTGTGTGGGGGAGAGGTTTCAGTGTGTGGGGAAGAGGTTTCAGTGTGTGGGGAAGAGTTTTGAGTGTGCGGGGAAGG
The DNA here is from genome assembly GCF_036365525.1 of Heterodontus francisci. Classification (NCBI taxonomy): domain Eukaryota; kingdom Metazoa; phylum Chordata; class Chondrichthyes; order Heterodontiformes; family Heterodontidae; genus Heterodontus; species Heterodontus francisci. The sequence continues at coordinate 75,386 of NW_027141539.1, forward strand.
GGTTTCAGTGTGTGGGGAAGAGGTTTCAGTGTGTGGGGAAGAGGTTTCAGTGTGTGGGGAAGAGGTTTGAGTGTGTGGGGAAGGGTTTCAGTGTGTGGGGATGGGTTACAGTGTGTGCGGAAGGGGTTTCTGTGTGTGGGGATGGGTTTCAGTGTGTCGGGAACGGGTTTCAGTGTGTGGGGAAGTGGTTTCAGTGTGAGGGGAAGGGGTTTCAGTGTGTGGTGAATGGGATTCACTGTGTGGAGAACAGGTTTCAGTGTGCGGGGAAGGGGTTTCAGTGTGTGGGGAAGAGGTTTCAGTGTGTGGGGAAGAGGTTTGAGTGTGTGGGGAAGGGTTTCAGTGTGTGGGAATGGGTTACGGTGTGTGGGGAAGGGGTTTCTGTGTGTGGGGATGGGTTTCAGTGTGTCGGGAAGGGGTTTCAGTGTGTGGGGAAGTGGTTTCAGTGTGTGGGAAAGGGGTTTCAGTGTGTGGTGAAGGGGATTCAGTGTTGGGGAAGAGTTTTCAGTGTGCGGGAAAGGGGTTTCAATGTCTGGGGAAATGGTTTCAGTGTGTGGGGAAGAGGTTTCAGTGTGTGGGGAAGATGTTTCAGTGTGTGGGGAGAGGTTTCAGTGTGTGGGGAAGGGTTTCAGTGTGTAGGGATGGGTTACAGTGTGTGGAAAAGGGGTTTCTGTGTGTGTGGATGGGTTTCAGTGTGTGTTGAAAGGGTTTCAGTATGTGGTAAAGGGGATTCAATGTGTGGGGAAGATGTTTCAGTGTGTATGGAAGGGGTTTCAGTATGTGGGGAAGAGGTTTCAGTGTGTGGGGAAGAGGTTTCAGTGTGTGTGGAAGAGGTTTCAGTGTGTGGGGAAGAGGTTTCAGTGTGTGGGGAAGGGTTTCAGTCTGTGGCGAAGAGGTTTCAGTGTGTGGGAAAGGGGGTTCAGTGTCTGGGGAAGAGGTTTCAGTGTGTGGGGAAGGGGTTTCAGTGTGTGGTGAATGGGATTCACTGTGTGGAGAACAGGTTTCAGTGTGCGGGGAAGGGGTTTCAGTGTGTGGGGAAGAGGTTTCAGTGTGTGGGGAAGAGGTTTGAGTGTGTGGGGAAGGGTTTCAGTGTGTGGGAATGGGTTACGGTGTGTGGGGAAGGGGTTTCTGTGTGTGGGGATGGGTTTCAGTGTGTCGGGAAGGGGTTTCAGTGTGTGGGGAAGTGGTTTCAGTGTGTGGGAAAGGGGTTTCAGTGTGTGGTGAAGGGGATTCAGTGTGTGGGGAAGAGTTTTCAGTGTGCGGGAAAGGGGTTTCAATGTCTGGGGAAATGGTTTCAGTGTGTGGGGAAGAGGTTTCAGTGTGTGGGGAAGATGTTTCAGTGTGTGGGGAGAGGTTTCAGTGTGTGGGGAAGGGTTTCAGTGTGTAGGGATGGGTTACAGTGTGTGGAAAAGGGGTTTCTGTGTGTGTGGATGGGTTTCAGTGTGTGTTGAAAGGGTTTCAGTATGTGGTAAAGGGGATTCAATGTGTGGGGAAGATGTTTCAGTGTGTATGGAAGGGGTTTCAGTATGTGGGGAAGAGGTTTCAGTGTGTGGGGAAGAGGTTTCAGTGTGTGTGGAAGAGGTTTCAGTGTGTGGGGAAGAGGTTTCAGTGTGTGGGGAAGGGTTTCAGTCTGTGGCGAAGAGGTTTCAGTGTGTGGGAAAGGGGGTTCAGTGTCTGGGGAAGAGGTTTCAGTGTGTGGGGAAGGGGTTTCAGTGTGTGGGGAAGATATTTCAGTGTTTGGGTAAGAGGTTTCAGAGTGTGTGGAAGATGTTTCAGTGTGTGGGGAAGAGGTTTCAGTGTGTGGGGAAGGGGTTTCAGAGTGTGTGGAAGATGTTTCAGTGTTTGGGTAAGAGGTTTCAGAGTGTGTGGAAGATGTTTCAGCGTGTGGGAAGAGGTTTCAGTGTGTGGGGAAGTGGTTTCACTGTGTGGGGAAGGTGTTTCAGTGTGTGGGGGAGAGGTTTCAGTGTGTGGGGAAGAGGTTTAAGTTTGTATGGAAGGGGTTTCAGTATGTGGGGAAGAGGTTTCAGTGTGTGTGGAAGAGGTTTCAGTGTGTGGGGAAGAGGTTTCAGTGTGTGGGGAAGGGTTTCAGTCTGTGGCGAAGAGGTTTCAGTGTGTGGGAAAGGGGGTTCAGTGTCTGGGGAAGAGGTTTCAGTGTGTGGGGAAGAGGTTTCAGTGTGTGGGAAGGGGGTTTCAGTGTGCGGGGATGGGTTTCAGTGTGTGGGGAAGAGCATTCCGTGTGTGGGGATGGGTTTCAGTGTGTGGGGAAGGAGTTTCAGTGTGTGGAGAAGATGTTTCAGTGTGTGGGGAAGGGTTGCAGTGTGTGGGGATGGGTTTCACTGTGTGGGGAAGGGGTTGCTGTGTGTGGGGATGGGTTTCACTGTGTGGGGAAGATGTTTCGGTGTGTGGGGAAGAGGTTTCAGTGTTTGGGGAAGTGATTTCAGTGTGTGGGGAAGGGGTTTCAGTGTGTGGTTAAGGGGATTTAGTGTGTGGGGAAGAGGTTTCAGTGTGCGGGGAATGGGTTTCAGTGTGTGGGGAAGAGGTTTCAGTGTGTGGGGAAGAGGTTTCAGTGTGTGTGGAAGAGGTTTCTGTGCGTGGGGAAGCGGTTTCAGTGTGTGGGGTAGAGGTTTCAGTGTGTGGGGAATGGTTTCAGTCTGTAGTGAAGAGGTTTCAGTGTGTGGGGAAGAGGTTTCAGTGTGTGGGAAAGTCTTTCAGAGTTTGGGGATGGGTTTCAGTGTGTGGGGAAGAGCATTCCGTGTGTGGGGATGGGTTTCAGTGCGTGGGGAAGGGGTTTCAGTGTGTAGGGAAGGGATTTCAGTGTGTGGGGATGAGGTTTCAGTGTGTGGGGATGGGTTTCAGTGTGTGGGAATGGGTTTCAATGTGTGGGGAAGGGGTTTCAGTGTGTGGGGAAGAGGTTTCAGTGTGTGGGAAAGGGGTTTCAGTGTGTGGGGAAGGGTTTCAGTCTGTGGCGAAGAGGTTTCAGTGTGTGGGAAGAGGTTTCAGTGTGTGGGGAAGGGGTTTCAGTGTGTGGTGAAGGGGATTCAGTGTGTGGTGAGGAGGTTTCAGTGTGTGGGGAAGGGGTTTCAGTGTGTGGGGAAGAGGTTTCAGTGTTTGGGTAAGAGTTTTCAGAGTGTGTGGAAGATGTTTCAGTGTGTGGGGAAGAGGTTTCAATGTGTGGGGAAGTGTTACAGTCTGTGGCGAAGAGGTTTCAGTGTGTGGGAAGAGGTTTCAGTGTGTGGGGAAGTGGTTTCACTGTGTGGGGAAGGGGTTTCAGTGTGTGGGGGAGAGGTTTCAGTGTGTGGGGAAGAGGTTTCAGTGTGTGGGGAAGAGTTTTGAGTGTGCGGGGAAGGGGTTTCAGTGTGTGGGGAAGAGGTTTCAGTGTGTGGGGAAGAGGTTTCAGTGTGTGGGGAAGAGGTTTGAGTGTGTGGGGAAGGGTTTCAGTGTGTGGGGATGGGTTACAGTGTGTGCGGAAGGGGTTTCTGTGTGTGGGGATGGGTTTCAGTGTGTCGGGAACGGGTTTCAGTGTGTGGGGAAGTGGTTTCAGTGTGAGGGGAAGGGGTTTCAGTGTGTGGTGAATGGGATTCACTGTGTGGAGAACAGGTTTCAGTGTGCGGGGAAGGGGTTTCAGTGTGTGGGGAAGAGGTTTCAGTGTGTGGGGAAGAGGTTTGAGTGTGTGGGGAAGGGTTTCAGTGTGTGGGAATGGGTTACGGTGTGTGGGGAAGGGGTTTCTGTGTGTGGGGATGGGTTTCAGTGTGTCGGGAAGGGGTTTCAGTGTGTGGGGAAGTGGTTTCAGTGTGTGGGAAAGGGGTTTCAGTGTGTGGTGAAGGGGATTCAGTGTTGGGGAAGAGTTTTCAGTGTGCGGGAAAGGGGTTTCAATGTCTGGGGAAATGGTTTCAGTGTGTGGGGAAGAGGTTTCAGTGTGTGGGGAAGATGTTTCAGTGTGTGGGGAGAGGTTTCAGTGTGTGGGGAAGGGTTTCAGTGTGTAGGGATGGGTTACAGTGTGTGGAAAAGGGGTTTCTGTGTGTGTGGATGGGTTTCAGTGTGTGTTGAAAGGGTTTCAGTATGTGGTAAAGGGGATTCAATGTGTGGGGAAGATGTTTCAGTGTGTATGGAAGGGGTTTCAGTATGTGGGGAAGAGGTTTCAGTGTGTGGGGAAGAGGTTTCAGTGTGTGTGGAAGAGGTTTCAGTGTGTGGGGAAGAGGTTTCAGTGTGTGGGGAAGGGTTTCAGTCTGTGGCGAAGAGGTTTCAGTGTGTGGGAAAGGGGGTTCAGTGTCTGGGGAAGAGGTTTCAGTGTGTGGGGAAGGGGTTTCAGTGTGTGGGGAAGAGATTTCAGTGTTTGGGTAAGAGGTTTCAGAGTGTGTGGAAGATGTTTCAGTGTGTGGGGAAGAGGTTTCAGTGTGTGGGGAAGGGGTTTCAGAGTGTGTGGAAGATGTTTCAGTGTTTGGGTAAGAGGTTTCAGAGTGTGTGGAAGATGTTTCAGCGTGTGGGAAGAGGTTTCAGTGTGTGGGGAAGTGGTTTCACTGTGTGGGGAAGGGGTTTCAGTGTGTGGGGGAGAGGTTTCAGTGTGTGGGGAAGAGGTTTAAGTGTGTGGGGAAGAGGTTTGAGTGTGCGGGGAAGGGGTTTCAGTGTGTGGGGAAGAGGTTTCAGTGTGTGGGGAAGAGGTTTCAGTGTGTGGGGAAGAGGTTTGAGTGAGTGGGGAAGGGTTTCAGTGTGTGGGGATGGGTTACAGTGTGTGCGGAAGGGGTTTCTGTGTGTGGGGATGGGTTTCAGATTGTCGGGAAGGGGTTTCAGTGTGTGGGGAAGTGGTTTCAGTGTGTGGGGAAGGGGTTTCAGTGAGTGGTGAAGGGGATTCAGTATGTGGGGAAGAGGTTTCAGTGTGCGGGGAAGGTGTTTCAGTGTGTGGGGAAGAGGTTTCAGTGTGTGGGGAAGAGGTTTCAGTTTGTGCGGAAGAGGTTTGAGTGTGTGGGGAAGGGTTTCAGTGTGTGGGGATGGGTTACGGTGTGCGGGGAAGGGGTTTCTGTCTGTGGGGATGGGTTTCAGTGTGTCGGGAAGAGGTTTCAGTGTGTGGGGAAGAGGTTTGAGTGTGTGGGGAAGGGTTTCAGTGTGTGGGGATGGGTTACGGTGTGTGGGGAAGGGGTTTCTGTCTGTGGGGATGGGTTTCAGTGTGTCGGGAAGGGGTTTCAGTGTGTGGGGAAGTGGTTTCAGTGTGTGGGAAAGGGGTTTCAGTGTGTGGTGAAGGGGATTCAGTGTGTGGGGAAGAGTTTTCAGTGTGTGGGAAAGGGGTTTCAGTGTCTGGGGAAGAGGTTTCAGTATGTGGGGAAGAGGTTTCAGTGTGTGGGGAAGATGTTTCAGTGTGTGGGGAGAGGTTTCAGTGTGTGGGGAAGGGTTTCAGTGTGTGGGGATGGGTTACAGTGTGTGGGGAAGGGGTTTCTGTGTGTGGGGATGGGTTTCAGTGTGTGGGGAAGGGTTTCAGTGTGTGGGGATGAGGTTTCAGTGTGTAGGGAAGGGGTTTCACTGTGTAGGGAAGGGGTTTCAGTGTGTGGTGAAGGGGTTTCAGTGTGTGGTAAAGGGGATTCAATGTGTGGGGAAGATGTTTCAGTGTGTATGGAAGGGGTTTCAGTATGTGGGGAAGAGGTTTCAGTGTGTGGGGAAGAGGTTTCAGTGTGTGTGGAAGAGGTTTCAGTGTGTGGGGAAGGGGTTTCAGTGCGTGGGGAAGGGTTTCAGTCTGTGGCGAAGAGGTTTCAGTGTGTGGGAAAGGGGGTTCAGTGTCTGGGGAAGAGGTTTCAGTGTGTGGGGAAGAGGTTTCAGTGTGTGGGACAGGGGTTTCAGTGTGTCGGGATGGGTTTCAGTGTGTGGGGAAGAGTATTCCGTGTGTGGGGATGGGTTTCAGTATGTGGGGAAGGGGTTTCAGTGTGTGGGGAAGATCTTTCTGTGTTTGGGGAAGGGTTGCAGTGTGTGTGGATGGGTTTCACTGTGTGGGGAAGAGGTTGCTGTGTGTGGGGATGGGTTTCAGTGTGTGGGGAAGGTGTTTCGGTGTGTGGGGAAGAGGTTTCAGTGTGCGGGGAAGGGGTTTCAGTATGTGGGGAAGAGGTTTCAGTGTGTGGTGAAGGGGATTCAGTGTGTGGTGAGGAGGTTTCAGTGTGTGGGGAAGGGGTTTCAGTGTGTGGGGAAGAGGTTTCAGTGTTTGGGTAAGAGCTTTCAGAGTGTGTGGACGATGTTTCAGTGTGTGGGGAAGAGGTTTCAATGTGTGGGGAAGTGTTTCAGTCTGTGGCGAAGAGGTTTCAGTGTGTGGGAAGAGGTTTCAGTGTGTGGGGAAGTGGTTTCAGTGTGTGGGGAAGGGGTTACAGTGTTTGGGGAGAGGTTTCAGTGTGTGGGGAAGAGGTTTCAGTGTGTGGGGAAGAGGTTTGAGTGTGCGGGGAAGGGGTTTCAGTGTGTGGGGAAGAGGTTTCAGTGTGTGGGGAAGAGGTTTCAGTGTGTGGGGAAGAGGTTTGAGTGTGTGGGGAAGGGTTTCAGTGTGTGGGGATGGGTTACAGTGTGTGCGGAAGGGGTTTCTGTGTGTGGGGATGGGTTTCAGTGTGTCGGGAACGGGTTTCAGTGCGTGGGGAAGTGGTTTCAGTGTGTGGGGAAGGGGTTTCAGTGTGTGGTGAAGGGGATTCACTGTGTGGAGAAGAGGTTTCAGTGTGCGGGAAGGGGTTTCAGTGTGTGGAGAAGAGGTTTCAGTGTGTGGGGAAGAGGATTGAGTGTGTGGGGAAGGGTTTCAGTGTGTGGGGATGGGTTACGGTGTGTGAGGAAGGGGTTTCTGTGTGTGGGGATGGGTTTCAGTGTGTTGGGAAGGGGTTTCAGTGTGTGGGGAAGTGGTTTCAGTGTGTGGGAAAGGTGTTTCAGTGAGTGGTGAAGGGATTCAGTGTGTGGGGAAGACTTTTCAGTGTGCGGGAAAGGGGTTTCAGTGTCTGTGGAAGAGGTTTCAGTGTGTGGGGAAGAGGTTTCAGTGTGTGGGGAAGATGTTTCAGTGTGTGGGGAGAGGTTTCAGTGTGTGGGGAAGGGTTTCAGTGTGTGGGGATGGGTGACAGTGTGTGGGGAAGGGGTTTCTGTGTGTGGGGATGGGTTTCAGTGTGTGGGGAAGGGTTTCTGTGTGTGGGGATGAGGTTTCAGTGTGCAGGGAAGGGGTTTCACTGTGTAGGGAAGGGGTTTCAGTGTGTGGTGAAGGGGTTTCAGTGTGTGGAAAAGGGGATTCAATGTGTGGGGAAGAGTTTTCAGTGTGTGTGGAAGAGGTTTCAGTGTGTGGGGAAGAGGTTTCAGTGTGTGGGGAAGGGGTCAGTCTGTGGCAAAGATGTTTCAGTGTGTGGGAAAGGGGGTTCAGTGTCTGGGGAAGAGGTTTCAGTGTGTGGGGAAGGGGTTTCATTGTGTGGGGAAGAGGTTTCAGTGTTTGGGTAAGATGTTTCAGAGTGTGTGGAAGATGTTTCAGTGTGTGGGGAAGAGGTTTCAATGTGTGGGGAAGTGTTTCAGTCTGTGGCGAATAGGTTTCAGTGTGTGGGAAGAGGTTTCAGTGTGTGGGGAAGTGGTTTCACTGTGTGGGGAAGGGGTTTCAGTGTGTGGGGGAGAGGTTTCAGTGTGTGGGGAAGAGGTTTCAGTGTGTGGGGAAGAGGTTTGAGTGTGCGGGGAAGGGGTTTCACTGTGTGGGGAAGGGGTTTCAGTGTGTGGGGGAGAGGTTTCAGTGTGTGGGGAAGAGGTTTCAGTGTGTGGGGAAGAGGTTTGAGTGTGCGGGGAAGGGGTTTCAGTGTGTGGGGAAGAGGTTTCAGTGTGTGGGGAAGAGGTTTCAGTGTGTGGGGAAGAGGTTTGAGTGTGTGGGGAAGGGTTTCAGTGTGTGGGGATGGGTTACAGTGTGTGCGGAAGGGGTTTCTGTGTGTGGGGATGGGTTTCAGTGTGTCGGGAACGGGTTTCAGTTGTGTGGGGAAGTGGTTTCAGTGTGTGGGGAAGGGGTTTCAGTGTGTGGTGAAAGGGGATTCACTGTGTGGAGAAGAGGTTTCAGTGTGCGGGGAAGGGGTTTCAGTGTGTGGGGAATAGGTTTCAGTGTGTGGGGAAGAGGTTTGAGTGTGTGGGGAAGGGTTTCAGTGTGTGGGGATGGGTTACGGTGTGTGGGGAAGGGGTTTCTGTGTGTGGGGATGGGTTTCAGTGTGTCGGGAAGGGGTTTCAGTGTGTGGGGAAGTGGTTTCAGTGAGTGGGAAAGGAATTTCAGTGTGTGGTAAAGGGGATTCAGTGTGTGGGGAAGAGTTTTCAGAGTGCGGGAAAGGGGTTTCAGTGTCTGGGGAAGAGGTTTCAGTGTGTGGGGAAGAGGTTTCAGTGTGTGGGGAAGATGTTTCAGTGTGTGGGGAGAGGTTTCAGTGTGTGAGGAAGGGTTTCAGTGTGTGGGGATGGGTTACAGTGTGTGGGGAAGGGGTTTCTGTGTGTGTGGATGGGTTTCAGTGTGTGGGGAAGGGTTTCAGTGTGTGGGGATGAGGTTTCAGTGTGTGGTGAAGGGGTTTCAGTGGGTGGTAAAGGGGATTCAATGTGTGGGGAAGTTGTTTCAGTGTGTATGGAAGGGGTTTCAGTATGTGGGAAAGAGGTTTCAGTGTGTGTAGAAGAGGTTTCAGTGTGTGGGGAAGAGGTTTCAGTGTGTGGGGAAGGGATTCAGTCTGTGGCGAAGAGGTTTCAGTGTGTGGGAAAGGGGGTTCAGTGTCTGGGGAAGAGGTTTCAGTGTGTGGGGAAGAGGTTTCAGTGTGTGGGAATGTCTTTCAGAGTTTGGGGATGTGTTTCAGTGTGTGGGGAAGAGCATTCCGTGTGCGCGGATGGGTTTCAGTGTGTGGGGAAGGGGTTTCAGTGTGTAGGGAAGGGATTTCAGTGAGTGGGGATGAGGTTTCAGTGTGTGGGGATGGGTTTCAGTGTGTGGGGAAGGGGTTTCAGTGTGTGGGGATGGGTTTCAGTGTGTGGGGAAGAGTATTCCGTGTGTGGGGATGGGTTTCAGTGTGTGGGGAAGGGGTTTCAGTGTGTGGGGAAGATGTTTCAGTGTTTGGGGAAGGGTTGCAGTGTGTGGGGATGGGTTTCACTGTGTGGGGAAGGGGATTCAGTGTGTGGGGAAGACTTTTCAGTGTGCGGGAAAGGGGTTTCAGTGTCTGGGGAAGAGGTTTCAGTGTGTGGGGAAGAGGTTTCAGTGTGTGGGGAAGATGTTTCAGTGTGTGGGGAGAGGTTTCAGTGTGTGGGGAAGGGTTTCAGTGTGTTGGGATGGGTTACAGTGTGTGAGGAAGGGGTTTCTGTGTGTGGGGATGGGTTTCAGTGTGTGGGGAAGGGTTTCAGTGTGTGGGGATGAGGTTTCAGTGAGCAGGGAAGGGGTTTCACTGTGTAGGGAAGGGGTTTCAGTGTGTGGTGAAGGGGTTTCAGTGTGTGGTAAAGGGGATTCAATGTGTGGGGAAGATGTTTCAGTGTGTATGGAAGGGGTTTCAGTATGTGGGGAAGTGGTTTCAGTGTGTGGGGAAGAGTTTTCAGTGTGTGTGGAAGAGGTTTCAGTGTGTGGGGAAGAGGTTTCAGTGTGTGGGGAAGGGGTCAGTCTGTGGCAAAGAGGTTTCAGTGTGTGGGAAAGGGGGTTCAGTGTCTGGGGAAGAGGTTTCAGTGTGTGGGGAAGAGTTTTCAGTGTGCGGGAAAGGGGTTTCAATGTCTGGGGAAATGGTTTCAGTGTGTGGGGAAGAGGTTTCAGTGTGTGGGGAAGATGTTTCAGTGTGTGGGGAGAGGTTTCAGTGTGTGGGGAAGGGTTTCAGTGTGTAGGGATGGGTTACAGTGTGTGGAAAAGGGGTTTCTGTGTGTGTGGATGGGTTTCAGTGTGTGTTGAAAGGGTTTCAGTATGTGGTAAAGGGGATTCAATGTGTGGGGAAGATGTTTCAGTGTGTATGGAAGGGGTTTCAGTATGTGGGGAAGAGGTTTCAGTGTGTGGGGAAGAGGTTTCAGTGTGTGTGGAAGAGGTTTCAGTGTGTGGGGAAGAGGTTTCAGTGTGTGGGGAAGGGTTTCAGTCTGTGGCGAAGAGGTTTCAGTGTGTGGGAAAGGGGGTTCAGTGTCTGGGGAAGAGGTTTCAGTGTGTGGGGAAGGGGTTTCAGTGTGTGGGGAAGAGATTTCAGTGTTTGGGTAAGAGGTTTCAGAGTGTGTGGAAGATGTTTCAGTGTGTGGGGAAGAGGTTTCAGTGTGTGGGGAAGGGGTTTCAGAGTGTGTGGAAGATGTTTCAGTGTTTGGGTAAGAGGTTTCAGAGTGTGTGGAAGATGTTTCAGCGTGTGGGAAGAGGTTTCAGTGTGTGGGGAAGTGGTTTCACTGTGTGGGGAAGGGGTTTCAGTGTGTGGGGGAGAGGTTTCAGTGTGTGGGGAAGAGGTTTAAGTGTGTGGGGAAGAGGTTTGAGTGTGCGGGGAAGGGGTTTCAGTGCGTGGGGAAGAGGTTTCAGTGTGTGGGGAAGAGGTTTCAGTGTGTGGGGAAGAGGTTTGAGTGTGTGGGGAAGGGTTTCAGTGTGTGGGGATGGGTTACAGTGTGTGCGGAAGGGGTTTCTGTGTGTGGGGATGGGTTTCAGATTGTCGGGAAGGGGTTTCAGTGTGTGGGGAAGTGGTTTCAGTGTGTGGGGAAGGGGTTTCAGTGAGTGGTGAAGGGGATTCAGTATGTGGGGAAGAGGTTTCAGTGTGCGGGGAAGGTGTTTCAGTGTGTGGGGAAGAGGTTTCAGTGTGTGGGGAAGAGGTTTCAGTTTGTGCGGAAGAGGTTTGAGTGTGTGGGGAAGGGTTTCAGTGTGTGGGGATGGGTTACGGTGTGCGGGGAAGGGGTTTCTGTCTGTGGGGATGGGTTTCAGTGTGTCGGGAAGAGGTTTCAGTGTGTGGGGAAGAGGTTTGAGTGTGTGGGGAAGGGTTTCAGTGTGTGGGGATGGGTTACGGTGTGTCGGGAAGGGGTTTCTGTCTGTGGGGATGGGTTTCAGTGTGTCGGGAAGGGGTTTCAGTGTGTGGGGAAGTGGTTTCAGTGTGTGGGAAAGGGGTTTCAGTGTGTGGTGAAGGGGATTCAGTGTGTGGGGAAGAGTTTTCAGTGTGTGGGAAAGGGGTTTCAGTGTCTGGGGAAGAGGTTTCAGTATGTGGGGAAGAGGTTTCAGTGTGTGGGGAAGATGTTTCAGTGTGTGGGGAGAGGTTTCAGTGTGTGGGGAAGGGTTTCAGTGTGTGGGGATGGGTTACAGTGTGTGGGGAAGGGGTTTCTGTGTGTGGGGATGGGTTTCAGTGTGTGGGGAAGGGTTTCAGTGTGTGGGGATGAGGTTTCAGTGTGTAGGGAAGGGGTTTCACTGTGTAGGGAAGGGGTTTCAGTGTGTGGTGAAGGTGTTTCAGTGTGTGGTAAAGGGGATTCAATGTGTGGGGAAGATGTTTCAGTGTGTATGGAAGGGGTTTCAGTATGTGGGGAAGAGGTTTCAGTGTGTGGGGAAGAGGTTTCAGTGTGTGTGGAAGAGGTTTCAGTGTGTGGGGAAGGGGTTTCAGTGTGTGGGGAAGGGTTTCAGTCTGTGGCGAAGAGGTTTCAGTGTGTGGGAAAGGGGGTTCAGTGTCTGGGGAAGAGGTTTCAGTGTGTGGGGAACAGGTTTCAGTGTGTGGGACAGGGGTTTCAGTGTGTCGGGATGGGTTTCAGTGTGTGGGGAAGAGTATTCCGTGTGTGGGGATGGGTTTCAGTATGTGGGGAAGGGGTTTCAGTGTGTGGGGAAGATGTTTCAGTGTTTGGGGAAGGGTTGCAGTGTGTGTGGATGGGTTTCACTGTGTGGGGAAGAGGTTGCTGTGTGTGGGGATGGGTTTCAGTGTGTGGGGAAGGTGTTTCGGTGTGTGGGGAAGAGGTTTCAGTGTGCGGGGAAGGGGTTTCAGTATGTGGGGAAGAGGTTTCAGTGTGTGGTGAAGGGGATTCAGTGTGTGGTGAGGAGGTTTCAGTGTGTGGGGAAGGGGTTTCAGTGTGTGGGGAAGAGGTTTCAGTGTTTGGGTAAGAGCTTTCAGAGTGTGTGGACGATGTTTCAGTGTGTGGGGAAGAGGTTTCAATGTGTGGGGAAGGGTTTCAGTCTGTGGCGAAGAGGTTTCAGTGTGTGGGAAGAGGTTTCAGTGTGTGGGGAAGTGGTTTCAGTGTGTGGGGAAGGGGTTACAGTGTTTGGGGAGAGGTTTCAGTGTGTGGGGAAGAGGTTTCAGTGTGTGGGGAAGAGGTTTGAGTGTGCGGGGAAGGGGTTTCAGTGTGTGGGGAAGAGGTTTCAGTGTGTGGGGAAGAGGTTTCAGTGTGTGGGGAAGAGGTTTGAGTGTGTGGGGAAGGGTTTCAGTGTGTGGGGATGGGTTACAGTGTGTGCGGAAGGGGTTTCTGTGTGTGGGGATGGGTTTCAGTGTGTCGGGAACGGGTTTCAGTGTGTGGGGAAGTGGTTTCAGTGTGTGGGGAAGGGGTTTCAGTGTGTGGTGAAGGGGATTCACTGTGTGGAGAAGAGGTTTCAGTGTGCGGGAAGGGGTTTCAGTGTGTGGAGAAGAGGTTTCAGTGTGTGGTGAAGAGGATTGAGTGTGTGGGGAAGGGTTTCAGTGTGTGGGGATGTGTTACGGTGTGTGAGGAAGGGGTTTCTGTGTGTGGGGATGGGTTTCAGTGTGTTGGGAAGGGGTTTCAGTGTGTGGGGAAGTGGTTTCAGTGTGTGGGAAAGGTGTTTCAGTGAGTGGTGAAGGGATTCAGTGTGTGTGGAAGACTTTTCAGTGTGCGGGAAAGGGGTTTCAGTGTCTGTGGAAGAGGTTTCAGTGTGTGGGGAAGAGGTTTCAGTGTGTGGGGAAGATGTTTCAGTGTGTGGGGAGAGGTTTCAGTGTGTGGGGAAGGGTTTCAGTGTGTGGGGATGGGTTACAGTGTGTGGGGAAGGGGTTTCTGTGTGTGGGGATGGGTTTCAGTGTGTGGGGAAGGGTTTCTGTGTGTGGGGATGAGGTTTCAGTGTGCAGGGAAGGGGTTTCACTGTGTAGGGAAGGGGTTTCAGTGTGTGGTGAAGGGGTTTCAGTGTGTGGTAAAGGGGATTCAATGTGTGGGGAAGAGTTTTCAGTGTGTGTGGAAGAGGTTTCAGTGTGTGGGGAAGAGGTTTCAGTGTGTGGGGAAGGGGTCAGTCTGTGGCAAAGATGTTTCAGTGTGTGGGAAAGGGGGTTCAGTGTCTGGGGAAGAGGTTTCAGTGTGTGGGGAAGGGGTTTCAGTGTGTGGGGAAGAGGTTTCAGTGTTTGGGTAAGATGTTTCAGAGTGTGTGGAAGATGTTTCAGTGTGTGGGGAAGAGGTTTCAATGTGTGGGGAAGTGTTTCAGTCTGTGGCGAATAGGTTTCAGTGTGTGGGAAGAGGTTTCAGTGTCTGGGGAAGTGGTTTCACTGTGTGGGGAAGGGGTTTCAGTGTGTGGGGGAGAGGTTTCAGTGTGTGGGGAAGAGGTTTCAGTGTGTGGGGAAGAGGTTTGAGTGTGCGGGGAAGGGGTTTCACTGTGTGGGGAAGGGGTTTCAGTGTGTGGGGGAGAGGTTTCAGTGTGTGGGGAAGAGGTTTCAGTGTGTGGGGAAGAGGTTTGAGTGTGCGGGGAAGGGGTTTCAGTGTGTGGGGAAGAGGTTTCAGTGTGTGGGGAAGAGGTTTCAGTGTGTGGGGAAGAGGTTTGAGTGTGTGGGGAAGGGTTTCAGTGTGTGGGGATGGGTTACAGTGTGTGCGGAAGGGGTTTCTGTGTGTGGGGATGGGTTTCAGTGTGTCGGGAACGGGTTTCAGTTGTGTGGGGAAGTGGTTTCAGTGTGTGGGGAAGGGGTTTCAGTGTGTGGTGAAAGGGGATTCACTGTGTGGAGAAGAGGTTTCAGTGTGCGGGGAAGGGGTTTCAGTGTGTGGGGAATAGGTTTCAGTGTGTGGGGAAGAGGTTTGAGTATGTGGGGAAGGGTTTCAGTGTGTGGGGATGGGTTACGGTGTGTGGGGAAGGGGTTTCTGTGTGTGGGGATGGGTTTCAGTGTGTCGGGAAGGGGTTTCAGTGTGTGGGGAAGTGGTTTCAGTGAGTGGGAAAGGAATTTCAGTGTGTGGTAAAGGGGATTCAGTGTGTGGGGAAGAGTTTTCAGAGTGCGGGAAAGGGGTTTCAGTGTCTGGGGAAGAGGTTTCAGTGTGTGGGGAAGAGGTTTCAGTGTGTGGGGAAGATGTTTCAGTGTGTGGGGAGAGGTTTCAGTGTGTGGGGAAGGGTTTCAGTGTGTGGGGATGGGTTACAGTGTGTGGGGAAGGGGTTTCTGTGTGTGTGGATGGGTTTCAGTGTGTGGGGAAGGGTTTCAGTGTGTGGGGATGAGGTTTCAGTGTGTAGGGAAGGGGTTTCACTGTGTAGGGAAGGGGTTTCAGTGTGTGGTGAAGGGGTTTCAGTGTGTGGTAAAGGGGATTCAATATGTGGGGAAGTTGTTTCAGTGTGTATGGAAGGGGTTTCAGTATGTGGGAAAGAGGTTTCAGTGTGTGTAGAAGAGGTTTCAGTGTGTGGGGAAGAGGTTTCAGTGTGTGGGGAAGGGATTCAGTCTGTGGCGAAGAGGTTTCAGTGTGTGGGAATGTCTTTCAGAGTTTGGGGATGGGTTTCAGTGTGTGGGGAAGAGCATTCCGTGTGCGCGGATGGGTTTCAGTGTGTGGGGAAGGGGTTTCAGTGTGTAGGGAAGGGATTTCAGTGAGTGGGGATGAGGTTTCAGTGTGTGGGGATGGGTTTCAGTGTGTGGGGAAGGGGTTTCAGTGTGTGGGGATGGGTTTCAGTGTGTGGGGAAGAGTATTCCGTGTGTGGGGATGGGTTTCAGTGTGTGGGGAAGGGGTTTCAGTGTGTGGGGAAGATGTTTCAGTGTTTGGGGAAGGGTTGCAGTGTGTGGGGATGGGTTTCACTGTGTGGGGAAGGGGTTGCTGTGTGTGGGGATGGGTTTCAGTGTGTGGGGAAGGTGTTTCGGTGTGTGGGGAAGAGGTTTCAGTGTTTGCGGAAGTGGTTTCGGTGTGTGGGGAAGGGGTTTCAGTGTGTGGTAAAGGGGATTCAGTGTGTGGGGAAGAGGTTTCAGTGTGCGGGGAAGGGGTTTCAGTTTGTGGGGAAGAGGTTTCAGTGTGTGGGGAAGAGGTTTCAGTGTGTGTGGAAGAGGTTTCTGTGCGTGGGGAAGCGGTTTCAGTGTGTGGGGTAGAGGTTTCAGTGTGTGGGGAATGGTTTCAGTCTGTAGCGAAGAGGTTTCAGTGAGTGGGGAAGAGGTTTCAGTGTGTGGGAATGTCTTTCAGAGTTTGGGGATGGGTTTCAGTGTGTGGGGAAGAGCATTCCGTGTGCGCGGATGGGTTTCAGTGTGTGGGGAAGGGGTTTCAGTGTGTAGGGAAGGGATTTCAGTGAGTGGGGATGAGGTTTCAGTGTGTGGGGATGGGTTTCAGTGTGTGGGGAAGGGGTTTCAGTGTGTGGGGAAGAGGATTCAGTTTGTGGGGAATGGGTTTCAGTATGTGGTAAAGGGGATTCAGTGTGTGGGGAAGAGGTTTCAGTGTGTGGGGAAGATGTTTCAGTGTGTGAGGAAGATGTTTCAGTGTGTGTGGAAGAGGTTTCAGTGTGTGGGGAAGAGGTTTCAGTGTGTGGGGAAGGGTTTCAGTCTGTGGCGAAGAGGTTTCAGTGTGTGGGAAGAGGTTTCAGTGTGTGGGGAAGGGGTTTCAGTGGGTGGTGAAGGGGATTCAGTGTGTGGTGAGGAGGTTTCAGTGTGTGGGGAAGGGGTTTCAGTGTGTGGGGAAGAGGTTTAAGTTTGTGGGTAAGAGGTTTCAGAGTGTGTGGAAGATGTTTCAGTGTGTGGGGAAGAGGTTTCAATGTGTGGGGAAGTGTTTCAGTCTGTGGCGAAGAGGTTTCAGTGTGTGGGAAGAGGTTTCAGTGTGTGGGGAAGTGGTTTCAGTGTGAGGGGAAGGGGTTTCAGTGTGTGGGGAAGAGGTTTCAGTGTGTGGGGAAGAGGTTTCAGTGTGTGGGGAAGAGGTTTGAGTGTGCGGGGAAGGGGTTTCAGTGTGTGGGGAAGAGGTTTCAGTGTGTGGGGAAGAGGTTTCAGTGTGTGGGGAAGAGGTTTGAGTCTGTGGGGAAGGGTTTCAGTGTGTGGGGATGGGTTACAGTGTGTGGGGAAGGGGTTTCTGTGTGTGGGGATGGGTTTCAGTGTGTCTGGAAGGGGTTTCAGTGTGTGGGGAAGTGGTTTCAGTGTGTGAGGAAGGGGTTTCAGTGTGTGGTGAAGGGGATTCAGTGTGTGGGGAAGAGTTTTCAGTGTGCGGAGAAGGGGTTTCAGTGTGTGGGGAAGAGGTTTCAGTGTGTGGGGAAGAGGTTTCAGTGTGTGGGGAAGAGGTTTCAGTGTGTGGGGAAGGGTTTCAGCGTGTGGAGATGGGTTACAGTGTGTGGGGAAGGGGTTTCTGTGTGTGGGGATGGGTTTCAGTGTGTGGGGAAGGGTTTCAGTGTGTGGGGATGAGGTTTCTGTGTGTAGGGAAGGGGTTTCATTGTGTAGGGAAGGGGTTTCAGAGTGTGGTGAAGGTGTTTCAGTGGGTGGTAATGGGGATTCAATGTGTGGGGAAGATGTTTCAGTGTGTATGGAAGGGGTTTCAGTATGTGGGGAAGAGGTTTCAGTGTGTGTGGAAGAGGTTTCAGTGTGTGGGGAAGAGGTTTCAGTGTGTGGGGAAGAGGTTTCAGTGTGTGGGAAAGGGGTTTCAGTGTGTGGGGATGGGTTTCAGTGTGTGGGAAAGGGGGTTCAGTGTCTGGGGAAGAGGTTTCAGTGTGTGGGGAAGAGGTTTCAGCGTGTGGGAAAGGGGTTTCAGTGTGTGGGGATGGGTTTCAGTGTGTGGGGAAGGAGTTTCAGTGTGTGGGGAAGATGTTACAGTGTGTGGGGAAGGGTTGCAGTGTGTGGGGATGGGTTTCACTGTGTGGGGAAGGGGTTGCTGTGTGTGGGGATGGGTTTCAGTGTGTGGGGAAGATGTTTCGGTGTGTGGGGAAGATGTTTCAGTGTTTGGGGAAGTGGTTTCAGTGTGTGGGGAAGGGGTTTCAGTGTGTGGAAAAGGGGATTCAGTGTGTGGGGAAGAGGTTTCAGTGTGCGGGGAATGGGTTTCAGTGTGTGGAGAAGAGGTTTCAGTGTTTGGGGAAGACGTTTCAGTGTGTGTGGAAGAGGTTTCTGTGCGTGGGGAAGCGGTTTCAGTGTGTGGGGTAGAGGTTTCAGTGTGTGGGGAATGGTTTCAGTCTGTAGCGAAGAGGTTTCAGTGTGTGGGTAAGAGGTTTCAGTGTGTGGGAAAGACTTTCAGAGTTTGGGGATGGGTTTCAGTGTGTGGGGAAGAGCATTCCGTGTGTCGGGATGGGTTTCAGTGTGTGGGGAAGGGGTTTCAGTGTGTAGGGAAGGGATTTCAGTGTGTGGGGATGAGGTTTCAGTGTGTGGGGATGGGTTTCAGTGTGTGGGAATGGGTTTCAATGTGTGGGGAAGGGGTTTCAGTGTGTGGGGAAGAGGTTTCAGTGAGTGGGAAAGGGGTTTCAGTGTGTGGTGAAGGGGATTCAGTGTGTGGGGAAGAGTTTTCAGTGTGCGGGAAAGGGGTTTCAGTGTCTGGGGAAGAGGTTTCAGTGTGGGGAAGAGGTTTCAGTGTGTGGGGAAGATGTTTCAGTGTGTGGGGAGAGGTTTCAGTGTGTGGGGAAGGGTTTCAGTGTGTGGGGATGGGTTACAGTGTGTGGGGAAGGGGATTCTGTGTATGGGGATGGGTTTCAATGTGTGTGGAAGGGTTTCAGTGTGTGTGGATGAGGTTTCAGTGTGCAGGGAAGGTGTTTCACTGTGTTGGGAAGGGGTTTCAGTGTGTGGTGAAGGGGTTTCAGTGTGTGGTAAAGGGGATTCAATGTGTGGGGAAGATGCTTCAGTGTGTATGGAAGGGGTTTCAGTATGTGGGGAAGAGGTTTCAGTGTGTGGGGAAGAGGTTTCAGTGTGTGAGGAAGAGGTTTCAGTGTGTGGGGAAGAGGTTTCAGTGTGTGGGAAAGGGTGTTCAGTGTCTGGGGAAGAGGTTTCAGTGTGTGGGGAAGAGGTTTCAGTGTGTGGGAAAGGGGTTTCAGTGTGTGGGGATGGGTTTCAGTGTGTGGGGAAGAGTATTCCGTGTGTGGGGATGGGTTTCAGTGTGTAGGGAAGGGGTTTCAGTGTGTGGGGAAGATGTTTCAGTGTTTGGGGATGGGTTGCAGTGTGTGGGGATGGGTTTCACTGTGTGGGGAAGGGGTTGCTGTGTGTGGGGATGGGTTTCAGTGTGTGGGGAAGGTGTTTCGGTGTGTGGGGAAGAGGTTTCAGTGTTTGGGGAAGTGGTTTCAGTGTGTGGGGAAGGGGTTTCAGTGTGTGGGAAAGGGGATTCAGTGTGTGGGAAAGAGGTTTCAGTGTGTGCGGAAGAGGTTTCAGTGTGTGTGGAAGAGGTTTCTGTGCGTGGGGAAGCGGTTTCAGTGTGTGGGGTAGAGGTTTCAGTGTGTGGGGAATGGTTTCAGTCTGTAGCGAAGAGGTTTCAGTGTGTGGGGAAGAGGTTTCAGTGTGTGGGAAAGTCTTTCAGAGTTTGGGGATGAGTTTCAGTGTGTGGGGAAGAGCATTCCGTGTGTGGGGATGGGTTTCAGTGTGTGGGGAAGGGGTTTCAGTGTGTAGGGAAGGGATTTCAGTGTGTGGGGATGAGGTTTCAGTGTGTGGGGATGGGTTTCAGTGTGTGGGAATGGGTTTCAATGTGCGGCGAAGGGGTTTCAATGTGTGTGGAAGAGGTTTCAGTGAGTGGGAAAGGGGTTTCAGTGTGTGGTGAAGAGGTTTCAGTGTGTGGGGAAGAGGTTTCAGTGTGTGGGGAAGATGTTTCAGTGTGTGGGGAGAGGTTTCAGTGTGTGGGGAAGGGTTTCAGTGTGTGGGGATGGGTTACAGTGTGTGGGGAAGGGGTTTCTGTGTGTGGGGATGGGTTTCATTGTGTGGGGAAGGGTTTCAGTGTGTGGGGATGAGGTTTCAGTGTGTAGGGAAGGGGTTTCACTGTGTTGGGAAGGGGTTTCAGTGTGTGATGAAGGGGTTTCAGTGTGTGGTAAAGGGGATTCAATGTGTGGGGAAGATGTTTCAGTGTGTATGGAAGGGGTTTCAGTATGTGGGGAAGAGGTTTCAGTGTGTGGGGAAGAGGTTTCAGTCTGTGGCGAAGAGGTTTCAGTGTGTGGGAAGAGGTTTCAGTGTGTGGGGAAGTGGTTTCAGTGTGTGGGGAAGGGGTTTCAGTGTGTGGGGAAGAGGTTTCTGTGCGTGGGGAAGCGGTTTCAGTGTGTGGGGTAGAGGTTTCAGTGTGTGGGGAATGGTTTCAGTCTGTAGCGAAGAGGTTTCAGTGTGTGGGGAAGAGGTTTCAGTGTGTGGGAAAGTCTTTCAGAGTTTGGGGATGAGTTTCAGTGTGTGGGGAAGAGCATTCCGTGTGTGGGGATGGGTTTCAGTGTGTGGGGAAGGGGTTTCAGTGTGTAGGGAAGGGATTTCAGTGTGTGGGGATGAGGTTTCAGTGTGTGGGGATGGGTTTCAGTGTGTGGGAATGGGTTTCAATGTGCGGGGAAGGGGTTTCAATGTGTGGGGAAGAGGTTTCAGTGAGTGGGAAAGGGGTTTCAGTGTGTGGTGAAGAGGTTTCAGTGTGTGGGGAAGAGGTTTCAGTGTGTGGGGAAGATGTTTCAGTGTGTGGGGAGAGGTTTCAGTGTGTGGGGAAGGGTTTCAGTGTGTGGGGATGGGTTACAGTGTGTGGGGAAGGGGTTTCAGTGTGTGGGGATGGGTTTCATTGTGTGGGGAAGGGTTTCAGTGTGTGGGGATGAGGTTTCAGTGTGTAGGGAAGGGGTTTCACTGTGTTGGGAAGGGGTTTCAGTGTGTGGTGAAGGGGTTTCAGTGTGTGGTAAAGGGGATTCAATGTGTGGGGAAGATGTTTCAGTGTGTATGGAAGGGGTTTCAGTATGTGGGGAAGAGGTTTCAGTGTGTGGGGAAGAGGTTTCAGTCTGTGGCGAAGAGGTTTCAGTGTGTGGGAAGAGGTTTCAGTGTGTGGGGAAGTGGTTTCAGTGTGTGGGGAAGGGGTTACAGTGTGTGGGGAAGAGGTTTCAGTGTGTGGGGAAGAGGTTTCAGTGTGTGGGGAAGAGGTTTGAGTGTGCGGGGAAGGGGTTTCAGTGTGTGGGGAAGAGGTTTCAGTGTGTGGGGAAGAGGTTTCAGTGTGTGGGGAAGAGGTTTGAGTGTGTGGGGAAGGGTTTCAGTGTGTGGGGATGGGTTACAGTGTGTGGGGAAGGGGTTTCTGTGTGTGGGGATGGGTTTCAGTGTGCCTGGAAGGGGTTTCAGTGTGTGGGGAAGTGGTTTCAGTGTGTGAGGAAGGGGTTTCAGTGTGTGGTGAAGGGGATTCAGTGTGTGGGGAAGAGTTTTCAGTGTGCGGGAAAGGGGTTTCAGTGTCTGGGGAAGAGGTTTCAGTGTGTGGGGAAGAGGTTTCATTGTGTGGGGAAGAGGTTTCAGTGTGTGGGGAAGGGTTTCAGTGTGTGGGGATGGGTTACAGTGTGTGGGGAAGGGGTTTCTGTTTGTGGGGATGGGTTTCAGTGTGTGGCGAAGGGTTTCAGTGTGTGGGGATGAGGTTTCTGTGTGTAGGGAAGGGGTTTCATTGTGTAGGGAAGGGGTTTCAGAGTGTTGTGAAGGAGTTTCAGTGGGTGGTAATGGGGATTCAATGTGTGGGGAAGATGTTTCAGTGTGTATGGAAGGGGTTTCAGTATGTGGGGAAGAGGTTTCAGTGTGTGTGGAAGAGGTTTCAGTGTGTGGGGAAGAGGTTTCAGTGTGTGGGGAAGAGGTTTCAGTGTGTGGGAAAGGGGTTTCAGTGTGTGGGGATGGGTTTCAGTGTGTGGGAAAGGGGGTTCAGTGTCTGGGGAAGAGGTTTCAGTGTGTGGGGAAGAGGTTTCAGTGTGTGGGAAAGGGGTTTCAGTGTGTGGGGATGGGTTTCAGTGTGTGGGGAAGAGCATTCCCTGTGTGGGGATGGGTTTCAGTGTGTGGGGAAGGAGTTTCAGTGTGTGGGGAAGATGTTACAGTGTGTGGGGAAGGGTTGCAGTGTGTGGGGATGGGTTTCACTGTGTGGGGAAGGGGTTGCTGTGTGTGGGGATGGGTTTCAGTGAGTGGGGAAGATGTTTCGGTGTGTGGGGAAGAGGTTTCAGTGTTTGGGGAAGTGGTTTCAGTGTCTGGGGAAGGGGTTTCAGTGTGTGGAAAAGGGGATTCAGTGTGTGGGGAAGAGGTTTCAGTGTGCGGGGAATGGGTTTCAGTGTGTGGAGAAGAGGTTTCAGTGTGTGGGGAAGACGTTTCAGTGTGTGTGGAAGAGGTTTCTGTGCGTGGGGAAGCGGTTTCAGTGTGTGGGGTAGAGGTTTCAGTGTGTGGGGAATGGTTTCAGTCTGTAGCGAAGAGGTTTCAGTGTGTGGGTAAGAGGTTTCAGTGTGTGGGAAAGACTTTCAGAGTTTGGGGATGGGTTTCAGTGTGTGGGGAAGAGCATTCCGTGTGTGGGGATGGGTTTCAGTGTGTAGGGAAGGGATTTCAGTGTGTGGGGATGAGGTTTCAGTGTGTGGGGATGGGTTTCAGTGTGTGGGAATGGGTTTCAATGTGTGGGGAAGGGGTTTCAGTGTGTGGGGAAGAGGTTTCAGTGAGTGGGAAAGGGGTTTCAGTGTGTGGTGAAGGGGATTCAGAGTGTGGGGAAGAGTTTTCAGTGTGCGGGAAAGGGGTTTCAGTGTCTGGGGAAGAGGTTTCAGTGTGGGGAAGAGGTTTCAGTGTGTGGGGAAGATGTTTCAGTGTGTGGGGAGAGGTTTCAGTGTGTGGGGAAGGGTTTCAGTGTGTGGGGATGGATACAGTGTGTGGGGAAGGGGTTTCTGTGTATGGGGATGGGTTTCAATGTGTGTGGAAGGGTTTCAGTGTGTGTGGATGAGGTTTCAGTGTGCAGGGAAGGTGTTTCACTGTGTTGGGAAGGGGTTTCAGTGTGTGGTGAAGGGGTTTCAGTGTGTGGTAAAGGGGATTCAATGTGTGGGGAAGATGCTTCAGTGTGTATGGAAGGGGTTTCAGTATGTGGGGAAGAGGTTTCAGTGTGTGGGGAAGAGGTTTCAGTGTGTGTGGAAGAGGTTTCAGTGTGTGGGGAAGAGGTTTCAGTGTGTGGGGAAGGGTTTCAGTCTGTGGTGAAGAGGTTTCAGTGTGTGGGAAAGGGTGTTCAGTGTCTGGGGAAGAGGTTTCAGTGTGTGGGGAAGAGGTTTCAGTGTGTGGGAAAGGGGTTTCAGTGTGTGGGGATGGGTTTCAGTGTGTGGGGAAGAGTATTCCGTGTGTGGGGATGGGTTTCAGTGTGTAGGGAAGGGGTTTCAGTGTGTGGGGAAGATGTTTCAGTGTTTGGGGATGGGTTGCAGTGTGTGGGGATGGGTTTCACTGTGTGGGGAAGGGGTTGCTGTGTGTGGGGATGGGTTTCAGTGTGTGGGGAAGGTGTTTCGGTGTGTGGGGAAGAGGTTTCAGTGTTTGGGGAAGTGGTTTCAGTGTGTGGGGAAGGGGTTTCAGTGTGTGGGAAAGGGGATTCAGTGTGTGGGGAAGAGGTTTCAGTGTGTGGGGAAGAGGTTTCAGTGTGTGGGGAATGGTTTCAGTCTGTAGCGAAGAGGTTTCAGTGTGTGGGGAAGAGGTTTCAGTGTGTGGGAAAGTCTTTCAGAGTTTGGGGATGAGTTTCAGTGTGTGGGGAAGAGCATTCCGTGTGTGGGGATGGGTTTCAGTGTGTGGGGAAGGGGTTTCAGTGTGTAGGGAAGGGATTTCAGTGTGTGGGGATGAGGTTTCAGTGTGTGGGGTAGAGGTTTCAGTGTGTGGGGAATGGTTTCAGTCTGTAGCGAAGAGGTTTCAGTGTGTGGGGAAGAGGTTTCAGTGTGTGGGAAAGTCTTTCAGAGTTTGGGGATGAGTTTCAGTGTGTGGGGAAGAGCATTCCGTGTGTGGGGATGGGTTTCAGTGTGTGGGAAAGGGGTTTCAGAGTGTAGGGAAGGGATTTCAGTGTGTGGGGATGAGGTTTCAGTGTGTGGGGATGGGGTTCAGTGTGTGGGAATGGGTTTCAATGTGCGGGGAAGGGGTTTCAATGTGTGGGGAAGAGGTTTCAGTGAGTGGGAAAGGGGTTTCAGTGTGTGGTGAAGAGGTTTCAGTGTGTGGGGAAGAGGTTTCAGTGTGTGGGGAAGATGTTTCAGTGTGTGGGGAGAGGTTTCAGTGTGTGGGGAAGGGTTTCAGTGTGTGGGGATGGGTTACAGTGTGTGGGGAAGGGGTTTCTGTGTGTGGGGATGGGTTTCATTGTGTGGGGAAGGGTTTCAGTGTGTGGGGATGAGGTTTCAGTGTGTAGGGAAGGGGTTTCACTGTGTTGGGAAGGGGTTGCTGTGTGTGGGGATGGGTTTCAGTGTGTGGGGAAGGTGTTTTGGTGTGTGGGGAATAGGTTTCAGTGTGCGGGGAAGGGGTTTCAGTTTGTGGGGAAGAGGTTTCAGTGTGTGGGGAAGAGGTTTCAGTGTGTGTGGAAGAGGTTTCTGTGCGTGGGGAAGCGGTTTCAGTGTGTGGGGTAGAGGTTTCTGTGTGTGGGGAATGGTTTCAGTCTGTAGCGAAGAGGTTTCAGTGTGTGGGGAAGAGGTTTCAGTGTGTGGGAAAGTCTTTCAGAGTTTGGGGATGGGTTTCAGTGTGTGGAGAAGAGCATTCCGTGTGTGGGGATGGGTTTCAGTGTGTGGGGAAGGGGTTTCAGTGTGTAGGGAAGGGATTTCAGAGAGTGGGGATGAGGTTTCAGTGTGTGGGGAAGGGTTTCAGTGTGTGGGGATGGGTTACAGTGTGTGGGGAAGGGGTTTCTGTGTGTGGGGATGGGTTTCAGTGTGTCGGGAAGGGGTTTCAGTGTGTGGGGAAGTGGTTTCAGTGTGTGGGGAAGGGGTTTCAGTGTGTGGTGAAGGGGATTCAGTGTGTGGGGAAGAGTTTTCAGTGTGCGGGAAAGGGGTTTCAGTGTCTGTGGAAGAGGTTTCAGTGTGTGGGGAAGAGGTTTCAGTGTGTGGGGAAGATGTTTCAGTGTGTGGGGAGAGGTTTCAGTGTGTGGGGAAGAGTTTCAGTGTGTGGGGATGGGTTACAGTGTGTGGGGAAGGGGTTTCTGTGTGTGGGGATGGGTTTCAGTGTGTGGGGAAGGGTTTCAGTGTGTGGGGATGAGGTTTCAGTGTGTAGGGAAGGGGTTTCATTGTGTAGGGAAGGGGTTTCAGTGTGTGGTGAAGGTGTTTCAGTGTGTGGTAATGGGGATTCAATGTGTGGGGAAGATGTTTCAGTGTGTATGGAAGGGGTTTCAGTATGTGGGGAAGAGGTTTCAGTGTGTGTGGAAGAGGTTTCAGTGTGTGGGGAAGAGGTTTCAGTGTGTGGGGAAGGATTTCAGTCTGTGGCGAAGAGGTTTCAGTGTGTGGGAAAGGGGATTCAGTGTCTGGGGAAGAGGTTTCAGTGTGTGGGGAAGAGATTTCAGTGCGTGGGAAAGGGGTTTCAGTGTGTGGGGATGGTTTTCAGTGTGTGGGGAAGAGCTTTCCGTGTGTGGGGATGGGTTTCAGTGTGTGGGGAAGGTGTTTCAGTGTGTGGGGAAGATGTTTCAGTGTTTGGGGAAGGGTTGCAGTGTGTGGGGATGGGTTTCACTGTGTGGGGAAGGGGTTGCTGTGTGTGGGGATGGGTTTCAGAGTGTGGGGAAGGTGTTTCGGTGTGTGGGGAAGGGTTGCAGTGTGTGGGGATGGGTTTCACTGTGTGGGGAAGGGGTTGCTGTGTGTGGGGATGGGTTTCAGTGTGTGGGGAAGATGTTTCGGTGTGTGGGGAAGAGGTTTCAGTGTTTGGGGAAGTGGTTTCAGTGTGTGGGGAAGGGGTTTCACTGTGTGGTAAAGGGGATTCAGTGTGTGGGGAAGAGGTTTCAGTGTGCGGGGAATGGGTTTCAGTGTGTGGGGAAGAGGTTTCAGTGTGTGGGGAAGAGAATGCAGTGTGTGTGGAAGAAGTTTCTGTGCGTGGGGAAGCGGTTTCAGTGTGTGGGGTAGAGGTTTCAGTGTGTGGGGAATGGTTTCAGTCTGTAGCGAAGAGGTTTCAGTGTGTGGGGAAGAGGTTTCAGTGTGTGGGAAAGTCTTTCAGAGTTTGGGGATGAGTTTCAGTGTGTGGGGAAGAGCATTCCGTGTGTGGGGATGGGTTTCAGTGTGTGGGAAAGGGGTTTCAGTGTGTAGGGAAGGGATTTCAGTGTGTGGGGATGAGGTTTCAGTGTGTGGGGATGGGGTTCAGTGTGTGGGAATGGGTTTCAATGTGCGGGGAAGGGGTTTCAATGTGTGGGGAAGAGGTTTCAGTGAGTGGGAAAGGGGTTTCAGTGTGTGGTGAAGAGGTTTCAGTGTGTGGGGAAGAGGTTTCAGTGTGTGGGGAAGATGTTTCAGTGTGTGGGGAGAGGTTTCAGTGTGTGGGGAAGGGTTTCAGTGTGTGGGGATGGGTTACAGTGTGTGGGGAAGGGGTTTCTGTGTGTGGGGATGGGTTTCATTGTGTGGGGAAGGGTTTCAGTGTGTGGGGATGAGGTTTCAGTGTGTAGGGAAGGGGTTTCACTGTGTTGGGAAGGGGTTGCTGTGTGTGGGGATGGGTTTCAGTGTGTGGGGAAGGTGTTTTGGTGTGTGGGGAATAGGTTTCAGTGTGCGGGGAAGGGGTTTCAGTTTGTGGGGAAGAGGTTTCAGTGTGTGGGGAAGAGGTTTCAGTGTGTGTGGAAGAGGTTTCTGTGCGTGGGGAAGCGGTTTCAGTGTGTGGGGTAGAGGTTTCTGTGTGTGGGGAATGGTTTCAGTCTGTAGCGAAGAGGTTTCAGTGTGTGGGGAAGAGGTTTCAGTGTGTGGGAAAGTCTTTCAGAGTTTGGGGATGGGTTTCAGTGTGTGGAGAAGAGCATTCCGTGTGTGGGGATGGGTTTCAGTGTGTGGGGAAGGGGTTTCAGTGTGTAGGGAAGGGATTTCAGAGAGTGGGGATGAGGTTTCAGTGTGTGGGGAAGGGTTTCAGTGTGTGGGGATGGGTTACAGTGTGTGGGGAAGGGGTTTCTGTGTGTGGGGATGGGTTTCAGTGTGTCGGGAAGGGGTTTCAGTGTGTGGGGAAGTGGTTTCAGTGTGTGGGGAAGGGGTTTCAGTGTGTGGTGAAGGGGATTCAGTGTGTGGGGAAGAGTTTTCAGTGTGCGGGAAAGGGGTTTCAGTGTCTGTGGAAGAGGTTTCAGTGTGTGGGGAAGAGGTTTCAGTGTGTGGGGAAGATGTTTCAGTGTGTGGGGAGAGGTTTCAGTGTGTGGGGAAGAGTTTCAGTGTGTGGGGATGGGTTACAGTGTGTGGGGAAGGGGTTTCTGTGTGTGGGGATGGGTTTCAGTGTGTGGGGAAGGGTTTCAGTGTGTGGGGATGAGGTTTCAGTGTGTAGGGAAGGGGTTTCATTGTGTAGGGAAGGGGTTTCAGTGTGTGGTGAAGGTGTTTCAGTGTGTGGTAATGGGGATTCAATGTGTGGGGAAGATGTTTCAGTGTGTATGGAAGGGGTTTCAGTATGTGGGGAAGAGGTTTCAGTGTGTGTGGAAGAGGTTTCAGTGTGTGGGGAAGAGGTTTCAGTGTGTGGGGAAGGATTTCAGTCTGTGGCGAAGAGGTTTCAGTGTGTGGGAAAGGGGATTCAGTGTCTGGGGAAGAGGTTTCAGTGTGTGGGGAAGAGGTTTCAGTGTGTGGGAAAGGGGTTTCAGTGTGTGGGGATGGTTTTCAGTGTGTGGGGAAGAGCTTTCCGTGTGTGGGGATGGGTTTCAGTGTGTGGGGAAGGTGTTTCAGTGTGTGGGGAAGATGTTTCAGTGTTTGGGGAAGGGTTGCAGTGTGTGGGGATGGGTTTCACTGTGTGGGGAAGGGGTTGCTGTGTGTGGGGATGGGTTTCAGAGTGTGGGGAAGGTGTTTCGGTGTGTGGGGAAGGGTTGCAGTGTGTGGGGATGGGTTTCACTGTGTGGGGAAGGGGTTGCTGTGTGTGGGGATGGGTTTCAGTGTGTGGGGAAGATGTTTCGGTGTGTGGGGAAGAGGTTTCAGTGTTTGGGGAAGTGGTTTCAGTGTGTGGGGAAGGGGTTTCACTGTGTGGTAAAGGGGATTCAGTGTGTGGGGAAGAGGTTTCAGTGTGCGGGGAATGGGTTTCAGTGTGTGGGGAAGAGGTTTCAGTGTGTGGGGAAGAGAATGCAGTGTGTGTGGAAGAAGTTTCTGTGCGTGGGGAAGCGGTTTCAGTGTGTGGGGTAGAGGTTTCAGTGTGTGGGGAATGGTTTCAGTCTGTAGCGAAGAGGTTTCAGTGTGTGGGGAAGAGGTTTCAGTGTGTGGGAAAGTCTTTCAGAGTTTGGGGATGGGTTTCAGTGTGTGGGGAAGAGCATTCCGTGTTAGGGGATGGGTTTCAGTGTGTGGGGAAGGGGTTTCAGTGTGTAGGGAAGGGATTTCAGTGTGTGGGGATGAGGTTTCATTGTGTGGGAATGGGTTTCAGTGTGTGGGGAAGATGTTTCAGTGTGTGGGGAGAGGTTTCAGTGTGTGGGGAAGGGTTTCAGTGTGTGGGGATGGGTTACAGTGTGTGGGGAAGGGGTTTCTGTGTATGGGGATGGGTTTCAATGTGTGGGGAAGGGTTTCAGTGTGTGGGGATGAGGTTTCAGTGTGTAGGGAAGGGGTTTCACTATGTTGGGAAGGGGTTTCAGTGTGTGGTGAAGGGGTTTCAGTGTGTGGTAAAGGGGATTCAATGTGTGGGGAAGGTGTTTCAGTGTGTATGGAAGGGGTTTCAGTATGTGGGGAAGAGGTTTCAGTGTGTGGGGAAGAGGTTTCAGTGTGTGTGGAAGAGGTTTCAGTGTGTGGGGAAGAGGTTTCAGTGTGTGGGGAAGGGTTTCAGCCTGTGGCGAAGAGGTTTCAGTGTGTGGGAAAGGGTGTTCAGTGTCTGGGGAAGAGGTTTCAGTGTGTGGGGAAGAGGTTTCAGAGTGTGGGAAAGGGGTTTCAGTGTGTGGGGATGGGTTTCAGTGTGTGGGGAAGAGTATTCCGTGTGTGGGGATGGGTTTCAGTTGGTGGGGAAGGGGTTTCAGTGTGTGGGGAAGATGTTTCAGTGTTTGGGGAAGGGTTGCAGTGTGTGGGGATGGGTTTCACTGTGTGAGGAAGGGGTTGCTGTGTGTGGGGATGGGTTTCAGTGTGTGGGGAAGGTGTTTCTGTTTGTGGGGAAGAGGTTTCAGTGCGTCGGGAAGCGGTTTCAGTATGTGGGGTAGAGGTTTCAGTGTGTGGGGAATGGTTTCAGTCTGTAGCGAAGAGGTTTCAGTGTGTGGGAAAGTCTTTCAGAGTTTGGGGATGGGTTTCAGTGTGTGGAGAAGAGCATTCCGTGTGTGGGGATGGGTTTCAGTGTGTGGGGAAGGGGTTTCAGTGTGTAGGGAAGGGATTTCAGTGAGTGGGGATGAGGTTTCAGTGTGTGGGGATGGGTTTCAGTGTGTGGGAATGGGTTTCAATGTGTGGGGAAGGGGTTTCAGTGTGTGGGGAAGAGGTTTCACTTTGTGGGGAATGGGTTTCAGTTTGTGGTAAAGTGGATTCAGTGTGTGGGGAAGAGGTTTCAGTGTGTGGGGAAGATGTTTCAGTGTGTGGGGAAGATGTTTCAGTGTGTGTGGAAGAGGTTTCAGTGTGTGGGGAAGAGGTTTCAGTGTGTGGGGAAGGGTTTCAGTCTGTGGCAAAGAGGTTTCACTGTGTGGGAAGAGGTTTCAGTGTGTGGGGAAGGGGTTTCACTGTGTGGTGAAGGGGATTCAGTGTGTGGTGAGGAGGTTTCAGTGTGTGGGGAAGGGGTTTCAGTGTGTGGGGAAGAGGTTTCAGTGTGTGGGTAAGAGGTTTCAGAGTGTGTGGAAGATGTTTCAGTGTGTGGGGAAGAGGTTTCAATGTGTGGGGAAGTGTTTCAGTCTGTGGCGAAGAGGTTTCAGTGTGTGGGAAGAGGTTTCAGTGTGTGGGGAAGTGGTTTCAGTGTGTGGGGAAGGGGTTTCAGTGTGTGGGGGAGAGGTTTCAGTGTGTGGGGAAGAGGTTTCAGTGTGTGGGGAAGAGGTTTGAGTGTGCGGGGAAGGGGTTTCAGTGTGTGGGGAAGAGGTTTCAGTGTGTGGGGAAGAGGTTTCAGTGTGTGGGGAAGAGGTTTGAGTGTGTGGGGAAGTGTTTCAGTGTGTGGGGATGGGTTACAGTGTGTGCGGAAGGGGTTTCTGTGTGTGGGGATGGGTTTCAGTGTGTCGGGAACGGATTTCAGTGTGTGGGGAAGTGGTTTCAGTGTGTGGGGAAGGGGTTTCAGTGTGTGGTGAAGGGGATTCACTGTGTGGAGAAGAGGTTTCAGTGTGCGGGGAAGGGGTTTCAGTGTATGGGGAAGAGGTTTCAGTGTGTGGGGAAGAGGTTTGAGTGTGTGGGGAAGGGTTTCAGTGTGTGGGGATGGGTTACGGTGTGTGGGGAAGGGGTTTCTGTGTGTGGGGATGGGTTTCAGTGTGTCGGGAAGGGGTTTCAGTGTGTGGGGAAGTGGTTTCAGTGTGTGAGAAAGGGGTTTCAGTGTGTGGTGAAGGGGATTCAGTGTGTGGGGAAGAGTTTTCAGTGTGCGGGAAAGGGGGTTCAGTGTCTGGGGAAGAGGTTTCAGTATGTGGGGAAGAGGTTTCAGTGTGTGGGGAAGATGTTTCAGTGTGTGGGGAGAGGTTTCAGTGTGTGGGGAAGGGTTTCAGTGTGTGGGGATGGGATACAGTGTGTGGGGAAGGGGTTTATGTGTGTGGGGATGGGTTTCAGTGTGTGGGGAAGGGTTTCAGTGTGTGGGGATGAGGTTTCAGTGTGTAGGGAAGGGGTTTCACTGTGTAGGGAAGAGGTTTCAGTGCGTGGGGAAGAGTTTTCAGTGTGCGGGAAAGGGGTTTCAGTGTCTGGGGAAGAGGTTTCAGTATGTGGGGAAGAGGTTTCAGTGTGTGGGGAAGATGCTTCAGTGTGTGGGGAGAGGTTTCAGTGTGTGGGGAAGGGTTTCAGTGTGTGGGGATGGGTTACAGTGTGTGGGGAAGGGGTTTCTGTGTGTGGGGATGGGTTTCAGTGTGTGGGGAATGGTTTCAGTGTGTGGGGATGAGGTTTCAGTGTGTAGGGAAGGGGTTTCACTGTGTAGGGAAGAGGTTTCAGTGTGTGGTGTAGGGGTTTCAGTGTGTGGTAAAGGGGATTCAATGTGTGGGGAAGATGTTTCAGTGTGTATGGAAGGGGTTTCAGTCTGTGGGGAAGAGGTTTCAGTGTGTGGGGAAGAGGTTTCAGTGTGTGTGGAAGAGGTTTCAGTGTGTGGGGAAAGGGTTTCAGTGTGTGGGGAAGGGTTTCAGTCTGTGGCGAAGAGGTTTCAGTGTGTGGGAAAGGGGGTTCAGTGTCTGGGGAAGAGGTTTCAGTGTGTGGGGAAGAGGTTTCAGTGTGTGGGACAGGGGTTTCAGCATGTCGGGATGGGTTTCAGTGTGTGGGGAAGAGTATTCCGTGTGTGGGGATGGGTTTCAGTATGTGGGGAAGGGGTTTCAGTGTGTGGGGAAGATGTTTCAGTGTTTGGGGAAGGGTTGCAGTGTGTGTGGATGGGTTTCACTGTGTGGGGAAGGGGTTGCTGTGTGTGGGGATGGGTTTCAGTGTGTGGGGAAGGTGTTTCGGTGTGTGGGGAAGAGGTTTCAGTGTGCGGGGACGGGGTTTCAGTTTGTGGGGAAGAGGTTTCAGTGTGTGGTGAAGGGGATTCAGTGTGTGGTGAGGAGGTTTCAGTGTGTGGGGAAGGGGTTTCAGTGTGTGGGGAAGAGGTTTCAGTGTTTGGGTAAGAGCTTTCAGAGTGTGTGGACGATGTTTCAGTGTGTGGGGAAGAGTTTTCAATGTGTGGGGAAGTGTTTCAGTCTGTGGCGAAGAGGTTTCAGTGTGTGGGAAGAGGTTTCAGTGTGTGGGGAAGGGGTTACAGTGTTTGGGGAGAGGTTTCAGTGTGTGGGGAAGAGGTTTCAGTGTGTGGGGAAGAGGTTTGAGTGTGCGGGGAAGGGGTTTCAGTGTGTGGGGAAGAGGTTTCAGTGTGTGGGGAAGAGGTTTCAGTGTGTGGGGAAGAGGTTTGAGTGTGTGGGGAAGGGTTTCAGTGTGTGGGGATGGGTTACAGTGTGTGCGGAAGGGGTTTCTGTGTGTGGGGATGGGTTTCAGTGTGTCGGGAACGGGTTTCAGTGTGTGGGGAAGTGGTTTCAGTGTCTGGGGAAGGGGTTTCAGTGTGTGGTGAAGGGGATTCACTGTGTGGAGAAGAGGTTTCAGTGTGCGGGGAAGGGGTTTCAGTGTGTGGAGAAGAGGTTTCAGTGTGTGGGGAAGAGGTTTGAGTGTGTGGGGAAGGGTTTCAGTGTGTGGGGATGGGTTACGGTGTGTGGGGAAGGGGTTTCTGTGTGTGGGGATGGGTTTCAGTGTGTCGGGAAGGGGTTTCAGTGTGTGGGGAAGTGGTTTCAGTGTGTGCGAAAGGTGTTTCAGTGTGTGGTGAAGGGGATTCAGTGTGTGGGGAAGACTTTTCAGTGTGCGGGAAAGGGGTTTCAGTGTCTGGAGAAGAGGTTTCAGTGTGTGGGGAAGAGGTTTCAGTGTTTGGGGAAGATGTTTCAGTGTGTGGGGAGAGGTTTCAGTGTGTGGGGAGAGGTTTCAGTGTGTGGGGAAGGGTTTCAGTGTGTGGGGATGGGTTACAGTGTGTGGGGAAGGGGTTTCTGTGTGTGGGGATGGGTTTCAGTGTGTGGGGAAGGGTTCCAGTGTGTGGGGATGAGGTTTCAGTGTGCAGGGAAGGGGTTTCACTGTGTAGGGAAGGGGTTTCAGTGTGTGGTGAAGGGGTTTCAGTGTGTGGTAAAGGGGATTCAATGTGTGGGGAAGATGTTTCAGTGTGTATGGAAGGGGTTTCAGTATGTGGGGAAGTGGTTTCAGTGTGTGGGGAAGAGTTTTCAGTGTGTGTGGAAGAGGTTTCAGTGTGTGGGGAAGAGGTTTCAGTGTGTGGGGAAGGGGTCAGTCTGTGGCAAAGAGGTTTCAGTGTGTGGGAAAGGGGGTTCAGTGTCTGGGGAAGAGGTTTCAGTGTGTGGGGAAGGGGTTTCAGTGTGTGGGGAAGAGGTTTCAGTGTTTGGGTAAGATGTTTCAGAGTGTGTGGAAGATGTTTCAGTGTGTGGGGAAGAGGTTTCAATGTGTGGGGAAGTGTTTCAGTCTGTGGCGAAGAGGTTTCAGTGTGTGGGAAGAGGTTTCAGTGTGTGGGGAAGTGGTTTCACTGTGTGGGGAAGGGGTTTCAGTGTGTGGGGGAGAGGTTTCAGTGTGTGGGGAAGAGGTTTCAGTGTGTGGGGAAGAGGTTTGAGTGTGCGGGGAAGGGGTTTCAGTGTGTGGGGAAGAGGTTTCAGTGTGTGGGGAAGAGGTTTCAGTGTGTGGGGAAGAGGTTTGAATGTGTGTGGAAGGGTTTCAGTGTGTGGGGATGGGTTACAGTGTGTGCGGAAGGGGTTTCTGTGTGTGGGGATGGGTTTCAGTGTGTCGGGAACGGGTTTCAGTGTGTGGGGAAGTGGTTTCAGTGTGTGGGGAAGGGGTTTCAGTGTGCGGGGAAGGGGTTTCAGTGTGTGGGGAATAGGTTTCAGTGTGTGGGGGAGAGTTTTGAGTGTGTGGGGAAGGGTTTCAGTGTGTGGGGATGTGTTACGGTGTGTGGGGAAGGGGTTCCTGTGTGTGGGGATGGGTTTCAGTGTGTCGGGAAGGGGTTTCAGTGTGTGGGGAAGTGGTTTCAGTGAGTGGGAAAGGAATTTCAGTGTGTGGTGAAGGGGATTCAGTGTGTGGGGAAGAGTTTTCAGTGTGCGGGAAAGGGGTTTCAGTGTCTGGGGAAGAGGTTTCAGTGTGTGGGGAAGAGGTTTCAGTGTGTGGGGAAGATGTTTCAGTGTGTGGGGAGAGGTTTCAGTGTGTGGGGAAGGGTTTCAGTGTGTGGGGATGGGTTACAGTGT
The DNA here is from genome assembly GCF_036365525.1 of Heterodontus francisci. Taxonomy (NCBI): domain Eukaryota; kingdom Metazoa; phylum Chordata; class Chondrichthyes; order Heterodontiformes; family Heterodontidae; genus Heterodontus; species Heterodontus francisci. Next base: position 108,281 of record NW_027141539.1, read on the forward strand.
GTGGGGAAGGGGTTTCTGTGTGTGTGGATGGGTTTCAGTGTGTGGGGAAGGGTTTCAGTGTGTGGGGATGAGGTTTCAGTGTGTAGGGAAGGGGTTTCACTGTGTAGGGAAGGGGTTTCAGTGTGTGGTGAAGGGGTTTCAGTGTGTGGTAAAGGGGATTCAATGTGTGGGGAAGAGGTTTCAGTGTGTATGGAAGGGGTTTCAGTATGTGGGGAAGAGGTTTCAGTGTGTGTAGAAGAGGTTTCAGTGTGTGGGGAAGAGGTTTCAGTGTGTGGGGAAGGGATTCAGTCTGTGGCGAAGAGGTTTCAGTGTGTGGGAAGGGGGTTCAGTGTCTGGGGAAGAGGTTTCAGTGTGTGGGGAAGAGGTTTCAGTGAGTGGGAATGTCTTTCAGAGTTTGGGGATGGGTTTCAGTGTGTGGGGAAGAGCATTCCGTGTGCGCGGATGGGTTTCAGTGTGTGGGGAAGGGGTTTCAGTGTGTAGGGAAGGGATTTCAGTGAGTGGGGATGAGGTTTCAGTGTGTGGGGATGGGTTTCAGTGTGTGGGGAAGGGGTTTCAGTGTGTGGGGATGGGTTTCACTGTGTGGGGAAGGGGTTGCTGTGTGTGGGGATGGGTTTCAGTGTGTGGGGAAGGTGTTTCGGTGTGTGGGGAAGAGGTTTCAGTGTTTGCGGAAGTGGTTTCAGTGTGTGGGGAAGGGGTTTCAGTGTGTGGTAAAGGCGATTCAGTGTGTGGGGAAGAGGTTTCAGTGTGCGGGGAAGGGGTTTCAGTTTGTGGGGAAGAGGTTTCAGTGTGTGGGGAAGAGGTTTCAGTGTGTGTGGAAGAGGTTTCTGTGCGTGGGGAAGCGGTTTCAGTGTGTGGGGTAGAGGTTTCAGTGTGTGGGGAATGGTTTCAGTCTGTAGCGAAGAGGTTTCAGTGAGTGGGGAAGAGGTTTCAGTGTGTGGGAATGTCTTTCAGAGTTTGGGGATGGGTTTCAGTGTGTGGGGAAGAGCATTCCGTGTGCGCGGATGGGTTTCAGTGTGTGGGGAAGGGGTTTCAGTGTGTAGGGAAGGGAATTCAGTGAGTGGGGATGAGGTTTCAGTGTGTGGGGATGGGTTTCAGTGTGTGGGGAAGGGGTTTCAGTGTGTGGGGAAGAGGATTCAGTTTGTGGGGACTGGGTTTCAGTATGTGGTAAAGGGGATTCAGTGTGTGAGGAAGAGGTTTCAGTGTGTGGGGAAGATGTTTCAGTGTGTGGGGAAGATGTTTCAGTGTGTGTGGAAGAGGTTTCAGTGTGTGGGGAAGAGGTTTCAGTGTGTGGGGAAGGGTTTCCGTCTGTGGCGAAGAGGTTTCAGTGTGTGGGAAGAGGTTTCAGTGTGTGGGGAAGGGGTTTCAGTGTGTGGGGAAGGGGATTCAGTGTGTGGTGAGGAGGTTTCAGTGTGTGGGGAAGGGGTTTCAGTGTGTGGGGAAGAGGTTTCAGTTTGTGGGTAAGAGGTTTCAGAGTGTGTGGAAGATGTTTCAGTGTGTGGGGAAGAGGGTTCAATGTGTGGGGAAGTGTTTCAGTCTGTGGCGAAGAGGTTTCAGTGTGTGGGAAGAGGTTTCAGTGTGTGGGGAAGTGGTTTCAGTGTGTGGGGAAGGGGTTTCAGTGTGTGGGGAAGAGGTTTCAGTGTGTGGGGAAGAGGTTTCAGTGTGTGGGGAAGAGGTTTGAGTGTGCGAGGAAGGGGATTCAGTGTGTGGGGAAGAGGTTTCAGTGTGTGGGGAAGAGGTTTCAGTGTGTGGGGAAGAGGTTTGAGTGTGTGGGGAAGTGTTTCAGTGTGTGGGGATGGGTTACAGTGTGTCAGGAAGGGGTTTCTGTGTGTGGGGATGGGTTTCAGTGTGTCTGGAAGGGGTTTCAGTGTGTGGGGAAGTGGTTTCAGTGTGTGAGGAAGGGGTTTCAGTGTGTGGTGAAGGGGATTCAGTGTGTGGGGAAGAGTTTTCAGTGTGCGGGAAAGGGGTTTCAGTGTCTGGGGAAGAGGTTTCAGTGTGTGGGGAAGAGGTTTCAGTGTGTGGGGAAGAGGTTTCAGTGTGTGGGGAAGGGTTTCAGTGTGTGGGGATGGATTACAGTGTGTGGGGAAGGGGTTTCTGTGTGTGGGGATGGGTTTCAGTGTGTGGGGAAGGGTTTCAGTGTGTGGGGATGAGGTTTCTGTGTGTAGGGAAGGGGTTTCATTGTGTAGGGAAGGGGTTTCAGAGTGTGGTGAAGGTGTTTCAGTGGGTGGTAATGGGGATTCAATGTGTGGGGAAGATGTTTCAGTGTGTATGGAAGGGGTTTCAGTATGTGGGGAAGAGGTTTCAGTGTGTGTGGAAGAGGTTTCAGTGTGTGGGGAAGAGGTTTCAGTGTGTGGGGAAGAGGTTTCAGTGTGAGGGAAAGGGGTTTCAGTGTGTGGGGATGGGGTTTCAGTGTGTGGGAAAGGGGGTTCAGTGTCTGGGGAAGAGGTTTCAGTGTGTGGGGAAGAGGTTTCAGTGTGTGGGAAAGGGGTTTCAGTGTGTGGGGATGGGTTTCAGTGTGTGGGGAAGAGCATTCCCTGTGTGGGGATGGGTTTCAGTGTGTGGGGAAGGAGTTTCAGTGTGTGGGGAAGATGTTACAGTGTGTGGGGAAGGGTTGCAGTGTGTGGGGATGGGTTTCACTGTGTGGGGAAGGGGTTGCTGTGTGTGGGGATGGGTTTCAGTGTGTGGGGAAGATGTTTCGGTGTGTGGGGAAGAGGTTTCAGTGTTTGGGGAAGTGGTTTCAGTGTGTGGGGAAGGGGTTTCAGTGTGTGGAAAAGGGGATTCAGTGTGTGGGGAAGAGGTTTCAGTGTGCGGAGAATGGGTTTCAGTGTGTGGAGAAGAGGTTTCAGTGTGTGGGGAAGACGTTTCAGTGTGTGTGGAAGAGGTGTCTGTGCGTGGGGAAGCGGTTTCAGTGTGTGGGGTAGAGGTTTCAGTGTGTGGGGAATGGTTTCAGTCTGTAGCGAAGAGGTTTCAGTGTGTGGGTAAGAGGATTCAGTGTGTGGGAAAGAGGTTTCAGTGAGTGGGAAAGGGGTTTCAGTGTGTGGTGAAGGGGATTCAGTGTGTGGGGAAGAGTTTTCAGTGTGAGGGAAAGGGGTTTCAGTGTCTGGGGAAGAAGTTTCAGTGTGGGGAAGAGGTTTCAGTGTGTGGGGAAGATGTTTCAGTGTGTGGGGAGAGGTTTCAGTGTGTGGGGAAGGGTTTCAGTGTGTGGGGAAGAGGTTTCAGTGTGTAGGGAAGGGATTTCAGTGTGTGGGGATGAGGTTTCAGTGTGTGGGGATGGGTTTCAGTGTGTGGGAATGGGTTTCAATGTGTGGGGAAGGGGTTTCAGTGTGTGGGGAAGAGCATTCCGTGTGTGGGGATGGGTTTCAGTGTGTGGGGAAGGGTTTCAGTGTGTAGGGAAGGGATTTCAGTGTGTGGGGATGAGGTTTCAGTGTGTGGGGATGGGTTTCAGTGTGTGGGAATGGGTTTCAATGTGTGGGGAAGGGGTTTCAGTGTGTGGGGAAGAGGTTTCAGTGAGTGGGAAAGGGGTTTCAGTGTGTGGTGAAGGGGATTCAGTGTGTGGGGATCAGTTTTCAGTGTGCGGGAAAGGGGTTTCAGTGTCTGGGGAAGAGGTTTCAGTGTGGGGAAGAGGTTTCAGTGTGTGGGGAAGATGTTTCAGTGTGTGGGGAGAGGTTTCAGTGTGTGGGGAAGGGTTTCAGTGTGTGGGGATGGGTTACAGTGTGTGGGGAAGGGGTTTCTGTGTATGGGGATGGGTTTCAATGTGTGGGGAAGGGTTTCAGTGTGTGTGGATGAGGTTTCAGTGTGCAGGGAAGGGGTTTCACTGTGTTGGGAAGGGGTTTCAGTGTGTGGTGAAGGGGTTTCAGTGTGTGTTAAAGGGGATTCAATGTGTGGGGAAGATGCTTCAGTGTGTATGGAAGGGGTTTCAGTATGTGGGGAAGAGGTTTCAGTGTGTGGGGAAGAGGTTTCAGTGTGTGTGGAAGAGGTTTCAGTGTGTGGGGAAGAGGTTTCAGTGTGTGGGGAAGGGTTTCAGTCTGTGGCGAAGAGGTTTCAGTGTGTGGGAAAGGGTGTTCAGTGTCTGGGGAAGAGGTTTCAGTGTGTGGGGAAGAGGTTTCAGTGTGTGGGAAAGGGGTTTCAGTGTGTGGGGATGGGTTTCAGTGTGTGGGGAAGAGTATTCCGTGTGTGGGGATGGGTTTCAGTGTGTAGGGAAGGGGTTTCAGTGTGTGGGGAAGATGTTTCAGTGTTTGGGGATGGGTTGCAGTGTGTGGGGATGGGTTTCACTGTGTGGGGAAGGGGTTGCTGTGTGTGGGGATGGGTTTCAGTGTGTGGGGAAGGTGTTTCGGTGTGTGGGGAAGAGGTTTCAGTGTTTGGGGAAGTGGTTTCAGTGTGTGGGGAAGGGGTTTCAGTGTGTGGTAAAGGGGATTCAGTGTGTGGGGAAGAGGTTTCAGTGTGTGGGGAAGTGGTTTCAGTGTGTGTGGAAGAGGTTTCTGTGCATGGGGAAGCGGTTTCAGTGTGTGGGGATGGGTTTCAATGTGTGGGGAAGGGTTTCAGTGTGTGTGGATGAGGTTTCAGTGTGCAGGGAAGGGGTTTCACTGTGTTGGGAAGGGGTTTCAGTGTGTGGTGAAGGGGTTTCAGTGTGTGGTAAAGGGGATTCAATGTGTGGGGAAGATGCTTCAGTGTGTATGGAAGGGGTTTCAGTATGTGGGGAAGAGGTTTCAGTGTGTGGGGAAGAGGTTTCAGTGTGTGTGGAAGAGGTTTCAGTGTGTGGGGAAGAGGTTTCAGTGTGTGGGGAAGGGTTTCAGTCTGTGGCGAAGAGGTTTCAGTGTGTGGGAAAGGGTGTTCAGTGTCTGGGGAAGAGGTTTCAGTGTGTGGGGAAGAGGTTTCAGTGTGTGGGAAAGGGGTTTCAGTGTGTGGGGATGGGTTTCAGTGTGTGGGGAAGAGTATTCCGTGAGTGGGGATGGGTTTCAGTGTGTAGGGAAGGGGTTTCAGTGTGTGGGGAAGATGTTTCAGTGTTTGGGGATGGGTTGCAGTGTGTGGGGATGGGTTTCACTGTGTGGGGAACGGGTTGCTTTGTGTGGGGATGGGTTTCAGTGTGTGGGGAAGGTGTTTCGGTGTGTGTGGAAGAGGTTTCAGTGTTTGGGGAAGTGGTTTCAGTGTGTGGGGAAGGGGTTTCAGTGTGTGGTAAAGGGGATTCAGTGTGTGGGGAAGAGGTTTCAGTGTGTGGGGAAGTGGTTTCAGTGTGTGTGGAAGAGGTTTCTGTGCGTGGGGAAGCGGTTTCAGTGTGTGGGGTAGAGGTTTCAGTGTGTGGGGAATGGTTTCAGTCTGTAGCGAAGAGGTTTCAGTGTGTGGGGAAGAGGTTTCAGTGTGTGGGAAAGTCTTTCAGAGTTTGGGGATGAGTTTCAGTGTGTGGGGAAGAGCATTCCGTGTGTGGGGATGGGTTTCAGTGTGTGGGGAAGGGGTTTCAGTGTGTAGGGAAGGGATTTCAGTGTTTGGGGATGAGGTTTCAGTGTGTGGGGATGGGTTTCAGTGTGTGGGAATGGGTTTCAATGTGCGGGGAAAGGGTTTCAATGTGTGGGGAAGAGGTTTCAGTGAGTGGGAAAGGGGTTTCAGTGTGTGGTGAAGAGGTTTCAGTGTGTGGGGAAGAGGTTTCAGTGTGTGGGGAAGATGTTTCAGTGTGTGGGGAGAGGTTTCAGTGTGTGGGGAAGGGTTTCAGTGTGTGGGGATGGGTTACAGTGTGTGGGGAAGGGGTTTCTGTGTGTGGGGATGGGTTTCAGTGTGTGATGAAGGGTTTCAGTGTGTGGGAAAGGGGTTTCAGTGTGTGGGGATGGGTTTCAGTCTGTGGGGAAGAGTATTCCGTGTGTGGGGATGGGTTTCAGTGTGTAGGGAAGGGGTTTCAGTGTGTGGGGAAGATGTTTCAGTGTTTGGGGAAGGGTTGCAGTGTGTGGGGATGGGTTTCACTGTGTGGGGAAGGGGTTGCGGTGTGTGGGGATGGGTTTCAGTGAGTGGGGAAGGTGTTTCGGTGTGTGGGGAAGAGGTTTCAGTGTTTGGGGAAGTGGTTTCAGTGTGTGGGGAAGGGGTTTCAGTGTGTGGTAAAGGGGATTCAGTGTGTGGGGAAGAGGTTTCAGTGTGTGGGGAAGAGGTTTCAGTGTGTGTGGAAGAGGTTTCTGTGCGTGGGGAAGCGGTTTCAGTGTGTGGGGTAGAGGTTTCAGTGTGTGGGGAATGGTTTCAGTCTGTAGCGAAGAGGTTTCAGTGTGTGGGGAAGAGGTTTCAGTGTGTGGGAAAGTCTTTCAGAGTTTGGGGATGAGTTTCAGTGTGTGGGGAAGAGCATTCCGTGTGTGGGGATGGGTTTCAGTGTGTGGGGAAGGGGTTTCAGTGTGTAGGGAATGGATTTCAGTGTGTGGGGATGAGGTTTCAGTGTGTGGGGATGGGTTTCAGTGTGTGGGAATGGGTTTCAATGTGCGGGGAAGGGGTTTCAATGTGTGGGGAAGAGGTTTCAGTGAGTGGGAAAGGGGTTTCAGTGTGTGGTGAAGAGGTTTCAGTGTGTGGGGAAGAGGTTTCAGTGTGTGGGGAAGATGTTTCAGTGTGTGGGGAGAGGTTTCAGTGTGTGGGGAAGGGTTTCAGTGTGTGGGGATGGTTTACAGTGTGTGGGGAAGGGGTTTCTGTGTGTGGGGATGGGTTTCAGTGTGTGGGGAAGGGTTTCAGTGTGTGGGGATGAGGTTTCAGTGTGTAGGGAAGGGGTTTCACTGTGTTGGGAAGGGGTTTCAGTGTGTGGTGAAGGGGTTTCAGTGTGTGGTAAAGGGGATTCAATGTGTGGGGAAGATGTTTCAGTGTGTATGGAAGGGGTTTCAGTATGTCGGGAAGAGGTTTCAGTGTGTGGGGAAGAGGTTTCAGTGTGTGTGGAAGAGGTTTCAGTGTGTGGGGAAGAGGTTTCAGTGTGTGGGGAAGGGTTTCAGTCTGTGGCGAAGAGGTTTCAGTGTGTGGGAAAGGGTGTTCAGTGTCTGGGGAAGAGGTTTCAGTGTGTGGGGAAGAGGTTTCAGTGTGTGGGAAAGGGGTTTCAGTGTGTGGGGAAGGGGTTTCAGTGTGTGGGGAAGATGTTTCAGTGTTTGGGGAAGGGTTGCAGTGTGTGGAGATGGGTTTCACTGTGTGGGGAAGGGGTTGCTGTGTGTGGGGATGTGTTTCAGTGTGTGGGGAAGGTGCTTTGGTGTGTGGGGAAGAGGTTTCAGTGTGCGGGGAGGGGGGTTTCAGTTTGTGGGGAAGAGGTTTCAGTGTGTGGGGAAGAGGTTTCAGTGTGTGTGGAAGAGGTTTCTGTGCGTGGGGAAGCGGTATCAGTGTGTGGGGTAGAGGTTTCTGTGTGTGGGGAATGGTTTCAGTCTGTAGCGAAGAGATTTCAGTGTGTGGGGAAGAGGTTTCAGTGTGTGGGAAAGTCTTTCAGAGTTTGGGGATGGGTTTCAGTGTGTGGAGAAGAGCATTCCGTGTGTGGGGATGGGTTTCAGTGTGTGGGGAAGGGGTTTCAGTGTGTAGGGAAGGGATTTCAGTGAGTGGGATTTGTGGTTTCAGTGTGTGGGGAAGGGTTTCAGTGTGTGGGGATGGGTTACAGTGTGTGGGGAAGGGGTTTCTGTGTGTGGGGATGGGTTTCAGTGTGTCGGGAAGGGGTTTCAGTGTGTGGGGAAGTGGTTTCAGTGTGTGGGGAAGGGGTTTCAGTGTGTGGTGAAGGGGATTCAGTGTGTGGGGAAGAGTTTTCAGTGTGCGGGAAAGGGGTTTCAGTGTCTGTGGAAGAGGTTTCAGTGTGTGGGGAAGAGGTTTCAGTGTGTGGGGAAGATGTTTCAGTGTGTGGGGAGAGGTTTCAGTGTGTGGGGAAGAGTTTCAGTGTGTGGGGATGGGTTACAGTGTGTGGGGAAGGGGTTTCTGTGTGTGGGGATGGGTTTCAGTGTGTGGGGAAGGGTTTCAGTGTGTGGGGATGAGGTTTCAGTGTGTAGGGAAGGGGTTTCACTGTGTAGGGAAGGGGTTTCAGTGTGTGGTGAAGGTGTTTCAGTGTGTGGTAATGGGGATTCAATGTGTGGGGAAGATGTTTCAGTGTGTATGGAAGGGGTTTCAGTATGTGGGGAAGAGGTTTCAGTGTGTGTGGAAGAGGTTTCAGTGTGTGGGGAAGAGGTTTCAGTGTGTGGGGAAGGGTTTCAGTCTGTGGCGAAGAGGTTTCAGTGTGTGGGAAAGGGGATTCAGTGTCTGGGGAAGAGGTTTCAGTGTGTGGGGAAGAGGTTTCAGTGTGTGGGAAAGGGGTTTCAGTGTGTGGGGATGGTTTTCAGTGTGTGGGGAAGAGCTTTCCGTGTGTGGGGATGGGTTTCAGTGTGTGGGGAAGGAGTTTCAGTGTGTGGGGAAGATGTTTCAGTGTGTGGGGAAGGGTTGCAGTGTGTGGGGATGGGTTTCACTGTGTGGGGAAGGGGTTGCTGTGTGTGGGGATGGGTTTCAGTGTGTGGGGAAGATGTTTCGGTGTGTGGGGAAGAGGTTTCAGTGTTTGGGGAAGTGGTTTCAGTGTGTGGGGAAGGGGTTTCAGTGTGTGGTAAAGGGGATTCAGTGTGTGGGGAAGAGGTTTCAGTGTGCGGGGAATGGGTTTCAGTGTGTGGGGAAGAGGTTTCAGTGTGTGGGGAAGAGGTTTCAGTGTGTGTGGAAGAGGTTTCTGTGCGTGGGGAAGCGGTTTCAGTGTGTGGGGTAGAGGTTTCAGTGTGTGGGGAATGGTTTCAGTCTGTAGCGAAGAGGTTTCAGTGTGTGGGGAAGAGGTTTCAGTGTGTGGGAAAGTCTTTCAGAGTTTGGGGATGGGTTTCAGTGTGTGGGGAAGAGCATTCCGTGTTTGGGGATGGGTTTCAGTGTGTGGGGAAGGGGTTTCAGTGTGTAGGGAAGGGATTTCAGTGTGTGGGGATGAGGTTTCAGTGTGTGGGGATGGGTTTCAGTGTGTGGGGAAGATGTTTCAGTGTGTGGGGAGAGCTTTCAGTGTGTGGGGAAGGGTTTCAGTGTGTGGGGATGGGTTACAGTGTGTGGGGAAGGGGTTTCTGTGTATGGGTTTCAATGTGTGGGGAAGGGTTTCAGTGTGTGGGGATGAGGTTTCAGTGTGTAGGGAAGGGGTTTCAGTGTGTGGTGAAGGGGTTTCAGTGTGTGGTAAAGGGGATTCAATGTGTGGGGAAGGTGTTTCAGTGTGTATGGAAGGGGTTTCAGTATGTGGGGAAGAGGTTTCAGTGTGTGGGGAAGAGGTTTCAGTGTGTGTGGAAGAGGTTTCAGTGTGTCGGGAAGAGGTTTCAGTGTGTGGGGAAGGGTTTCAGTCTGTGGCGAAGAGGTTTCAGTGTGTGGGAAAGGGTGTTCAGTGTCTGGGGAAGAGGTTTCAGTGTGTGGGGAAGAGGTTTCAGTGTGTGGGAAAGGAGTTTCTGTGTGTGGGGATGGGTTTCAGTGTGTGGGGAAGAGTATTCCGTGTGTGGGGATGGGTTTCAGTGTGTGGGGAAGGGGTTTCAGTGTGTGGGGAAGATGTTTCAGTGTTTGGGGAAGGGTTGCAGTGTGTGGGGATGGGTTTCACTGTGTGGGGAAGGGGTTGCTGTGTGTGGGGATGGGTTTCAGTGTGTGGGGAAGGTGTTTCGGTGTGTGGGGAAGAGGTTTCAGTGTTTGGGAAAGTGGTTTCAGTGTGTGGGGAAGGGGTTTCAGTGTGTGGTAAAGGGGATTCAGTGTGTGGGGAAGAGGTTTCAGTGTGCGGGGAAAGGGTTTCAGTTTGTGGGGAAGAGGTTTCAGCGCGTGGGGAAGCGGTTTCAGTGTGTGGGGTAGAGGTTTCAGTGTGTGGGGAATGGTTTCAGTCTGTAGCGAAGAGGTTTCAGTGTGTGGGAAAGTCTTTCAGAGTTTGGGGATGGGTTTCAGTGTGTGGAGAAGAGCATTCCGTGTGTGGGGATGAGTTTCAGTGTGTGGGGAAGGGGTTTCAGTGTGTAGGGAAGGGATTTCAGTGAGTGGGGATGAGGTTTCAGTGTGTGGGGATGGGTTTCAGTGTGTGGGAATGGGTTTCAATGTGTGGGGAAGGGGTTTCAGTGTGTGGGGAAGAGGTTTCACTTTGTGGGGAATGGGTTTCAGTTTGTGGTAAAGGGGATTCAGTGTGTGGGGAAGAGGTTTCAGTGTGTGGGGAAGATGTTTCAGTGTGTGGGGAAGATGTTTCAGTGTGTGTGGAAGAGGTTTCAGTGTGTGGGGAAGAGGTTTCAGTGTGTGGGGAAGGGTTTCAGTCTGTGGCGAAGAGGTTTCACTGTGTGGGAAGAGGTTTCAGTGTGTGGGGAAGGGGTTTCACTGTGTGGTGAAGGGGATTCAGTGTGTGGTGAGGAGGTTTCAGTGTGTGGGGAAGGGGTTTCAGTGTGTGGGGAAGAGGTTTCAGTGTGTGGGTAAGAGGTTTCAGAGTGTGTGGAAGATGTTTCAGTGTGTGGGGAAGAGGTTTCAATGTGTGGGGAAGTGTTTCAGTCTGTGGCGAAGAGGTTTCAGTGTGTGGGAAGAGGTTTCAGTGTGTGGGGAAGTGGTTTCAGTGTGTGGGGAAGGGGTTTCAGTGTGTGGGGAAGAGGTTTCAGTGTGTGGGGAAGAGGTTTCAGTGTGTGGCGAAGAGGTTTGAGTGTGCGGGGAAGGGGTTTCAGTGTGTGGGGAAGAGGTTTCAGTGTGTGGGGAAGAGGTTTCAGTGTGTGGGGAAGAGGTTTGAGTGTGTGAGGAAGGGTTTCAGTGTGTGGGGATGGGTTACAGTGTGTGCGGAAGGGGTTTCTGTGTGTGGGGATGGGTTTCAGAGTGTCGGGAAGGGGTTTCAGTGTGTGGGGAAGTGGTTTCAGTGTGTGGGGAAGGGGTTTCAGTGTGTAGTGAAGGGGATTCAGTGTGTGGGGAAGAGGATTTAGTGTGCGGGGAAGGTGTTTCAGAGTGTGCGGAAGAGGTTTCAGTGTGTGGGGAAGAGATTTCAGTGTGTGGGGAAGTGGTTTCAGTGTGTGGGGAAGGGTTTCAATGTGTGGGGATGGGTTACAGTGTGTGGGGAAGGGGTTTCTGTGTGTGGGGATGGGTTTCAGTGCGTCGGGAAGGGGTTTCAGTGTGTGGGGAAGTGGTTTCAGTGGGTGGGGAAGGGGTTTCAGTGTGTGGTGAAGGGGATTCAGTGTGTGGCGAAGAGTTTTCAGTGTGCGGGAAAGGGGTTTCAGTGTCTGGGGAAGAGGTGTCAGTGTGTGGGGAAGAGGTTTCAGTGTGTGGGGAAGATGTTTCAGTGTGTGGGGAGAGGTTTCAGTGTGTGGGGAAGGGTTTCAGTGTGTGGGGATGGGTTACAGTGTGTGGGGAAGGGGTTTCTGTGTGTGGGGATGGGTTTCAGTGTGTGGGGAAGGGTTTCAGTGTGTGGGGATGAGGTTTCAGTGTGTAGGGAAGGGGCTTCACTGTGTAGGGAAGGGGTTTCAGTGTGTGGTGAAGGTGTTTCACTGTGTGGTAATGGGGAATCAATGTGTGGGGAAGATGTTTCAGTGTGTATGGAAGGGGTTTCAGTATGTGGGGAAGAGGTTTCAGTGTGTGTGGAAGAGGTTTCAGTGTGTGGGGAAGAGTTTCAGTGTGTGGGGAAGGGTTTCAGTCTGTGGCAAAGAGGTTTCAGTGTGTGGGAAAGGGGGTTCAGTGTCTGGGGAAGAGGTTTCAGTGTGTGGGGAAGAGGTTTCAGTGTGTGGGAATGTGGTTTCAGTGTGTGGGGATGGGTTTCAGTGTGTGGGGAAGAGCATTCCGTGTGTGGGGAAGATGTTTCAGTGTGTGGGGAAGGGTTGCAGTGTTTGGGGATGGGTTACACCGAGTGGGGAAGGGGTTGCTGTGTGTGGGGATAGTTTTCAGTGTGTGGGGAAGGTGTTTCGGTGTGTGGGGAAGAGGTTTCAGTGTTTGGGGAAGTGGTTTCAGTGTGTGGGGAAGGGGTTTCAGTGTGTGGTAAAGGGGATTCAGTGTGTGGGGAAGAGGTTTCAGTGTGCGGGGAAGGGGTTTCAGTGTGTCGGGAAGAGGTTTCAGTGTGTGGGGAAGAGGTTTCAGTGTGTGTGGAAGAGCTTTCTGTGCGTGGGGAAGCGGTTTCAGTGTGTGAGGTAGAGGTTTCAGTGTGTGGGGAATGGTTTCAGTCTGTAGCGAAGAGGTTTCAGTGTGTGGGGAAGAGGTTTCAGTGTGTGGGAAAGCCTTTCAGAGTTTGCGGATGGGTTTCAGTGTGTGGGGAAGAGCATTCCGTGTGTGGGGATGGGTTGCAGTGTGTGGGGAAGGGGTTTCAGTGTGTAGGGAAGAGATTTCAGTGTGTGGGGATGAGGTTTCAGTGTGTGGGGATGGGTTTCAGTGTGTGGGAATGGGTTTCAATGTGTGGGGAAGGGGTTTCAGTGTGTGGGGAAGAGGTTTCAGTTTGTGGGGATGCGTATCAGTGTGTGAGGTAGGGGTTTCAGTGTGTGGGGAAGGTGTTTCAGTGTGTAGGGTAGAGGTTTCAGTGTGTGGGGATGGATTTCAGTGTGTGGGGAAGGGGTTTCTGTCTGTTGAGATGTGGTTTCAGTGTGTCGGGAAGAGGTTTCAGAGTGTGAGGAAGAGTTTTCAGTGTGTGGCGATGGGTTTCACTGTGTGGGGAAGAGGTTTCAGTCTGTGGGGATGGGTATCTGTGTGTGTGGAAGAGGTTTCAGTGTGTGGGGAAGAGGTTTGCGTGTGTGGGGATGGGTTTCATTGTGTGGGGAATGATTTCAGTGTGTGGGGATGGGTTGCAGTGTGTGGGGAAGGGGTTTCTGTCTGTGGAGAAGTGGTTTCAGTGCGTCGGGAAGAGGTTTCAGAGTGTGAGGAAGTGTTTTCAGTGTGTGGCGATGGGTTTCACTGCGTGGGGAAGAGGTTTCAATCTGTGGGGATGGGTATCAGTGTGTGGGGAATGGGTTTCAGTGTGTGGGGAATGGGTTTCAGTGTGTGTGGAAGAGGTTTCAGTGTGTGGGGAAGAGGTTTGCGTGTGTGGGGATGGGTTTCATTGTGTGGGAAATGATTTCAGTGTGTGGGGAAGAGGTTTCAGTGTGTGTGTAAGAGGTTTCAGTGTGTGGGGATGGGTTTCAGTGTTTGGGGGAACAGATTTCAGTCTGTGGGGAAGAGGTTTCTGTGTGTGGGGAAGAGGTTTCATTGTTTGGGGAAGAGGTTTCTTCGTGTGGATAAGGGGTTTCAGCGTGTGGGGAAGAGGTTTCAGTGTGTGGGGAAGAGCTTTCAGTGTGAGGGGAAGTGGTTTCAGTCAGTGGGGAAAGGGTTTCATTGTGTGAGGAAGGGGTTTCACTGTGTGGGGAAGGCGTTTCAGTGTGTGGGGAAGAGGCTGCAGTGTGTGGGGAAGATGTGTCAGTGTGTGGGGATGGGTTTCAGTGTGTGGGGAAGGGGTTTCAGTGTGGGGGGATGAGGTTTCAGTGTGTGGGGATGGGCTTCAGTGTGTGGGGATGAGGTTTAAGTGTGTGGGGACGGCTTCCTGTGTGTGGGTAAGGGGTTTCAGCGTGTGGGAAAGAAGTTTCAGTGTGTGGGGAAGGTTTACAGTGTGTGTGAAAGAGGTTTCAGTGTGTGGGGAAGGGGTTTCAGTATGTGGGGAAGGGGTTTCAGTATGTGGGGAAGAGGTTTTATTATGTGTGGAAGAGGTTTCAGTGTGTGGCGAAGGGGTTTCAGTATGTGGGGAATGGTTTCAGTCTTTGGCGAAGAGGTTTCGGTGTGTGGGGAAGGGGTTCAGTTTGTGGGGAAGGGTTCCTGTGTGTGGGGATTGATTTCAGTGTGTGGGGAAGTGTTTCTGTGTTTGGGGAAGTGTTTCAGCATGTGGGGAAGAGGTTTCAGTGTGTGGGGAAGAGGTTTCAGTGCGTGGGGAAGTGGTTTCAGTCTGTGGGGAAGGGGTTTCATTTTGTGGGGAAGAGGTTTCAGTGTATGGGGAAGGGGTTTCAGTGTGTGGGGAAGGGGTTTCAGTGTGTGGGGAAGAGGTTTCAGTGTGTGTGGAAGAGGTTTCAGTGTTTGGGGAAGAGGTTTCAGTGTGTGGGGAAGGGTTTCAGTGTGTGGGGATGGGTTACAGTGTTTGGGGAAGGGGTTTCTGTGTGTGGGGATGGGTTTCAGTGTGTCGGGAAGGGGTTTCATTGTGTGGGGAAGTGGTTTCAGTGTGTGGGGAAGGGGTTTCAATGTGTGGTGAAGGGGATTCAGTGTGTGGGGAAGAGGTTTCAGCGAGCGGCAAAGGGGTTTCAGTGTGTGGGGAAGAGGTTTCAGTGTGTGGGGAAGAGGTTTCAGTGTGAGGGGAAGAGGTTTCAGTGTGTGTGGAAGAGGTTTCTATGTGTCGGGAAGAGGTTTCAGTGTGTGGGGATGGGTTTCAGTGTGTGGGGTTGTGTTACAGTGTGTGGGGAAGGGGTTTCAGTGTGTGGGGATGAGGTTTAAGTGTGTGCAGACGGCTTCCTGTGTGTGGGGATGGGGTTTCAGTGTGTGGGAATGAGGTTTCCATGTGTGGGGAAGGGGTTTTAGTATGTGGGGAAGAGGTTTTATTATGTGTGGAAGAGGTTTCAGTGTGTGGAGAAGGGGTTTCAGTATGTGGGGAATGGTTTTAGTCTTTGGCGAAGAATTTTCAGTGTGTGGGGGAGGGTTTCAGTGTGTGGGGAAGGGTTTCTGTGTGTGGGGATGGATTTCAGTGTGTGGGGAAGGGTTTCAGTGTTTGGGGAAGTGTTTCAGTGTGTGTGGAAGAGGTTTCAGTTTGTGGGGAAGAGGTTTCAGTGTGTGGGGAAGAGGTTTCATTGTGTGGGGAAGGGGTTTCAGTGTGTGGATAAGGGGTTTCAGTATGTGGGGAAGAAGTTTCAGTGTGTGGGGAAGAGGTTTCAGTGTGTGGGGAAGTGGTTTCAGTCTGTGGGGAAGCGGTTTCAGTTTGTGGGGAAGAGGTTTCAGTGTGTGGGGAAGGGGTTTCAGTGTGTGGGGAAGGGGTTTCAGTGTGTGGGAAAGAGGTTTCAGTGTGTGTGGAAGGGGTTTCAGTGTGTGGGGAAGATGTTTCAGTGTGTGCGGAAGGGTTTCAGTGTGTGGGGATGGGTTACAGTGTGTGGGGAAGGGGTTTCTGTGTGTGGGGATGGGTTTCAGTGTGTCGGGAAGGGGTTTCAGTGTGTGGGGAAGTGGTGTCAGTGTGTGGGGAAGGGGTTTCAATGTGTGGTAAAGGGGATTCAGTGTGTGGGGAAGAGGTTTCAGTGAGCGGGAAAGGGGTTTCAGTGTGTGGGGAAGAGGTTTCAGTGTGTGGGGAAGAGGTTTCAGTGTGAGGGGAAGAGGTTTCAGTGTGTGTGGAAGAGGTTTCAGTGTGTCGGGAAGAGGTTTCAGTGTGTGGGGAAGGGTTTCAGTGTGTGGGGATGTGTTACAGTCTGTGGGGAAGTGGTTTCTGTGTGTGGTCTGAGGTTTCGGTGTGTGGGGAAGAGGTTTCAGTGTGTAGGGAATAGGATTCAGTGTGTGGGGAAGAGGTTTCAGTGTGTGGGGAAGAGGTTTCAGTGTGTGGGGAAGGGGTTTCAGTGTGTGGTGAAGGGGATTCAGTGTGTGGGGAAGAGGTTTCAGTTTGTGGGAAAGGGGTTACAGTGTGTGGGGAAGAGGTTTCAGTGTGTGGGGAAGAGGTTTCAGTGTGTGTGGAAGAGGTTTCCGTGTGTGTGGAAGAGATTTCAGTGTGTGGGGAAGGGTTTCAGTCTGTGGCGAAGAGATTTCAGTGTGTGGGAAGAGGTTTCAGTGTGTGGGGAAGGGTTTCAGTGTGTGGGGATGGGTTTCAGTGTGTGGGGAAGGGGTTTCTGTGTGTGGGGATGGGTTTCAGTGTGTGGGGAAGGGGTTTCAGTGTGTGGGGAAGAGTTTTCAGTGTGTGGGGAAGACGTGTCAGGGAGTGGGAAAGGGGTTTCAGTGTGTGGTGAAGGGGATTCAGTGTGTGGGGAAGAGGTTTCAGTGCGCAGGGAAGGGGTTTCAGTGTGTGGGGAAGAGGTTTCAGTGTGTGGGGAAGGGGTTTCAGTGTGTGTGGAAGAGGTTTCAGTGCGTGGGGAAGCGGTTTCAGTGTGTGGGGAAGAGGTTTCAGTGTGTGGGGAATGGTTTCAGTCTGAAGCGTAGAGGTTTCAGTGTGTGGGGAAGAGGTTTCAGTGTGTGGGGAAGTGTTTCAGTGTGTGGGGATGGGTTTCAATGTGTGGGGAAGAGCATTCCATGTGTGGGGATGGGTTTCAGTGTGTGGGGAAGGGGTTTCAGTGTGTAGGGAAGGGATTTCAGTGTGTGGGGATGAGGTTTCAGTATGTGGGGAAGGGGTTTCAGTATGTGGGGAAGAGGTTTTATTATGTGTGGAAGAGGTTTCAGTGTGTGGGGAAGGGGTTTCAGTATGTGGGGAATGGTTTCAGTCTTTGGCGAAGAGGTTTCGGTGTGTGGGGAAGGGGTTCAGTTTGTGGGGAAGGGTTTCTGTGTGTGGGGATTGATTTCAGTGTGTGGGGAAGTGTTTCTGTGTTTGGGGAAGTGTTTCAGCATGTGGGGAAGAGGTTTCAGTGTGTGGGGAAGAGGTTTCAGTGCGTGGGGAAGTGGTTTCAGTCTGTGGGAAGGGGTTTCAGTTTGTGGGGAAGAGGTTTCAGTGTATGGGGAAGGGGTTTCAGTGTGTGGGGAAGGGGTTTCAGTGTGTGGGGAAGAGGTTTCAGTGTGTGTGGAAGAGGTTTCAGTGTGTGGGGAAGAGGTTTCAGTGTGTGGGGAAGGGTTTCAGTGTGTGGGGATAGGTTACAGTGTGTGGGGAAGGGGTTTCTGTGTGTGGGGATGGGTTTCAGTGTGTCGGGAAGGGGTTTCATTGTGTGGGGAAGTGGTTTCAGTGTGTGGGGAAGGGGTTTCAATGTGTGGTGAAGGGGATTCAGTGTGTGGGGAAGAGGTTTCTGTGTGTGGGGAAGTGGTTTCAGTGTGAGGGGAAGAGGTTTCAGTGTGTGTGGAAGAGGTTTCAATGTGTCGGGAAGAGGTTTCAGTGTGTGGGGAAGGGTTTCAGTGTGTGGGGTTGTGTTACAGTGTGTGGGGAAGGGGTTTCAGTGTGTGGGGATGGGGTTTCAGTGTGTGGGAATGAGGTTTCCATGTGTGGCGAAGGGTTTCAGTATGTGAGGAAGAGGTTTTATTATGTGTGGAAGAGGTTTCAGTGTGTGGGGAAGGGGTTTCAGTATGTGGGGAATGGTTTTAGTCTTTGGCGAAGAATTGTCAGTGTGTGGGGAAGGGTTTCAGTGTGTGGGGAAGGGTTTCTGTGTGTGGGGATGGATTTCAGTGTGTGGGGAAGGGTTTCAGTGTGTGTGGAAGAGGTTTCAGTTTGTGGGGAAGAGGTTTCAGTGTGTGGGGATGTGTTTCAGTGTGAGGGGAATGGGTTTCAGTCATTGGGAAGAGGTTTCAGTGTGTGGGGAAGAGGTTTCATTGTGTGGGGAAGGGGTTTCAGTGTGTGATAAGGGGTTTAAGTATGTGGGGAAGAGGGTTCAGTGTGTGGGGAAGAGGTTTCAGTGTGTGGGGAAGTGGTTTCAGTCTGTGGGGAAGCGGTTTCAGTTTGTGGGGAAGAGGTTTCAGTGTGTGGGGAAGGGGTTTCAGTGTGTGGGGAAGGGGTTTCAGTGTGTGGGGAAGAGGTTTCAGTGTGTGTGTAAGAGGTTTCAGTGTGTGGGGAAGAGGTTTCAGTGTGTGCGGAAGGGTTTCAGTGTGTGGGGATGGGTTACAGTGAGTGGGGAAGGGGTTTCTGTGTGTGGGGATGGGTTTCAGTGTGTCGGGAAGGGGTTTCAGTGTGTGGGGAAGTGGTGTCAGTGTGTGGGGAAGGGGCTTCAATGTGTGGTAAAGGGGATTCAGTGTGTGGGGAAGAGGTTTCAGTGAGCGGGAAAGGGGTTTCAGTGTGTGGGGAAGAGGTTTCAGTGTGTGGGGAAGAGGTTTCAGTGTGAGGGGAAGAGGTTTCGGTGTGTGTGGAAGAGGTTTCAGTGTGTCGGGAAGAGGTTTCAGTGTGTGGGGAAGGGTTTCAGTGTGTGGGGATGTGTTACAGTCTGTGGGGAAGTGGTTTCTGTGTGTGGGGATGAGGTTTCGGTGTGTGGGGAAGAGGTTTCAGTGTGTGGGGAAGAGGTTTCAGTGTGAGGTGAAGGGGATTCAGTGTGTGGGGAAGAGGTTTCAGCGTGCAGGGAAGAGGATTCAGTGTGTGGGGAAGAGGTTTCAGTGTGTGGGGAAGAGGTTTCAGTGTGTGGGGAAGGGGTTTCAGTGTGTGGTGAAGGGGATTCAGTGTGTGGGGAAGAGGTTTCAGTTTGTGGGAAAGGGGTTACAGTGTGTGGGGAAGAGGTTTCAGTGTGTGTGGAAGAGGTTTCCGTGTGTGGGGAAGAGATTTCAGTGTGTGGGGAAGGGTTTCAGTCTGTGGCGAAGAGGTTTCAGTGTGTGGGAAGAGGTTTCAGTGTGTGGGGAAGGGTTTCAGTGTGTGGGGATGGGTTCCAGTGTGTGGGGAAGGGGTTTCTGTGTGTGGGGATGGGTTTCAGTGTGTGGGGAAGGGGTTTCAGTGTGTCGGGAAGAGTTTTCAGTGTGTGGGGAAGAGGTTTCAGGGAGTGGGAAAGGGGTTTCAGTGTGTGGTGAAGGGGATTCAGTGTGTGGGGAAGAGGTTTAAGTGCGCAGGGAAGGGGTTTCAGTGTGTGGGGAAGAGGTTTCAGTGCGTGGGGAAGAGGTTTCAGTGTGTGTGGAAGAGGTTTCAGTGCGTGTGGAAGCGGTTTCAGTGTGTGGGGAAGAGGTTTCAGTGTGTGGGGAAAGGTTTCAGTCTGAAGCGTAGAGGTTTCAGTGTGTGGGGAAGAGGTTTCAGTGTGTGGGGAAGTGTTTCAGTGTGTGGGGATGGGTTTCAATGTGTGGGGAAGAGCATTCCGTGTGTGGGGATAGGTTTCAGTGTGTGGGGAAGGGGTTTCAGTGTGTAGGGAAGGGATTTCAGTGTGTGTGGGGATGAGGTTTCAGTGTGTGGGGATGGGTTTCAGTCTGTGGGGATGGGTTTCAATGTGTGGGGAAGAGGTTTCAGTGTGTGGGGAAGAGGTTTCAATGTGAGGGGAAGAGGTTTCAGTGTGTGTGGAAGAGGTTTCAGTGTGTCGGGAAGAGGTTACAGTGTGTGCGGAAGGGATTTCAGTGTGTGGGGATGAGGTTTAAGTGTGTGGGGACGGCTTCCTGTGTGTGGGGAAGGGGTTTCAGTGTGTGGGAAAGAGGTTTCCATGTGTGGGGAAGGGGTTACAGTATGTGAGGAAAAGGTTTTATTATGTGTGGAAGAGGGTTCAGTGTGTGGGGAAGGGGTTTCAGTATGTGGGGAATGGTTTTAGTCTTTGGCGAAGAGGTTTCAGTGTGTGGGGAAGGGTTTCAGTGTGTGGGGAAGGGTTTCTGTGTGTGGGAAGAGGTTTCAGTGTGTGGGGATGGGTTTCAGTGTGTGGGGAAGGGGTTTCTGTGTGTGGGGATGGGTTTCAGTGTGTGGGGAAGGGGTTTCAGTGTGTCGGGAAGAGTTTTCAGTGTGTGGGGAAGAGGTTTCAGGGAGTGGGAAAGGGGTTTCAGTGTGTGGTGAAGGGGATTCAGTGTGTGGGGAAGAGGTTTCAGTGCGCAGGGAAGGGGTTTCAGTGTGTGGGGAAGAGGTTTCAGTGCGTGGGGAAGAGGTTTCAGTGTGTGTGGAAGAGGTTTCAGTGCGTGTGGAAGCGGTTTCAGTGTGTGGGGAAGAGGTTTCAGTGTGTGGGGAATGGTTTCAGTCTGAAGCGTAGAGGTTTCAGTGTGTGGGGAAGAGGTTTCAGTGTGTGGGGAAGTGTTTCAGTGTGTGGGGATGGGTTTCAATGTGTGGGGAAGAGCATTCCGTGTGTGGGGATAGGTTTCAGTGTGTGGGGAAGGGGTTTCAGTGTGTAGGGAAGGGATTTCAGTGTGTGTGGGGATGAGGTTTCAGTGTGTGGGGATGGGTTTCAGTCTGTGGGGATGGGTTTCAATGTGTGGGGAAGAGGTTTCAGTGTGTGGGGAAGAGGTTTCAATGTGAGGGGAAGAGGTTTCAGTGTGTGTGGAAGAGGTTTCAGTGTGTCGGGAAGAGGTTACAGTGTGTGCGGAAGGGATTTCAGTGTGTGGGGATGAGGTTTAAGTGTGTGGGGACGGCTTCCTGTGTGTGGGGAAGGGGTTTCAGTGTGTGGGAAAGAGGTTTCCATGTGTGGGGAAGGGGTTACAGTATGTGGGGAAAAGGTTTTATTATGTGTGGAAGAGGGTTCAGTGTGTGGGGAAGGGGTTTCAGTATGTGGGGAATGGTTTTAGTCTTTGGCGAAGAGGTTTCAGTGTGTGGGGAAGGGTTTCAGTGTGTGGGGAAGGGTTTCTGTGTGTGGGGATGGATTTCAGTGTGTGGGGAAGGGTTTCAGTGTTTGGGGAAGTGTTTCAGTGTGTGTGGAAGAGGTTTCAGTTTGTGGGGAAGAGGTTTCAGTGTGTGGGGATGTGTTTCAGTGTGTGGGGAATGGGTTTCAGTCATTGGGAAGAGGTTTCAGTGTTTGGGGAAGAGGTTTCATTGTGTGGGGAAGGGGTTTCAGTGTGTGGATAAGGGGTTTCAGTATGTGGGGAAGAGGTTTCAGAGTGTGGGAAAGGGTTTCAATGTGTGGGGAAGGGTTTTCAGTGTGTGGGGAAAGGGTTTCAGTGTGTGGGGATGTGTTTCAGTGTGTGAAGAAGGGGTGTCAGTGTGTGGGGAATGGGTTTCAGTGTGGGGGAAGGGGTTTCAGTGTGTGGGGAAGGTGTTTCAGTGTGTGCGGAAGGGGTTTCAGTGTGTGGGGAAGGGGATTCAGTGTGTGGGGAAGGTGTTTCAGTGTGTGCGGAAGGGGTTTCAGTGTATGCGGTAGGGGTTTCAGTGTGTGGGGAAGGGGTTTCAGTTTGTGGGGAAGGTGTTTCAGTTTGTGTGGAAGGGGTTTCAGTGTGTGGGGATTGGGGTTCAGTGTGTGGGGATGTGTTTCAGTGTGTGGGGAAGGTGTTTCAGTGTGTGGGGAGGGGTTCCACTGTGTGTGGAAGGTGTTTCAGTTTGTGGGGAAGATGTTTCAGTGTGTGGGGAAGGGGTTTCACTGTGTGGGGATGTGTTTGAGTGTGTGGGAAAGGGTTTCAATGTGTGGGGATGTCTTTCAGTGTGTGGGGAAGGTATTTCAGTGTGTGGGGAAGGGTTTCACTGTGTGGGGAAGGTGTTTCAGTGTGCGGGGAAGGGGTTTCAGTGTGTGGGGAAGAGGTTTCAGTGTGCGGGTAAGGGGTTTCAGTGTGTGGGGAAGAGGTTTCCGTGTGTGGGGAAGAGGTTTCAGTGTGTGTGGAAGAGGTTTATATGCGTGGGGAAGCGGTTTCAGTGTGTGGGGTAGAGGTTTCAGTGCGTGGGGAATGGTTTCAGTCTGTAGCGAAGAGGTTTCAGTGTGTGGGGAAGATGTCTCAGTGTTTGGGGAAGTGTTTCAGAGTGTGGGGATGGGGTTCAGTGTGTGGGGACGAGCATTACGTGTGTGGGGATGGGTTTCAGTGTGTGCGGAAGGGGTTTCAGTGTGTAGGGAAGGGAGTTCAGTGTGTGGGGATGAGGTTTCAGTGTGTGGGGATGGGTTTCAGTGTGTGGAAGATGCTTCAGTGTGTGGGGGAGAGGTTTCAGTGTGTGGGGATGGGTTTCAGTGTGTGGAAGATGTTTCACTGTGTGGGGAAGGGGTTTCAGTGTGTGGGGAAGGTGTTTCAGTGTGTAGGGAAGAGGTTTCAGTGTGTGGGGAAGGGGTTTCAGTCTGTGGAGAAGTGGTTTCATTGCGTCGGGAAGAGGTTTCATTGTATGAGGAAGAGTTCTCAGTGTGTGACGATGGTTTTCACTGTGTGGGGAAGAGGTTTCAGTCTGTTTGGATGGGTTTCAGTGTGTGGGGAATGGGTTTCAGTGTGTGGGGAATGGGTTTCAGTATGTGGTAAAGCGGATTCAGTGTGTGCTGAAGAGGTTTCAGTGTGTGGGGAAGATGTTTCAGTGTGTGTGGAAGAGGTTTCAGTGTGTGGGGAAGAGGTTTCAGTGTGTGGGGAAGGGTTTCAGACTGTGGCGAAGAGGTTTCAGTGTGCGGGAAGAGGTTTCAGTGTGTGGGGAAGGGGTTTCAGTGTGTGGTGAAGGGGATTCAGCGTGTGGTGAGGAGGTTTAAGTGTGTGGGGAAGGGGTTTCACTGAGTGGGGAAGAGGTTTCAGGGTGTGGGGAAGAGGTTTCAGAGTGTGTGGAAGATGTTTCAGTGTGTGGGGAAGAGGTTTCAGTGTGTGGGGAAGAGGTTTGAGTGTGTGGGGAAGGGTTTCAGTGTATGGGGAGAGTTTTCAGTGTGTGGGGAAGGGTTTCAGTGTGTGGGGATGGGGATTCTGTGTGTGGGGATGGGTTTCAGTGTGTGGGGAAGGGTTTCAGTGTGTGGGGATGAGGTTTCAGTGTGTAGGGAAGGGGTTTGACTGCATCGGGAAGGGGTTTCAGTGTGTGGTGAAGGGGATTCAATGTGTGGGGAAGAGGTTTCAGTGTCTATGGAAGGGGTTTCAGTATGTGGGGAAGAGGTTTCAGTGTGTGGGGAAGAGGTTTCAGTGTGTGTGGAAGAGGTTTCAGTGTGTGGGGAAGTGGTTTCAGTGTGTGGGGAAGGGTTTCAGTCTGTGGCGAAGAGGTTTCAGTGTGTGGGAATGAGTTTCAGAGTTTGGGGATGGGTTTCAGTGTGTGGGGAAGAGCATTCCGTGTGTGGGGATGGGTTTCAGTGTGTGGGGAAGGGGTTTGAGTGTGTTAGGAAGATGTTTCAGAGTGTGGGGAAGGGTTGCAGTATGTGGGGATGGGTTTCAGTGTGTGGGGAAGGGGTTGCTGTGTGTGGGGATGGGTTTCAGTGTGTGGGGAAGGTGTTTCGGTGTGTGGGGAAGAGGTTTCAGTGTTTGGGGAAGTGGTTTCAGTGTGTGGGGAAGGGGTTTCAGTGTGTGGTAAAGGGGATTCAATGTGTGGGGAAGAGGTTTCAGTGTGCGGGGAAGGGGTTTCAGTGTGTGGGGAAGAGGTGTCAGTGTGTGGGGTAGAGGTTTCAGTGTGTGGGGAATGGTTTCTGTCTGTAGCGAAGAGGTTTCAGTGTGTGGGGAAGATGTTTCAGTGTGTGGGAAAGTCTTTCAGAGTTTGGGGATGGGTTTTAGTGTCTGGGGAAGGGGTTTCAGTTTGTAGGGAAGCGATTTCAGTGTGTGGGGATGAGGTTTCAGTGTGTGGGAATGTGTTCCAATGTGTGGGGAAGGGGTTTCAGTGTGTGGGGTAGAGGTTTCAGTTTGTGGGGATGCGTATCAGTGTGTGAGGTAGGGGTTTCAGTGTGTGGGGAAGGTGTTTCAGTGTGTAGGGAAGAGGTTTCAGTGTGTGGGGATGGGTTTCAGTGTTTGGGGAAGGGGTTTCTGTTTGTGGAGAAGTGGTTTCAGGGCGTCGGGAAGAGGTTTCAGAGTGTGAGGAAGAGTTTTCAGTGTGTGGCGATGGGTTTCACTGTGTGGGGAAGAGGTTTCAATCTGTGGGGATGTGTATCAGTGTGTGGGGAATGGGTTTCAGTGTGTGGGGAATGGGTTTCAGTGTGTGTGGAAGAGGTTTCAGAGTGTGGGGATGAGGTTTGCGTGTGTGGGGATGGGTTTCATTGTGTGGGAAATGATTTCAGTGTGTGGGGATGGGTTGCAGTGTGTGGGGAAGGGGTTTCAGTGTGTGGGGATGGGTTTCAGTGTTTGGGGGAACAGGTTTCAGTCTGTGGGGAACAGGTTTCTGTGTGTTGGGAAGAGGTTTCATTGTTTGGGGAAGAGGTTTCTTCGTGTGGATAAGGGGTTTCAGCGTGTGGGGAAGAGGTTTCAGTGTGTGGGGAAGAGCTTTCAGTGTGTGGGGAAGTGGTTTCAGTCTGTGGGGAAAGGGTTTCATTGTGTGAGGAAGGGGTTTCAGTGTGTGGGGAAGGCGTTTCAGTGTGTGGGGGAAGAGGTTTCAGTGTGTGGGGTAGAGGTTTCAGTGTGTGGGGAATGGTTTCAGTCTGTAGCGAAGAGGTTTCAGTGTGTGGGGAAGATGTTTCAGTGTGTGGGAAAGTCTTTCAGAGTTTGGGGATGGGTTTTAGTGTCTGGGGAAGGGGTTTCAGTTTGTAGGGAAGCGATTTCAGTGTGTGGGGATGAGGTTTCAGAGTGTGGGAATGTGTTCCAATGTGTGGGGAAGGGGTTTCAGTGTGTGGGGTAGAGGTTTCAGTTTGTGGGGATGCGTATCAGTGTTTGAGGTAGGGGTTTCAGTGTGTGGGGAAGGTGTTTCAGTGTGTAGGGAAGAGGTTTCAGTGTGTGGGGATGGGTTTCAGTGTGTGGGGAAGGGGTTTCTGTTTGTGGAGAAGTGGTTTCAGGGCGTCGGGAAGAGGTTTCAGAGTGTGAGGAAGAGTTTTCAGTGTGTGGCGATGGGTTTCACTGTGTGGGGAAGAGGTTTCAATCTGTGGGGATGTGTTTCAGTGTGTGGGGAAGAGGTTTGCGTGCGTGGGGATGGGTTTCATTGTGTGGGAAATGATTTCAGTGTGTGGGGATGGGTTTCAGTGTTTGGGGGAACAGGTTTCAGTCTGTGGGGAAGAGGTTTCTGTGTGTGGGGAAGAGGTTTCATTGTTTGGGGAAGAGGTTTCTTCGTGTGGATAAGGGGTTTCTGCGTGTGGGGAAGAGGTTTCAGTGTGTGGGGAAGAGCTTTCAGTGTGTGGGGAAGTGGTTTCAGTCTGTGGGGAAAGGGTTTCATTGTGTGAGAAAGGTGTTTCAGTGTGTGGGGAAGGCGTTTCAGTGTGTGGGGAAGAGGTTGCAGTGTGTGGGGAAGATGTTTCAGTGTGTGGGGATGGGTTTCAGTGTGTGGGGAAGGTGTTTCAGTGTGTGGGGATGAGGTTTAAGTGTGTGGGGACGGCTTCCTATGTGTGGGGAAGGGGTTTCAGCGTGTGGGAAAGAGGTTTCAGTGTGTGGGGAAGGGTTTCAGTGTGTGTGAAAGATGTTTCAGTGTGTGGGGAAGGGGTTTCAGTATGTGGGGAAGATGTTTTATTATGTGTGGAAGAGGTTTCAGTGTGTGGGGAAGGGGTTTCAGTATGTGGGGAATGGTTTCAGTCTTTGGCGAAGAGGTTTCAGTGTGTGGGGAAGGGTTTCAGTTTGTGGGGAAGGGTTTCTGTGTGTGGGGATTGATTTCACTGTGTGGGGAAGTGGTTTCAGTCTGTGGGGAAGGGGTTTCAGTTTGTGGGGAAGAGGTTTCAGTGTATGGGGAAGGGGTTTCAGTGTGTGGGGAAGGGGTTTCAGTGTGTGGGGAAGAGGTTTCAGTGTGTGTGGAAGAGGTTTCAGTGTGTGGGGAAGAGGTTTCAGTGTTTGGTGAAGGGTTTCAGTGTGTGGGGATGGGTTGCAGTGTGTGGGGAAGGGGTTTCTGTGTGTGGGGATGGGTTTCAGTGTGTCAGGAAGGGGTTTCATTGTGTGGGGAAGTGGTTTCAGTGTGTGGGGAAGGGGTTTCAATGTGTGGTGAAGGGGATTCAGTGTGTGGGGAAGAGGTTTCAGCGAACGGGAAAGGGGTTTCAGTGTGTGGGAAGAGGTTTCAGTGTGTGGGGAAGGGGTTTCAGTGTGTGGTGAAGGGGATTCAGTGTGTGGTGAGGAGGTTTCAGTGTGTGGGGAAGGGGTTTCACTGTGTGGGGAAGAGGTTTCAGGGTGTGGGGAAGAGGATTCTGAGTGCGTGGAAGATGATTAAGTGTGTGGGGAAGAGGTTTCAGTGTGTGGGGAAGTGTTTCAGTCTGTGGCGAAGAGGTTTCAGTGTGTGGGAAGAGGTTTCAGTGTGTGGGGAAGAGGTTTCAGTGTGCGTGGAAGGGGTTTCAGTGTGTGGGGAAGAGGTTTCAGTGTGTGGGGAAGAGGTTTCAGTGTGTGGGGAAGAGGTTTGAGTGTGCGGGGAAGGGGTTTCAGTGTGTGGGGAAGAGGTTTCAGTGTGTGGGGAAGAGGTTTCAGTGTGTGGGGAAGAGGTTTGAGTGTGTGGGGAAGGGTTTCAGTGTGTGGGGATGGGTTACAGTGTGTGCGGAAGGGGTTTCTGTGTGTGGGGATGGGTTTCAGTGAGTCGGGAAGGGGTTTCAGTGTGTGGGGAAGTTGTTTCAGTGTGTGGGGAAGGGGTTTCAGTGTGTGGTGAAGGGGATTCAGTGTGTGGGGAAGAGGTTTCAGTGTGTGGGGAAGATGTTTCAGTGTGTGGGAAGAGGTTTCAGTGTGTGGGGAAGAGGTTTCAGAGTCTGTGGAAGATGTTTCAGTATGTGGGGAAGAGGTTTCAGTGTGTGGGTAAGTGTTTCAGTGTGTGGGAGAAGGGGTTTCAGTGTGTGGGGAAGAGGTTTCAGTGTGTGGGGAAGAGGTTTCATTGTGTGGGGAAGAGGTTTGAGTGTGCGGGGAAGGGGTTTCAGTGTGTGGGGAAGAGGTTTCAGTGTGTGGGGAAGAGGATTCAGTGTGTGGGGAAGAGGTTTGAGTGTGTGGGGAAGGGTTTCAGTGTGTGGGGATGGGTTACAGCGTGTGCGGAAGGGGTTTCTGTGTGTGGGGATGGGTTTCAGTGTGTCGGGAAGGGGTTTCAGTGTGTGGGGAAGTGGTTTCAGTGTGTGGGGAAGAGGTTTCAGTGTGTGGTGAAGGGGATTCAGTGTGTGGGGAAGAGGTTTCAGTGTGCGGGGAAGGGGTTTCAGTGTGTGGGGAAGAGGTTTCAGTGTGTGGGGAAGAGGTTTCAGTGTGTGGGGAAGAGGTTTGAGTGTGTGGGGAAGGGTTTCAGTGTGTGGGGATGGGTTACAGTGTGTGGGGAAGGGGTTTCAGTGTGTGGTGAAGGGGATTCAGTGTGTGGGGAAGAGTTTTCAGTGTGCGGGAAAGGGGTTTCAGTGTCTGGGGAAGAGGTTTCAGTGTGTGGGGAAGAGGTTTCAGTGTGTGGGGAAGATGTTTCAGTGTGTGGGTAGAGGTTTCAGTGTTTCGGGAAGGGTTTCAGTGTGTGGGGATGGGTTACAGTGGGTGGGGAAGGGGTTTCTTTGTGTGGGGAAGGGTTTCAGTGTGTGGGTAAGGGTTTCAGTGTGTGGGGATGAGGTTTCAGTGTGTAGGGAAGGGGTTTCACTGTGTAGGGAAGGGGTTTCAGTGTGTGGTGAAGGGGTTTCATTGTGTGGTAAGGGGGATTCAATGTGTGGGGAAGAGGTTTTCGTGTGTATGGAAGGGGTTTCAGTATGTGGGGAAGGGGTTTCAGTGTGTGGGGACGAGGTTTCAGTCTGTGTGGAAGAGGTTTCAGTGTGTGGGGAAGGGTTTCAGTCTGTGGCGAAGAGGTTTCAGTGTGTGGGGAGAGGTTTCAGTGCGTGGGGAAGGGGTTTCAGTGTGTGGTGAAGGGGATTCAGTGTGTGGTGAGGAGGTTTCAGTGTGTGGGGAAGGCGTTTCACTGTGTGGGGAAGAGGTTTCAGGGTGTGGGGAAGAGGATTCAGAGTGCGTGGAAGATGATTAAGTGTGTGGGGAAGAGGTTTCAGTGTGTGGGGAAGTGGTTCAGTCTGTGGCGAAGAGGTTTCAGTGTGTGGGAAGAGGTTTCAGTGTGTGGGGAAGTGGTTTCAGTGTGCGGGGAAGGGGTTTCAGTGTGTGGGGAAGAGGTTTCAGTGTGTGGGGAAGAGGTTTGAGTGTGCGGGGAAGGGGTTTCAGTGTGTGAGGAAGAGGTTTCAGTGTGTGGGGAAGAGGTTTCAGTGTGTGGGGAAGAGGTTTGAGTGTGTGGGGAAGGGTTTCAGTGTGTGGGGATGGGTTACAGTGTGTGCGGAAGGGGTTTCTGTGTGTGGGGATGGGTTTCAGTGTGTCGGGAAGGGGTTTCAGTGTGTGGGGAAGTGGTTTCAGTGCGTGGGGAAGGGGTTTCAGTGTGTGGTGAAGGGGATTCAGTGTGCGTGGAAGGGGTTTCAGTGTGTGGGGAAGAGGTTTCAGTGTGTGGGGAAGAGGTTTCAGTGTGTGGGGAAGAGGTTTGAGTGTGCGGGGAAGGGGTTTCAGTGTGTGGGGAAGAGGTTTCAGTGTGTGGGGAAGAGGTTTCAGTGTGTGGGGAAGAGGTTTGAGTGTGTGGGGAAGGGTTTCAGTGTGTCGGATGGGTTACAGTGTGTGCGGAAGGGGTTTCTGTGTGTGGGGATGGGTTTCAGTGAGTCGGGAAGGGGTTTCAGTGTGTGGGGAAGTTGTTTCAGTGTGTGGGGAAGGGGTTTCAGTGTGTGGTGAAGGGGATTCAGTGTGTGGGGAAGAGGTTTCAGTGTGTGGGGAAGATGTTTCAGTGTGTGGGAAGAGGTTTCAGTGTGTGGGGAAGAGGTTTCAGAGTCTGTGGAAGATGTTTCAGTATGTGGGGAAGAGGTTTCAGTGTGTGGGTAAGTGTTTCAGTGTGTGGGGAAGGGGTTTCAGTGTGTGGGGAAGAGGTTTCAGTGTGTGGGGAAGAGGTTTCATTGTGTGGGGAAGAGGTTTGAGTGTGCGGGGAAGGGGTTTCAGTGTGTGGGGAAGAGGTTTCAGTGTGTGGGGAAGAGGATTCAGTGTGTGGGGAAGAGGTTTGAGTGTGTGGGGAAGGGTTTCAGTGTGTGGGGATGGGTTACAGCGTGTGCGGAAGGGGTTTCTGTGTGTGGGGATGGGTTTCAGTGTGTCGGGAAGGGGTTTCAGTGTGTGGGGAAGTGGTTTCAGTGTGTGGGGAAGAGGTTTCAGTGTGTGGTGAAGGGGATTCAGTGTGTGGGGAAGAGGTTTCAGTGTGCGGGGAAGGGGTTTCAGTGTGTGGGGAAGAGGTTTCAGTGTGTGGGGAAGAGGTTTCAGTGTGTGGGGAAGAGGTTTGAGTGTGTGGGGAAGGGTTTCAGTGTGTGGGGATGGGTTACAGTGTGTGGGGAAGGGGTTTCTGTGTGTGGGGATGGGTTTCAGTGTGTCGGGAAGGGGTTTCAGTGTGTGGGGAAGTTGTTTCAGTGTGTGGGGAAGGGGTTTCAGTGTGTGGGGAAGTTGTTTCAGTGTGCGGGGAAGAGGTTTCAGTGTGTGGGGAAGAGGTTTCAGTGTGTGGGGAAGAGGTTTGAGTGTGTGAGGAAGGGTTTCAGTGTGTGGGGATGGGTTACAGCGTGTGCGGAAGGGGTTTCTGTGTGTGGGGATGGGTTTCAGTGTGTCAGGAAGGGGTTTCAGTGTGTGGGGAAGTGGTTTCAGTGTGTGGGGAAGGGGTTTCGGTGTGTGGTGAAGGTGATTCAGTGTGTGGGGAAGAGGTTTCAGTGTGCGGGGAAGGGGTTTCAGTGTGTGGGGAAGAGGTTTCAGTGTGTGGGGAAGAGGTTTCAGTGTGTGGGGGAGAGGTTTGAGTGTGTGGGGAAGGGTTTCAGTGTGTGGGGATGGGTTACAGTGTGTGGGGAAGGGGTTTCTGTGTGTGGGGATGGGTTTCAGTGTGTCGGGATGGGGTTTCAGTGTGTGGGGAAGTTGTTTCAGTGTGTGGGGAAGGGGTTTCAGTGTGTGGTGAAGGGGATTCAGTGTGTGGGGAAGAGGTTTGAGTGTGTGGGGAAGGGTTTCAGTGTGTCGGATGGGTTACAGTGTGTGCGGAAGGGGTTTCTGTGTGTGGGGATGGGTTTCAGTGAGTCGGGAAGGGGTTTCAGTGTGTGGGGAAGTTGTTTCAGTGTGTGGGGAAGGGGTTTCAGTGTGTGGTGAAGGGGATTCAGTGTGTGGGGAAGAGGTTTCAGTGTGTGGGGAAGATGTTTCAGTGTGTGGGAAGAGGTTTCAGTGTGTGGGGAAGAGGTTTCAGAGTCTGTGGAAGATGTTTCAGTATGTGGGGAAGAGGTTTCAGTGTGTGGGTAAGTGTTTCAGTGTGTGGGGAAGGGGTTTCAGTGTGTGGGGAAGAGGTTTCAGTGTGTGGGGAAGAGGTTTCATTGTGTGGGGAAGAGGTTTGAGTGTGCGGGGAAGGGGTTTCAGTGTGTGGGGAAGAGGTTTCAGTGTGTGGGGAAGAGGATTCAGTGTGTGGGGAAGAGGTTTGAGTGTGTGGGGAAGGGTTTCAGTGTGTGGGGATGGGTTACAGCGTGTGCGGAAGGGGTTTCTGTGTGTGGGGATGGGTTTCAGTGTGTCGGGAAGGGGTTTCAGTGTGTGGGGAAGTGGTTTCAGTGTGTGGGGAAGAGGTTTCAGTGTGTGGTGAAGGGGATTCAGTGTGTGGGGAAGAGGTTTCAGTGTGCGGGGAAGGGGTTTCAGTGTGTGGGGAAGAGGTTTCAGTGTGTGGGGAAGAGGTTTCAGTGTGTGGGGAAGAGGTTTGAGTGTGTGGGGAAGGGTTTCAGTGTGTGGGGATGGGTTACAGTGTGTGGGGAAGGGGTTTCTGTGTGTGGGGATGGGTTTCAGTGTGTCGGGAAGGGGTTTCAGTGTGTGGGGAAGTTGTTTCAGTGTGTGGGGAAGGGGTTTCAGTGTGTGGGGAAGTTGTTTCAGTGTGCGGGGAAGAGGTTTCAGTGTGTGGGGAAGAGGTTTCAGTGTGTGGGGAAGAGGTTTGAGTGTGTGAGGAAGGGTTTCAGTGTGTGGGGATGGGTTACAGCGTGTGCGGAAGGGGTTTCTGTGTGTGGGGATGGGTTTCAGTGTGTCAGGAAGGGGTTTCAGTGTGTGGGGAAGTGGTTTCAGTGTGTGGGGAAGGGGTTTTGGTGTGTGGTGAAGGTGATTCAGTGTGTGGGGAAGAGGTTTCAGTGTGCGGGGAAGGGGTTTCAGTGTGTGGGGAAGAGGTTTCAGTGTGTGGGGAAGAGGTTTCAGTGTGTGGGGGAGAGGTTTGAGTGTGTGGGGAAGGGTTTCAGTGTGTGGGGATGGGTTACAGTGTGTGGGGAAGGGGTTTCTGTGTGTGGGGATGGGTTTCAGTGTGTCGGGATGGGGTTTCAGTGTGTGGGGAAGTTGTTTCAGTGTGTGGGGAAGGGGTTTCAGTGTGTGGTGAAGGGGATTCAGTGTGTGGGGAAGAGTTTTCAGTGTGCGGGAAAGGGGTTTCAGTGTCTGGGGAAGAGGTTTCAGTGTGTGGGGAAGAGGTTTCATTGTGTGGGGAAGATGTTTCAGTGTGTGGGGAGAGGTTTCAGTGTTTCGGGAAGGGTTTCAGTGTGTGGGGATGGGTTACAGTGGGTGGGGAAGGGGTTTCTGTGTGTGGGGATGGGTTTCAGTGTGTGGGTAAGGGTTTCAGTGTGTGGGGATGAGGTTTCAGTGTGTAGGGAAGGGGTTTCACTGTGTAGGGAAGGGGTTTCAGTGTGTGGTGAAGGGGTTTCAGTGTGTGGTAAGGGGGATTCAATGTGTGGGGAAGAGGTTTTAGTGTGTATGGAAGGGGTTTCAGTATGTGGGGAAGAGGTTTCAATGTGTGGGGACGAGGTTTCAGTGTGTGTGGAAGAGGTTTCAGTGTGTGGGGAAGAGGTTTCAGTGTGTGGGGAAGGGTTTCAGTCTGTGGCGAAGAGGTTTCAGTGTGTGGGAAAGTGTTTCAGAGTTTGGGGATTGGTTTCAGTGTGTGGGGAAGAGCATTCCGTGTGTGGGGATGGGTTTCAGTGTGTGGGGAAGGTGTTTCAGTGTGTGGGGAAGATGTTTCAGTGTGTGGGGAAGGGTTGCAGTGTGTGGGGATGGGTTTCAGTGTGTGGGGAAGGGGTTGCTGTGTGTGGGGATGGGTTTTGGTTGGTGGGGAAGGTGTTTCGGTGTGTGGGGAAGAGGTTTCAGTGTTTGGGGAAGTGGTTTCAGTGTGTGGGGAAGGTGTTTCAGTGAGTGGTAAAGGGGATTCAGTGTGTGGGGAAGAGGTTTCAGTGTGCGGGGAAGGGTTTTCAGTGTGTGGGGAAGAGGTTTCAGTGTGTGGGGAAGAGGTTTCAGTGTGTGTGGAAGAGGTTTCTGTGCGTGGGGAAGCGGTTTCAGTGTGTGGGGTAGAGGTTTCAGTGTTTGGGGAATGGTTTCAGTCTGTAGCGAAGAGGTTTCAGTGTGTGGGGAAGAGGTTTCAGTATGTGGGAAAGTCTTTCAGAGTTTGGGGATGGGTTTCAGTGTGTGGGGAAGAGCATTCCGTGTGTGGGGATGGGTTTCAGTGTGTGGGGATGAGGTTTCAGTGTGTGGGGATTGGTTTCAGTGTGTGGGAATGGGTTTCAGTGTGTGGGGAAGGGGTTTCAGTGTGTGGGGAAGAGGTTTCAGTTTGTGGGGATCCGTATCAGTGTGGGAGGTAGGGGTTTCAGTGTGTGGGGAATGGTTTCAGTCTGTAGCGAAGAGGTTTCAGTGTGTGGGGAAGAGGTTTCAGTATGTGGGAAAGTCTTTCAGAGTTTGGGGATGGGTTTCAGTGTGTGGGGAAGAGCATTCCGTGTGTGGGGATGGGTTTCAGTGTGTGGGGATGAGGTTTCAGTGTGTGGGGATGGGTTTCAGTGTGTGGGGATGGGTTACAGTGTGTGGGGAAGGGGTTTCTGTCTGTGGAGAAGTGGTTTCAGTGCGTCGGGAAGAGGTTACAGAGTGTGGGGAAGAGCATTCCGTGTGTGGGGATGGGTTTCAGTGTGTGGGGAAGGGGTTTCAGTGTGTGGGAAAGATGTTTCAGTGTGTGGGGAAGGGTTGCAGTGTGTGGGGATGGGTTTCAATGTGTGGGGAAGGGGTTGCTGTGTGTGGGGATGGGTTTCGGTGTGTGGGGATGGTGTTTTGGTGTGTGGGGAAGAGGTTTCAGTGTTTGGGGAAGTGGTTTCAGTGTGTGGGGAAGGGGTTTCAGTGAGTGGTAAAGGGGATTCAGTGTGTGGGGAAGAGGTTTCAGTGTGCGGGGAAGAGGTTTCAGTGTGTGGGGAAGAGGTTTCAGTGTGTGTGGAAGAGGTTTCTGTGCGTGGGGAAGCGGTTTCAGTGTGTGGGGTAGAGGTTTCAGTGTGTGGGGAATGGTTTCAGTCTGTAGCGAAGAGGTTTCAGTGTGTGGGGAAGAGGTTTCAGTGTGTGGGAAAGTCTTTCAGAGTTTGGGGATGGGTTTCAGTGTGTGGGGAAGAGCATTCCGTGTGTGGGGATGGGTTTCAGTGTGTGGGGAAGGGGTTTCAGTGTGTAGGGAAGGGATTTCAGTGTGTGGGGATGAGGTTTCAGTGTGTGGGGATGGGTTTCAGTGTGTGGGAATGGGTTTCAGTGTGTGGGGAAGGGGTTTCAGTGTGTGGGTAAGAGGTTTCAGTTTGTGGGGATCCGTATCAGTGTGTGAGGTAGGGGTTTCAGTGTGTGGGGAAGGTGTTTCAGTGTGTAGGGAAGAGGTTTCAGTGTGTGGGGATGGGTTTCAGTGTGTGGGGAAGGGGTTTCAGTGCGTCGGGAAGAGGTTTCAGAGTGTGAGGAAGAGTTTTCAGTGTGTGGCGATGGGTTTCACTGTGTGGGGAAGAGGTTTCAGTCTGTGGGGATGGGTATCAGTGTGTGGGGAATGGGTTTCAGTGTGTGGGGAATGAGTTTCAGTGTGTGTGGAAGAGCTTTCAGTGTGTGGGGAAATGGTTTCAGTCTGTGGGGAAAGTGTTTCATTGTGTGAGGAAGGGGTTTCAGTGTGTGGGGAAGGCGTTTCAGTGTGTGGGGAAGAGGTTGCAGTGTGTGGGGAAGATGTTTCAGTGTGTGGGGATGGGTTTCAGTGTGTGGGGAAGGGGTTTCAGTGTGTGGGGATGAGGTTTAAGTGTGTGGGGACGGCTTCCTATGTGTGGGGAAGGGGTTTCAGCGTGTGGGAAAGAGGTTTCAGTGTGTGGGGAAGGGTTTCAGTGTGTGTGAAAGAGGTTTCAGTGTGTGGGGAAGGGGTTTCAGTATGTGGGGAAGAGGTTTTATTATGTGTGGAAGAGGTTTCAGTGTGTGGGGAAGGGGTTTCAGTATGTGGGGAATGGTTTCAGTCTTTGGCGAAGAGGTTTCAGTGTGTGGGGAAGGGTTTCAGTTTGTGGGGAAGGGTTTCTGTGTGTGGGGATTGATTTCAGTGTGTGGGGAAGTGGTTTCAGTCTGTGGGGAAGGGGTTTCAGTTTGTGGGGAAGAGGTTTCATTGTATGGGGAAGGGGTTTCAGTGTGTGGGGAAGGGGTTTCAGTGTGTGGGGAAGAGGTTTCTGTGTGTGTGGAAGAGGTTTCAGTGTGTGGGGAAGAGGTTTCAGTGTTTGGTGAAGGGTTTCAGTGTGTGGGGATGGGTTGCAGGGTGTGGGGAAGGGGTTTCTGTGTGTGGGGATGGGTTTCAGTGTGTCAGGAAGGGGTTTCATTGTGTGGGGAAGTGGTTTCAGTGTGTGGGGAAGGGGTTTCAATGTGTGGTGAAGCGGATTCAGTGTGTGGGGAAGAGGTTTCAGCGAGCGGGAAAGGGGTTTCAGTGTGTGGGGAAGAGGTTTCAGTGTGTGGGGAATGGGTTTCAGTATGTGGTAAAGGGGATTCTGTGTCTGGGGAAGAGGTTTCAGTGTGTGGGGAAGATGTTTCAGTGTGTGGGGAAGATGTTTCAGTGTGTGTGGAAGAGGTTTCAGTGTGCGGGGAAGAGGTTTCAGTGTGTGGGGAAGGGTTTCAGTCTGTGGCGAAGAGGTTTCAGTGTGTGGGAAGAGGTTTCAGTGTGTGGGGAAGGGGTTTCAGTGTGTGGTGAAGGGGATTCAGTGTGTGGTGAGGAGGTTTCAGTGTGTGGGGAAGGGGTTTCACTGTGTGGGGAAGAGGTTTCAGGGTGTGGGGAAGAGGATTCAGAGTGCGTGGAAGATGATTATGTGTGTGGGGAAGAGGTTTCAGTGTGTGGGGAAGTGTTTCAGTCTGTGGCGAAGAGGTTTCAGTGTGTGGGAAGAGGTTTCAGTGTGTGGGGAAGTGGTTTCAGTGTGCGGGGAAGGGGTTTCAGTGTGTGGGGAAGAGGTTTCAGTGTATGGGGAAGAGGTTTCAGTGTGTGGGGAAGAGGTTTGAGTGTGCGGGGAAGGGGTTTCAGTGTGTGGGGAAGAGGTTTCAGTGTGTGGGGAAGAGGTTTCAGTGTGTGGGGAAGAGGTTTGAGTCTGTGGGGAAGGGTTTCAGTGTGTGGGGATGGGTTACAGTGTGTGCGGAAGGGGTTTCTGTTTGTGGGGATGGGTTTCAGTGTGTCGGGAAGGGGTTTCAGTGAGTGGGGAAGTGGTTTCAGTGTGTGGGGAAGGGGTTTCAGTGTGTGGTGAAGGGGATTCAGTGTTTTTGGGAAGAGGTTTCAGTGTGCGGGGAAGGGGTTTCAGTGTGTGGGGAAGAGGTTTCAGTGTGTGGGGAAGAGGTTTCAGTGGGTGGGGAAGAGGTTTCAGTGTCAGGGGAAGAGGTTTCAGTGTGTGTGGAAGAGGTTTCAATGTGTCGGGAAGAGGTTTCAGTGTGTGGGGAAGGGTTTCAGTATGTGGGGATGTGTTACAGTGTGTGGGGAAGGGGTTTCAGTGTGTGGTGAAGGGGATTCAGTGTGTGGGGAAGAGGTTTCAGCGAGCGGGAAAGGTGTTTCAGTGTGTGGGGAAGAGGTTTCAGTGTGTGGGGAAGAGGTTTCAGTGTGTGGGGAAGAGTTTTGAGTGTGTGGGGAAGGGTTTCAGTGTGTGGGGATGGGTTACAGTGTGTGCGGAAGGGGTTTCTGTGTGTGGAGATGGGTTTCAGTGTGTCGGGAAGGGGTTTCAGTGTGTGGGGAAGTGGTTTCAGTGTGTGGGGAAGGGGTTTCAGTGTGCGGGGAAGAGGTTTCAGTGTGTGGGGAAGAGGTTTCAGTGTGTGGGGAAGAGGTTTGAGTGTGTGGGGAAGGGTTTCAGTGTGTGGGGATGGGTTACAGTGAGTGGGGAAGGGGTTTCTGTGTGTGGGGATGGGTTTCAGTGTGTCGGGAAGGGGTTTCAGTGTGTGGGGAAGTTGTTTCACTGTGTGGGGAAGGGGTTTCAGTGTGTGGTGAAGGGGATTCAGTGTGTGGGGAAGAGATTTCAGTGAGCGGGAAAGGGGTTTCAGTGTCTGGGAAAGAGGTTTCAGTGTGTGGGGAAGAGGTTTCAGTGTGTGGGGAAGAGGTTTCAGTATGTGGGGAATGGTTTCAGTCTTTGGCGAAGAGGTTTCAGTGTGTGGGGAAGGGTTTCAGTTTGTGGGGAAGGGTTTCTGTGTGTGGGGATTGATTTCAGTGTGTGGGGAAGTGGTTTCAGTCTGTGGGGAAGGGGTTTCAGTTTGTGGGGAAGGGGTTTCAGTGTGTGGGGAAGAGGTTTCTGTGTGTGTGGAAGAGGTTTCAGTGTGTGGGGAAGAGGCTTCAGTGTTTGGTGAAGGGTTTCAGTGTGTGGGGATGGGTTGCAGGGTGTGGGGAAGGGGTTTCTGTGTGTGGGGATGGTTTTCAGTGTGTCAGGAAGGGGTTTCATTGTGTGGGGAAGTGGTTTCAGTGTGTGGGGAAGGGGTTTCAATGTGTGGTGAAGGGGATTCAGTGTGTGGGGAAGAGGTTTCAGCGAGCGGGAAAGGGGTTTCAGTGTGTGGGGAAGAGGTTTCAGTGTGTGGGGAATGGGGATTCTGTGTCTGGGGAAGAGGTTTCAGTGTGTGGGGAAGATGTTTCAGTGTGTGGGGAAGATGTTTCAGTGTGTGTGGAAGAGGTTTCAGTGTGCGGGGAAGAGGTTTCAGTCTGTGGGGAAGGGTTTCAGTCTGTGGCGAAGAGGTTTCAGTGTGTGGGAAGAGGTTTCAGTGTGTGGGGAAGGGGTTTCAGTGTGTGGTGAAGGGGATTCAGTGTGTGGTGAGGAGGTTTCAGTGTGTGGGGAAGGGGTTTCACTGTGTGGGGAAGAGGTTTCAGGGTGTGGGGAAGAGGATTCAGAGTGCGTGGAAGATGATTAACTGTGTGGGGAAGAGGTTTCAGTGTGTGGGGAAGTGCTTCAGTCTGTGGCGAAGAGGTTTCAATGTGTGGGAAGAGGGTTCAGTTTGTGGGGAATTGGTTTCAGTGTGCGGGGAAGGGGTTTCAGTGTGTGGGGAAGAGGTTTCAGTGTATGGGGAAGAGGTTTCAGTGTGTGGGGAAGAGGTTTGAGTGTGCGGGGAAGGGGTTTCAGTGTGTGGGGAAGAGGTTTCAGTGTGTGGGGAAGAGGTTTCAGTGTGTGGGGAAGAGGTTTGAGTGTGTGGGGAAGGGTTTCAGTGTGTGGGGATCGGTTACAGTGTGTGCGCAAGGGGTTTCTGTTTGTGGGGATGGGTTTCAGTGTGTCGGGAAGGGGTTTCAGTGAGTGGGGAAGTGGTTTCAGTGTGTGGGGAAGGGGTTTCAGTGTGTGGTGAAGGGGATTCAGTGTTTTTGGGAAGAGGTTTCAGTGTGCGGGTAAGGGGTTTCAGTGTGTGGGGAAGAGGTTTCAGTGTGTGGGGAAGAGGTTTCAGTGGGTGGGGAAGAGGTTTGAGTGTGTGGGGAAGGGTTTCAGTGTGTGGGGATGGTTTATAGTGTGTGGGGAAGGGGTTTCTGTGTGTGGGGATGGGTCTCAGTGTGTCGGGAAAGGGGTTTCAGTGTGTGGGGAAGTGGTTTCAGTGTGTGGGGAAGGGGTTTCAGTGTGTGGTGAAGGGGATTCAGTGTGTGGGAAAGAGTTTTCAGTGTGCGGGAAAGGGGTTTCAGTGTCTGGGGAAGAGGTTTCAGTGTGTGGGGAAGAGGTTTCAGCGAACGGGAAAGTGGTTTCAGTGTGTGGGGAAGAGGTTTCAGTGTGTGGGGAATGGGTTTCAGTGTGTGGGGAATGGGTTTCAGTATTTGGTAAAGGGGATTCAGTGTGTGGGGAAGAGGTTTCAGTGTGTGTGGAAGATGTTTCAGTGTGTGGGGAAGATGTTTCAGTGTGTGTGGAAGAGGTTTCAGTGTGTGGGGAAGAGGTTTCAATGTGTGGGGAAGGGTTTCAGTCTGTGGCGAAGAGGTTTCAGTGTGTGGGAAGAGGTTTCAGTGAGTGGGGAAGGGGTTTCAGTGTGTGGTGAAGGGGATTCAGTGTGTGGTGAGGACGTTTCAATGAGTGGGGAAGGGGTTTCAGTGTGTGGGGAAGAGGTTTCAGTGTGTGGGGAAGAGGTTTCAGAGTCTGTGGAAGATGTTTCAGTGTGTGGGGAAGAGGTTTCAGTGTGTGGGGAAGTGTTTCAGTGTGTGGGGAAGGGGTTTCAGTGTGTGGGGAAGAGGTTTCAGTGTGTGGGGAAGAGGTTTCAGTGTGTGGGGAAGAGGTTTGAGTGTGTGGGGAATTGTTTCAGTGTGTGGGGATGGGTTACAGCGTGTGCGGAAGGGGCTTCTGTGTGTGGGGATGGGTTTCAGTGTGTCGGGAAGGGGTTTCAGTGTGTGGGGAAGTGGTTTCAGCGTGTGGGAAAGAGGTTTCAGTGTGTGGGGAAGGGTTTCAGTGTGTGTGAAAGAGGTTTCAGTGGGTGGGGAAGGGGTTTCAGTATGTGGGGAAGAGGTTTTATTATGTGTGGAAGAGGTTTCAGTGTGTGGGGAATGGGTTTCAGTATGTGGGGAATGGTTTCAGTCATTCGCGAAGAGGTTTCAGTGTGTGGGGAAGGGGTTTCAGTTTGTGGGGAAGGGTTTCTGTGTGTGGGGATTGATTTCAGTTTGTGGGGAAGTGTTTCAGTGTTTGGGGAAGTGTTTCAGCATGTGGGGAAGAGGTTTCAGTGTGTTGCGAAGAGGTTTCAGTGTGTGGGGATGTGTTTCAGTGTGTGGGGAATGGGTTTCAGTCATTGGGAAGAGGTTTCAGTGTGTGGGGAAGAGGTTTCATTGTGAGGGGAAGGGGTTTCAGTATGTGGATAAGGGGTTTCAGTATGTGGTGAAGAGGTTTCAGTGTGTGGGGAAGAGGTTTCAGTGTGTGGGGAAGTGGTTTCAGTCTGTGGGGAAGGGATTTCAGTTTGTGGGGAACAGGTTTCAATGTATGGGGAAGGGGTTTCAGTGTGTGGGGAAGGGGTTTCAGTGTGTGGGGAAGAGGTTTCAGTGTGTGTCAAGAGGTTTCAGTGTGTGGGGAAGAGGTTTCAATGTGTGGGGAAGGGTTTCAGTGTGTGGGGATGGGTTACAGTGTGTGGGGAAGGGGTTTCTGTGTGTGGGGAGAGGTTTCAGTGTTTCCGGAAGGGGTTTCATTGTGTGGGGAAGGGGTTTCAGAGTGGGGAAGGGGTTTCAATGTGTGGTGAAGGGGATTCAGTGTGTTGGGAAGAGGTTTCAGCGAGCGGGAAAGGGGTTTCAGTGTGTGGGGAAGAGGTTTCAGTGTGTGGGGAAGAGGTTTCAGTGTCAGGGGAAGAGGTTTCAGTGTGTGTGGAAGAGGTTTCAATGTGTCGGGAAGAGGTTTCAGTGTGTGGGGAAGGGTTTCAGTGTGTGGGGATGTGTTACAGTCTGTGGGGAAGGGGTTTCAGTGTGTGGTGAAGGGGATTCAGTGTGTGGGGAAGAGGTTTCAGCGAGCGGGAAAGGTGTTTCAGTGTGTGGGGAAGAGGTTTCAGTGTGTGGGGAAGAGGTTTCAGTGTGTGGGGAAGAGTTTTGAGTGTGCGGGGAAGGGTTTCAGTGTGTGGGGATGGGTTACAGTGTGTGCGGAAGGGGTTTCTGTGTGTGGAGATGGGTTTCAGTGTGTCGGGAAGGGGTTTCAGTGTGTGGGGAAGTGGTTTCAGTGTGTGGGGAAGGGGTTTCAGTGTGTGGGGAAGAGGTTTCAGTGTGTGGGGAAGAGGTTTCAGTGTGTGGGGAAGAGGTTTGAGTGTGTGGGGAAGGGTTTCAGTGTGTGGGGATGGGTTACAGTGAGTGGGGAAGGGGTTTCTGTGTGTGGGGATGGGTTTCAGTGTGTCGGGAAGGGGTTTCAGTGTGTGGGGAAGTTGTTTCACTGTGTGGGGAAGGGGTTTCAGTGTGTGGTGAAGGGGATTCAGTGTGTGGGGAATAGTTTTCAGTGTGCGGGAAAGGGGTTTCAGTGTCTGGGAAAGAGGTTTCAGTGTGTGGGGAAGAGGTTTCAGTGTGTGGGGAAGATGTTTTAGTGTGTGGGGAGAGGTTTCAGTGTGTGGGGAAGGGTTTCAGTGTGTGGGGAAGGGTTTCAGTGTGTGGGGATGGGTTTCAGTGTGTGGGGAAGGGTTTCACTGTGTGGGGATGAGGTTTCAGTGTGTCGGGAAGGGTTTTCACTGTGTCGGGAAGGGGTTTCAGTGTGTGGTGAAGGGGTTTCACTGTGTGGTAAAGGTTATACAATGTGTGGGGAAGAGGTTTCAGTGTGTATGGAAGTGGTTTCAGTATGTGGGGAAGAGGTTTCAGTGTGTGGGGAAGAGGTTTCAGTGCGTGTTTAAGAGGTTTCAGTGTGTGGGGAAGAGGTTTCAGTGTGTGGGGAAGGGTTTCAGTCTGTGGCGAATAGGTTTCAGTGTGTGGGAAATTGTTTCAGAGTTTGGGGATGGGTTTCAGTGTGTGGGGAAGAGCATTCCGTGTGTGGGGATGGGTTTCAGTGTGTGGGGAACGGGTTTCAGTGTGTGGGGAAGATGTTTCAGTGTGTGGGGAAGGGTTGCCGTGCGTGGGGATGGGTTTCAATGTGTGGGGAAGGGGTTGCTGTGTGTGGGGATGGGTTTCGGTGTGTGGGGATGGTGTTTCGGTGTGTGGGGAACAGGTTTCAGTGTTTGGGGAAGTGGTTTCAGTGTGTGGGGAAGGGGTTTCAGTGAGTGGTAAAGGGGATTCAGTGTGTGGGGAAGAGGTTTCAGTGTGCGGGGAAGGGGTTTCAGTGTGTGGGGAAGAGGTTTCAGTGTGTGGGGAAGAGGTTTCAGTGTGTGTGGAAGAGGTTTCTGTGCGTGGGGAAGCGGTTTCAGTGTGTGGGGTAGAGGTTTCAGTGTGTGGGGAATGGTTTCAGTCTGTAGCGAAGAGGTTTCAGTGTGTGGGTAAGAGGTTTCAGTGTGTGGGAAAGTCTTTCAGAGTTTGGGGATGGGTTTCAGTGTGTGGGGAAGAGCATTCCGTGTGTGGGGATGGGTTTCAGTGTGTGGGGAAGGGGTTTCAGTGTGTAGGGAAGGGATTTCAGTGTGTGGGGATGAGGTTTCAGTGTGTGGGGATGGGTTTCAGTGTGTGGGAATGGGTTTCAGTGTGTGGGGAAGGGGTTTCAGTGTGTGGGTAAGAGGTTTCAGTTTGTGGGGATCCGTATCAGTGTGTGAGGTAGGGGTTTCAGTGTGCGGGGAAGGTGTTTCAGTGTGTAGGGAAGAGGTTTCAGTGTGTGGGGATGGGTTTCAGTGTGTGGGGAAGGGGTTTCAGTGCGTCGGGAAGAGGTTTCAGAGTGTGAGGAAGAGTTTTCAGTGTGTGGCGATGGGTTTCACTGTGTGGGGAAGAGGTTTCAGTCTGTGGGGATGGGTATCAGTGTGTGGGGAATGGGTTTCAGTGTGTGGGAAATGAGTTTCAGTGTGTGTGGAAGAGCTTTCAGTTTGTGGGGAAGGGGTTTCTGTTTGTGGGGAAGAGGTTACAGTGTATGGGGAAGGGGTTTCAGTGTGTGGGGAAGGGGTTTCAGTGTGTGGGGAAGAGGTTTCAGTGTGTGTGGAAGAGGTTTCAGTGTGTGGGGAAGAGGTTTCAGTGTTTGGTGAAGGGTTTCAGTGTGTGGGGATGGGTTGCAGTGTGTGGGGAAGGGGTTTCTGTGTGTGGGGATGGGTTTCAGTGTGTGGGGAAGGGGTTTCAATGTGTGGTGAAGGGGATTCAGTGTGTGGGGAAGAGGTTTCAG
Source organism: Heterodontus francisci (assembly GCF_036365525.1). Taxonomy (NCBI): domain Eukaryota; kingdom Metazoa; phylum Chordata; class Chondrichthyes; order Heterodontiformes; family Heterodontidae; genus Heterodontus; species Heterodontus francisci. Next base: position 149,629 of record NW_027141539.1, read on the forward strand.
CGAGCGGGAAAGGGGTTTCAGTGTGTGGGGAAGAGGTTTCAGTGTGTGGGGAATGTGTTTCAGTATGTGGTAAAGGGGATTCAGTGTGTGGGGAAGAGGTTTCAGTGTGTGGGGAAGATGTTTCAGTGTGTGGGAAAGATGTTTCAGTGTGTGTGGAAGAGGTTTCAGTGTGTGGAGAAGAGGTTTCAGTGTGTGGGGAAGGGTTTCAGTCTGTGGCAAAGAGGTTTCAGTGTGTGGGAAGAGGTTTCAGTGTGTGGGGAAGGGGTTTCAGTGTGTGGTGAAGGGGATTCAGTGTGTGGTGAGGAGGTTTCAGTGTGTGGGGAAGGGGTTTCACTGTGTGGGGAAGAGGTTTCAGGGTGTGGGGAAGAGGATTCAGAGTGCGTGGAAGATGATTAAGTGTGTGGGGAAGAGGTTTCAGTGTGTGGGGAATTGTTTCAGTCTGTGGCGAAGAGGTCTCAATGTGTGGGGAAGGGGTTTCAGTATGTGGGGAATGGTTTCAGTCTTTGGCGAAGAGGTTTCAGTGTGTGGGGAAGGGTTTCAGTTTGTGGGGAAGGGTTTCTGTGTGTGGGGATTGATTTCAGTGTGTGGGGAAGTGGTTTCAGTCTGTGGGGAAGGGGTTTCAGTTTGTGGGGAAGAGGTTTCAGTGTATGGGGAAGGGGTTTCAGTGTGTGGGGAAGAGGTTTCAGTGTGTGTGGAAGAGGTTTCAGTGTGTGGGGAAGAGGTTTCAGTGTTTGGTGAAGGGTTTCAGTGTATGAGGATGGGTTGCAGTGGGTGGGGAAGGGGTTTCTGTGTGTGGGGATGGGTTTCAGTGTGTCAGGAAGGGGTTTCATTGTGTGGGGAAGTGGTTTCAGTGTGTGGGGAAGGGGTTTCAATGTGTGGTGAAGGGGATTCAGTGTGTGGGGAAGAGGTTTCAGCGAGCGGGAAAGGGGTTTCAGTGTGTGGGAAGAGGTTTCAGTGTGTGGGGAATGGGTTTCAGTATGTGGTAAAGGGGTTTCAGTGTGTGGGGAAGAGGTTTCAGTGTGTGGGAAGAGGTTTCAGTGTGTGGGGAAGGGGTTTCAGTGTGTGGTGAAGGGGATTCAGTGTGTGGTGAGGAGGTTTCAGTGTGTGGGGAAGGGGTTTCACTGTGTGGGGAAGAGGCTTCAGGGTGTGGGGAAGAGGATTCAGAGTGCGTGGAAGATGATTAAGTGTGTGGGGAAGAGGTTTCAGTGTGTGGGGAAGTGTTTCAGTCTGTGGCGAAGAGGTTTCAGTGTGTGGGAAGAGGTTTCAGTGTGTGGGGAAGTGGTTTCAGTGTGCGGGGAAGGGGTTTCACTGTGTGGGGAAGAGGTTTCAGTGTGTGGGGAAGAGGTTTCAGTGTGTGGGGAAGAGGTTTGAGTGTGCGGGGAAGGGGTTTCAGTGTGTGGGGAAGAGGTTTCAGTGTGTGGGGAAGAGGTTTCAGTGTGTGGGGAAGAGGTTTGAGTGTGTGGGGAATGGTTTCAGTGTGTGGGGATGGGTAACAGTGTGTGCGGAAGGGGTTTCTGTGTGTGGGGATGGGTTTCAGTGTGTCGGGAAGGGGTTTCAGTGTGTGGGGAAGTGGTTTCAGTGTGTGGGGAAGGGGTTTCAGTGTGTGGTGATGGGGATTCAGTGTGTGGGGAAGAGGTTTCAGTGTGCGGGGAAGGTGTTTCAGTGTGTGGGCAAGAGGTTTCAGTGTGTGGGGAAGAGGTTTCAGTGGGTGGGGAAGAGGTTTGAGTGTGTGGGGAAGGGTTTCAGTGTGTGGGGATGGTTTACAGTGTGTGGGGAAGGGGTTTCTGTGTGTGGGGATGGGTCTCAGTGTGTCGGGAAGGGGTTTCAGTGTGTGGGGAAGTGGTTTCAGTGTGTGGGGAAGGGGTTTCAGTGTGTGGTGAAGGGGATTCAGTGTGTGGGAAAGAGTTTTCAGTGTGCGGGAAAGGGGTTTCAGTGTCTGGGGAAGAGGTTTCAGTGTGTGGGGAAGAGGTTTCAGCGAACGGGAAAGGGGTTTCAGTGTGTGGGAAGAGGTTTCAGTGTGTGGGGAATGGGTTTCAGTATGTGGTAAAGGGGATTCAGTGTGTGGGGAAGAGGTTTCAGTGTGTGGGGAAGATGTTTCAGTGTGTGGGGAAGATGTTTCAGTGTGTGTGGAAGAGGTTTCAGTGTGTGGGGAAGAGGATTCAGTGTGTGGGGAAGGGTTTCAGTCTGTGGCGAAGAGGTTTCAGTGTGTGGGAAGAGGTTTCAGTGTGTGGGGAAGAGGTATGAGTGTGTGGGGAAGGGTTTCAGTGTGTGGGGATGGGTTACAGTGAGTGGGGAAGGGGTTTCTGTGTGTGGGGATGGGTTTCAGTGTGTCGGGAAGGGGTTTCAGTGTGTGGGGAAGTTGTTTCACTGTGTGGGGAAGGGGTTTCAGTGTGTGGTGAAGGGGATTCAGTGTGTGGGGAAGGGTTTCAGTTTGTGGGGAAGGGTTTCTGTGTGTGGGGATTGATTTCAGTGTGTGGGGAAGTGGTTTCAGTCTGTGGGGAAGGGGTTTCAGTTTGTGGGGAAGAGGTTTCAGTGTATGGGGAAGGGGTTTCAGTGTGTGGGGAAGATGTTTCAGTGTGTGTGGAAGAGGTTTCAGTGTGTGGGGAAGAGGATTCAGTGTGTGGGGAAGGGTTTCAGTCTGTGGCGAAGAGGTTTCAGTGTGTGGGAAGAGGTTTCAGTGTGTGGGGAAGAGGTATGAGTGTGTGGGGAAGGGTTTCAGTGTGTGGGGATGGGTTACAGTGAGTGGGGAAGGGGTTTCTGTGTGTGGGGATGGGTTTCAGTGTGCGGAAAAGGGGTTTCAGTGTCTGGGAAATAGGTTTCAGTGTGTGGGGAAGGGTTTCAGTGTGTGGGGATGTGTTTCAGTGTGTGGGGAAGGGTTTCACTGTATGGGGATGAGGTTTCAGTGTGTCGGGAAGGGTTTTCACTGTGTCGGGAAGGGGTTTCAGTGTGTGGTGAAGGGGTTTCACTGTGTTAAAGGGGATTCAATGTGTGGGGAAGAGGTTTCAGTGTGTATGGAAGTGGTTTCAGTATGTGGGGAAGAGGTTTCAGTGTGTGGGGAAGAGGTTTCAGTGCGTGTGGAAGAGGTTTCAGTGTGTGGGGAAGAGGTTTCAGTGTGTGGGGAAGGGTTTCAGTCTGTGGCGAATAGGTTTCAGTGTGTGGGAAATTGTTTCAGAGTTTGGGGATGGGTTTCAGTGTGTGGGGAAGAGCATTCCGTGTGTGGGGATGGGTTTCAGTGTGTGGGGAACGGGTTTCAGTGTGTGGGGAAGATGTTTCAGTGTGTGGGGAAGGGTTGCCGTGTGTGGGGATGGGTTTCAATGTGTGGGGAAGGGGTTGCTGTGTGTGGGGATGGGTTTCGGTGTGTGGGGATGGTGTTTCGGTGTGTGGGGAACAGGTTTCAGTGTTTGGGGAAGTGGTTTCAGTGTGTGGGGAAGGGGTTTCAGTGAGTGGTAAAGGGGATTCAGTGTGTGGGGAAGAGGTTTCAGTGTGCGGGGAAGGGGTTTCAGTGTGTGGGGAAGAGGTTTCAGTGTGTGGGGAAGAGGTTTCAGTGTGTGTGGAAGAGGTTTCTGTGCGTGGGGAAGCGGTTTCAGTGTGTGGGGTAGAGGTTTCAGTGTGTGGGGAATGGTTTCAGTCTGTAGCGAAGAGGTTTCAGTGTGTGGGTAAGAGGTTTCAGTGTGTGGGAAAGTCTTTCAGAGTTTGGGGATGGGTTTCAGTGTGTGGGGAAGAGCATTCCGTGTGTGGGGATGGGTTTCAGTGTGTGGGGAAGGGGTTTCAGTGTGCAGGGAAGGGATTTCAGTGTGTGGGGATGAGGTTTCAGTGTGTGGGGATGGGTTTCAGTGTGTGGGAATGGGTTTCAGTGTGTGGGGAAGGGGTTTCAGTGTGTGGGTAAGAGGTTTCATTTTGTGGGGATCCGTATCAGTGTGTGAGGTAGGGGTTTCAGTGTGCGGGGAAGGTGTTTCAGTGTGTAGGGAAGAGGTTTCAGTGTGTGGGGATGGGTTTCAGTGTGTGGGGAAGGGGTTTCAGTGCGTCGGGAAGAGGTTTCAGAGTGTGAGGAAGAGTTTTCAGTGTGTGGCGATGGGTTTCACTGTGTGGGGAAGAGGTTTCAGTCTGTGGGGATGGGTATCAGTGTGTGGGGAATGGGTTTCAGTGTGTGGGAAATGAGTTTCAGTGTGTGTGGAAGAGCTTTCAGTCTGTGGGGAAGGGGTTTCTGTTTGTGGGGAAGAGGTTACAGTGTATGGGGAAGGGGTTTCAGTGTGTGGGGAAGGGGTTTCAGTGTGTGGGGAAGAGGTTTCAGTGTGTGTGGAAGAGGTTTCAGTGTGTGGGGAAGAGGTTTCAGTGTTTGGTGAAGGGTTTCAGTGTGTGGGGATGGGTTGCAGTGTGTGGGGAAGGGGTTTCTGTGTGTGGGGATGGGTTTCAGTGTGTGGGGAAGGGGTTTCAATGTGTGGTGAAGGGGATTCAGTGTGTGGGGAAGAGGTTTCAGCGAGCGGGAAAGGGGTTTCAGTGTGTGGGGAAGAGCTTTCAGTGTGTGGGGAATGGGTTTCAGTATGTGGTAAAGGGGATTCAGTGTGTGGGGAAGAGGTTTCAGTGTGTGGGGAAGATGTTTCAGTGTGTGGGGAAGATGTTTCAGTGTGTGTGGAAGAGGTTTCAGTGTGTGGAGAAGAGGTTTCAGTGTGTGGGGAAGGGTTTCAGTCTGTGGCAAAGAGGTTTCAGTGTGTGGGAAGAGGTTTCAGTGTGTGGGGAAGGGGTTTCAGTGTGTGGTGAAGGGGATTCAGTGTGTGGTGAGGAGGTTTCAGTGTGTGGGGAAGGGGTTTCACTGTGTGGGGAAGAGGTTTCAGGGTGTGGGGAAGAGGATTCAGAGTGCGTGGAAGATGATTAAGTGTGTGGGGAAGAGGTTTCAGTGTGTGGGGAATTGTTTCAGTCTGTGGCGAAGAGGTCTCAGTGTGTGGGGAAGGGGTTTCAGTATGTGGGGAATGGTTTCAGTCTTTGGCGAAGAGGTTTCAGTGTGTGGGGAAGGGTTTCAGTTTGTGGGGAAGGGTTTCTATGTGTGGGGATTGATTTCAGTGTGTGGGGAAGTGGTTTCAGTCTGTGGGGAAGGGGTTTCAGTTTGTGGGGAAGAGGTTTCAGTGTATGGGGAAGGGGTTTCAGTGTGTGGGGAAGAGGTTTCAGTGTGTGTGGAAGAGGTTTCAGTGTGTGGGGAAGAGGTTTCAGTGTTTGGTGAAGGGTTTCAGTGTATGGGGATGGGTTGCAGTGGGTGGGGAAGGGGTTTCTGTGTGTGGGGATGGGTTTCAGTGTGTCAGGAAGGGGTTTCATTGTGTGGGGAAGTGGTTTCAGTGTGTGGGGAAGGGGTTTCAATGTGTGGTGAAGGGGTTTCAGTGTGTGGGGAAGAGGATTCAGCGAGCGGGAAAGGGGTTTCACTGTGTGGGAAGAGGTTTCAGTGTGTGGGGAATGGGTTTCAGTATGTGGTAAAGGGGATTCAGTGTGTGGGGAAGAGGTTTCAGTGTGTGGGAAGAGGTTTCAGTGTGTGGGGAAGGGGTTTCAGTGTGTGGTGAAGGGGATTCAGTGTGTGGTGAGGAGGTTTCAGTGTGTGGGGAAGGGGTTTCACTGTGTGGGGAAGAGGTTTCAGGGTGTGGGGAAGAGGATTCAGAGTGCGTGGAAGATGATTAAGTGTGTGGGGAAGAGGTTTCAGTGTGTGGGGAAGTGTTTCAGTCTGTGGCGAAGAGGTTTCAGTGTGTGGGAAGAGGTTTCAGTGTGTGGGGAAGTGGTTTCAGTGTGCGGGGAAGGGGTTTCACTGTGTGGGGAAGAGGTTTCAGTGTGTGGGGAAGAGGTTTCAGTGTGTGGGGAAGAGGTTTGAGTGTGCGGGGAAGGGGTTTCAGTGTGTGGGGAAGAGGTTTCAGTGTGTGGGGAAGAGGTTTCAGTGTGTGGGGAAGAGGTTTGAGTGTGTGGGGAATGGTTTCAGTGTGTGGGGATGGGTAACAGTGTGTGCGGAAGGGGTTTCTGTGTGTGGGGATGGGTTTCAGTGTGTCGGGAAGGGGTTTCAGTGTGTGGGGAAGTGGTTTCAGTGTGTGGGGAAGGGGTTTCAGTGTGTGGTGAAGGGGATTCAGTGTGTGGGGAAGAGGATTCAGTGTGCGGGGAAGGTGTTTCAGTGTGTGGGCAAGAGGTTTCAGTGTGTGGGGAAGAGGTTTCAGTGGGTGGGGAAGAGGTTTGAGTGTGTGGGGAAGGGTTTCAGTGTGTGGGGATGGTTTACAGTGTGTGGGGAAGGGGTTTCTGTGTGTGGGGATGGGTCTCAGTGTGTCGGGAAGGGGTTTCAGTGTGTGGGGAAGTGGTTTCAGTGTGTGGGGAAGGGGTTTCAGTGTGTGGTGAAGGGGATTCAGTGTGTGGGAAAGAGTTTTCAGTGTGCGGGAAAGGGGTTTCAGTGTCTGGGGAAGAGGTTTCAGTGTGTGGGGAAGAGGTTTCAGCGAACGGGAAAGGGGTTTCAGTGTGTGGGAAGAGGTTTCAGTGTGTGGGGAATGGGTTTCAGTATGTGGTAAAGGGGATTCAGTGTGTGGGGAAGAGGTTTCAGTGTGTGGGGAAGATATTTCAGTGTGTGGGGAAGATGTTTCAGTGTGTGTGGAAGAGGTTTCAGTGTGTGGGGAAGAGGTTTCAGTGTGTGGGGAAGGGTTTCAGTCTGTGGCGAAGAGGTTTCAGTGTGTGGGAAGAGGTTTCAGTGTGTGGGGAAGGGGTTTCAGTGTGTGGTGAAGGGGATTCAGTGTGTGGTGAGGAGGTTTCAGTGTGTGGGGAAGGGGTTTCGCTGTGTGGGGAAGAGGTTTCATGGTGTGGGGAAGAGGATTCAGAGTGCGTGGAAGATGATTAAGTGTGTGGGGAAGAGGTTTCAGTGTGTGGGGAAGTGTTTCAGTCTGTGGCGAAGAGGTTTCAGTGTGTGGGAAGAGGTTTCAGTGTGTGGGGAAGTGGTTTCAGTGTGCGGGGAAGGGGTTTCACTGTGTGGGGAAGAGGTTTCAGTGTGTGGGGAAGAGGTTTCAGTATGTGGGGAAGAGGTTTCAGTGTGTGGGGAAGAGGTTTGAGTGTGTGGGGAAGAGGTTTCAGTGTGTGGGGAATTGGTTTCAGTGTGCGGGGAAGGGGTTTCACTGTGTGGGGAAGAGGTTTCAGTGTGTGGGGAAGAGGTTTCAGTGTGTGCGGAAGGGGTTTCTGTGTGTGGGGATGGGTTTCAGTGTGTCGGGAAGGGGTTTCAGTGTGTGGGGAAGTGGTTTCAGTGTGTGGGGAAGGGGTTTCAGTGTGTGGTGAAGGGGATTCAGTGTCTGGGGAAGAGGTTTCAGTGTGTGGGGAAGAGGTTTCAGCGAACGGGAAAGGGGTTTCAGTGTGTGGGGAAGAGGTTTCAGTGTGTGGGGAATGGGTTTCAGTGTGTGGGGAATGGGTTTCAGTATGTGGTAAAGGGGATTCAGTGTGTGGGGAAGAGGTTTCAGTGTGAGGGGAAGATGTTTCAGTGTGTGGGTAAGATGTTTCAGTGTGTGTGGAAGAGGTTTCAGTGTGTGGGGAAGAGGTTTCAGTGTGTGGGGAAGGGTTTCAGTGTGTGGGGAAGGGGTTTCAGTGTGTTCTGAAGGGGAGTCAGTGTGTGGTGAGGAGGTTTCAATGAGTGGGGAAGGGGTTTCAGTGTGTGGGGAAGAGGTTTCAGTGTGTGGGGAAGAGGTTTCAGAGTCTGTGGAAGATGTTTCAGTGTGTGGGGAAGAGGTTTCAGTGTGTGGGGAAGTGTTTCAGTGTGTGGGGAATGGGTTTCAGTGTGTGGGGAAGAGGTTTCAGTGTGTGGGGAAGAGGTTTCAGTGTGTGGGGAAGAGGTTTGAGTGTGCGGGGATGGGGTTTCAGTGTGTGGGGAAGAGGTTTCAGTGTGTGGGGAAGAGGTTTCAGTGTGTGGGGAAGAGGTTTGAGTGTGTGGGGAAGGGTTTCAGTGTGTGGGGTTGGGTTACAGCGTGTGCGGAAGGGGTTTCTGTGTGTGGGGATGGGTTTCAGTGTGTCGGGAAGGGGTTTCAGTGTGTAGCGAAGAGGTTTCAGTGTGTGGGTAAGAGGTTTCAGTGTGTGGGAAAGTCTTTCAGAGTTTGGGGATGGGTTTCAGTGTGTGGGGAAGAGCATTCCGTGTGTGGGGATGGGTTTCAGTGTGTGGGGAAGGGGTTTCAGTGTGTAGGGAAGGGATTTCAGTGTGTGGGGATGAGGTTTCAGTGTGTGGGGATGGGTTTCAGTGTGTGGGAATGGGTTTCAGTGTGTGGGGAAGGGGTTTCAGTGTGTGGGTAAGAGGTTTCAGTTTGTGGGGATCCGTGTCAGTGTGTGAGGTAGGGGTTTCAGTGTGTGGGGAAGGTGTTTCAGTGTGTAGGGAAGAGGTTTCAGTGTGTGGGGATGGGTTTCAGTGTGTGGGGAAGGGGTTTCAGTGCGTCGGGAAGAGGTTTCAGAGTGTGAGGAAGAGTTTTCAGTGTGTGGCGATGGGTTTCACTGTGTGGGGAAGAGGTTTCAGTCTGTGGGGATGGGTATCAGTGTGTGGGGAATGGGTTTCAGTGTGTGGGAAATGAGTTTCATTGTGTGTGGAAGAGCTTTCAGTCTGTGGGGAAGGGGTTTCTGTTTGTGGGGAAGAGGTTACAGTGTATGGGGAAGGGGTTTCAGTGTGTGGGGAAGGGGTTTCAGTGTGTGGGGAAGAGGTTTCAGTGTGTGTGGAAGAGGTTTCAGTGTGTGGGGAAGAGGTTTCAGTGATTGGTGAAGGGTTTCAGTGTGTGGGTTGGGTTGCAGTGTGTGGGGAAGGGGTTTCTGTGTGTGGGGATGGGTTTCAGTGTGTCAGGAAGGGGTTTCATTGTGTGGGGAAGTGGTTTCAGTGTGTGGGGAAGGGGTTTCAATGTGTGGGGAAGAGGTTTCAGTGTGTGGGGAAGGGTTTCAGTCTGTGGCGAAGAGGTTTCAGTGTGTGGGAAGAGGTTTCAGTGAGTGGGGAAGGGGTTTCAGTGTGTGGTGAAGGGGATTCAGTGTGTGGTGAGGAGGTTTCAGTGTGTGGGGAAGGGGTTTCACTGTGTGGGGAAGAGGTTTCAGGGTGTGGGGAAGAGGATTCAGAGTGCGTGGAAGATGATTAAGTGTGTGGGGAAGAGGTTTCAGTGTGTGGGGAAGTGTTTCAGTCTGTGGCGAAGAGGTTTCAGTGTGTGGGAAGAGGTTTCAGTGTGTGGGGAAGTGGTTTCAGTGTGCGGGGAAGGGGTTTCACTGTGTGGGGAAGAGGTTTCAGTGTGTGGGGAAGAGGTTTCAGTGTTTGGTGAAGGGTTTCAGTGTATGGGGATGGGTTGCAGTGGGTGGGGAAGGGGTTTCTGTGTGTGGGGATGGGTTTCAGTGTGTCAGGAAGGGGTTTCATTGTGTGGGGAAGTGGTTTCAGTGTGTGGGGAAGGGGTTTCAATGTGTGGTGAAGGGGATTCAGTGTGTGGGGAAGAGGTTTCAGCGAGCGGGAAAGGGGTTTCAGTGTGTGGGAAGAGGTTTCAGTGTGTGGGGAATGGGTTTCAGTATGTGGTAAAGGGGATTCAGTGTGTGGGGAAGAGGTTTCAGTGTGTGGGAAGAGGTTTCCGTGTGTGGGGAAGGGGTTTCAGTGTGTGGTGAAGGGGATTCAGTGTGTGGTGAGGAGGTTTCAGTGTGTGGGGAAGGGGTTTCACTGTGTGGGGAAGAGGTTTCAGGGTGTGGGGAAGAGGATTCAGAGTGCGTGGAAGATGATTAAGTGTGTGGGGAAGAGGTTTCATTGTGTGGGGAAGTGTTTCAGTCTGTGGCGAAGAGGTTTCAGTGTGTGGGAAGAGGTTTCAGTGTGTGGGGAAGTGGTTTCAGTGTGCGGGGAAGGGGTTTCACTGTGTGGGGAAGAGGTTTCAGTGTGTGGGGAAGAGGTTTCAGTGTGTGGGGAAGAGGTTTGAGTGTGCGGGGAAGGGGTTTCAGTGTGTGGGGAAGAGGTTTCAGAGTGTGGGGAAGAGGTTTCAGTGTGTGGGGAAGAGGTTTGAGTGTGTGGGGAAGGGTTTCAGTGTGTGGGGATGGGTAACAGTGTGTGCGGAACGGGTTTCTGTGTGTGGGGATGGGTTTCAGTGTGTCGGGAAGGGGTTTCAGTGTGTGGGGAAGTGGTTTCAGTGTGTGGGGAAGGGGTTTCAGTGTGTGGTGAAGGGGATTCAGTGTGTGGGGAAGAGGTTTCAGTGTGCGGGGAAGGGTTTTCAGTGTGTGGGCAAGAGGTTTCAGTGTGTGGGGAAGAGGTTTCAGTGGGTGGGGAAGAGGTTTGAGTGTGTGGGGAAGGGTTTCAGTGTGTGGGGATGGTTTACAGTGTGTGGGGAAGGGGTTTCTGTGTGTGGGGATGGGTCTCAGTGTGTCGGGAAGGGGTTTCAGTGTGTGGGGAAGTGGTTTCAGTGTGTGGGGAAGGGGTTTCAGTGTGTGGTGAAGGGGATTCAGTGTGTGGGAAAGAGTTTTCAGTGTGCGGGAAAGGGGTTTCAGTGTCTGGGGAAGAGGTTTCAGTGTGTGGGGAAGAGGTTTCAGCGAATGGGAAAGGGGTTTCAGTGTGTGGGGAAGAGGTTTCAGTGTGTGGGGAATGGGTTTCAGTGTGTGGGGAATGTGTTTCAGTATGTGGTAAAGGGGATTCAGTGTGTGGGGAAGAGGTTTCAGTGTGAGGGGAAGATGTTTCAGTGTGTGGGGAAGATGTTTCAGTGTGTGTGGAAGAGGTTTCAGTGTGTGGGGAAGAGGTTTCAGTGTGTGGGGAAGGGTTTCAGTGTGTGGGGAAGGGGTTTCAGTGTGTGGTGAAGGGGATTCAGTGTGTGGTGAGGAGGTTTCAATGAGTGGGGAAGGGGTTTCAGTGTGTGGGGAAGAGGTTTCAGTCTGTGGGGAAGAGGTTTCAGAGTCTGTGGAAGATGTTTCAGTGTGTGGGGAAGAGGTTTCAGTGTGTGGGGAAGTGTTTCAGTGTGTGGGGAAGGGGTTTCAGTGTGTGGGGAAGAGGTTTCAGTGTGTGGGGAAGAGGTTTGAGTGTGCGGGGAAGGGGTTTCAGTGTGTGGGGAAGAGGTTTCAGTGTGTGGGGAAGAGGTTTCAGTGTGTGGGGAAGAGGTTTGAGTGTGTGGGGAAGGGTTTCAGTGTGTGGGGTTGGGTTACAGCGTGTGCGGAAGAGGTTTCTGTGTGTGGGGATGGGTTTCAGTGTGTCGGGAAGGGGTTTCAGTGTGTGGGGAAGTGGTTTCAGTGTGTGGGGAAGTGGTTTCAGTGTGTGGGGAAGAGGTTTCAGTGTGTGGGGAAGAGGTTTCAGTGTGTGGGGAAGAGGTTTGAGTGTGTGGGGAAGGGTTTCAGTGTGTGGGGATGGGTTACAGTGTGTGGGGAAGGGGTTTCTGTGTGTGGGGATGGGTTTCAGTGTGTCGGGAAGGGGTTTCAGTGTGTGGGGAAGTTGTTTCAGTGTGTGGGGAAGGGGTTTCAGTGTGTGGTGAAGGGGATTCAGTGTGTGGGGAAGAGTTTTCAGTGTGCGGGAAAGGGGTTTCAGTGTCTGGGGAAGAGGTTTCAGTGTGTGGGGAAGAGGTTTCAGTGTGTGGGGAAGATGTTTCAGTGTGTGGGGAGAGGTTTCAGTGTTTCGGGAAGGGTTTCAGTGTGTGGGGATGGGTTACAGTGGGTGGGGAAGGGGTTTCTGTGTGTGGGGATGGGTTTCAGTGTGTGGGTAAGGGTTTCAGTGTGTGGGGATGAGGTTTCAGTGTGTAGGGAAGGGGTTTCACTGTGTCGGGAAGGGGTTTCAGTGTGTGGTGAAGGTGTTTCAGTGTGTGGTAATGGGGATTCAATGTGTGGGGAAGATGTTTCAGTGTGTATGGAAGGGGTTTCAGTATGTGGGGAAGATGTTTCAGTGTGTGTGGAAGAGGTTTCAGTGTGTGGGGAAGAGGTTTCAGTGTATGGGGAAGGGTTTCAGTCTGTGGCGAAGAGGTTTCAGTGTGTGGGAAAGGGGGTTCAGTGTCTGGGGAATGGGTTTCAGTGTGTGGGGAAGAGGTTTCAGTGTGTGGGAAAGGGGTTTCAGTGTGTGGGGATGGGTTTCAGTGTGTGGGGAAGAGCATTCCGTGTGTGGGGATGGGTTTCAGTGTGTGGGGAAGGAGTTTCAGTGTGTGGGGAAGATGTTTCAGTGTGTGGGGAAGGGTTGCAGTGTGTGGGGATGGGTTTCACTGTGTGGGGAAGGGGTTGCTGTCTGTGGGGATGGGTTTCAGTGTGTGGGGAAGATGTTTCGGTGTGTGGGGAAGAGGTTTCAGTGTTTGGGGAAGTGGTTTCAGTGGGTGGGGAAGGGGTTTCAGTGTGTGGTAAAGGGGATTCAGTGTGTGGGGAAGATGTTTCAGTGTGCGGGGAAGGGGTTTCAGTGTGTGGGGAAGAGGTTTCAGTGTGTGGGGAAGAGGTTTCAGTGTGTGTGGAAGAGGTTTCTGTGCGTGGGGAAGAGGTTTCAGTGTGTGGGGCAGAGGTTTCAGTGTGTGGGGAATGGTTTCAGTCTGTAGCGAAGAGGTTTCAGTGTGTGGGGAAGAGGTTTCAGTGTGTGGGAAAGTCTTTCAGAGTTTGGGGATGGGTTTCAGTGTGTGGGGAAGAGCATTCCGTGTGTGGGGATGGGTTTCAGTGTGTGGGGAAGGGGTTTCAGTGTGTAGGGAAGGGATTTCAGTGTGTGGGGATGAGGTTTCAGTGTGTGGGGATGGGTTTCAGTGTGTGGGAATGGGTTTCAATGTGTGGGGAAGGGGTTTCAGTGTGTGGGGAAGGGTTTAAGTCTGTGGCGAAGAGGTTTCAGTGTGTGGGATGAGGTTTCAGTGTGTGGGGAAGGGGATTCAGTGTGTGGTGAGGAGGTTTCAGTGTGTGGGGAAGGGGTTTCAGTGTGTGGGGAAGAGGTTTCAGTGTGTGTGGAAGATGTTTCAGTCTGTGGCGAAGAGGTTTCAGTGTGTGGGGAGGTGGTTTCACTGTGTGGGGAAGGGGTTTCAGTGTGTGGGGGAGAGGTTTCAGTGTGTGGGGAAGAGGTTTCAGTGTGTGGGGAAGAGGTTTGAGTGTGCGGGGAAGGGGTTTCAGTGTGTGGGGAAGAGGTTTCAGTGTGTGGGGAAGAGGTTTCAGTGTGTGGGGAAGAGGTTTGAGTGTGTGGGGAAGGGTTTCAGTGTGTGGGGATGGGTTACAGTGTGTGCGGAAGGGGTTTCTGTGTGTGGGGATGGGTTTCAGTGTGTCGGGAAGCGGTTTCAGTATGTGGGGAAGTGGTTTCAGTGTGTGGGGAACGGGTTTCAGTGTGTGATGAAGGGGATTCAGTGTGTGGGGAAGAGTTTTCAGTGTGCAGGAAAGGGGTTTCAGTGTCTGGGGAAGAGGTTTCAGTGTGTGGGGAAGAGGTTTCAGTGTGTGGGGAAGATGTTTCAGTGTGTGGGGAGAGTTTTCAGTGTGTGGGGAAGGGTTTCAGTGTGTGGGGATGGGTTACAGTGTGTGGGGAAGGGGTTTCTGTGTGTGGGGATGGGTTTCAGTGTGTGGGGAAGGGTTTCAGTGTGTGGGGATGAGGTTTCAGTGTGTAGGGAAGGGATTTCACTGTGTCGGGAAGGGGTTTCAGTGTGTGGTGAAGGTGTTTCAGTGTGTGGTAATGGGGGTTCAATGTGTGGGGAAGATGTTTCAGTGTGTATGGAAGGGGTTTCAGTATGTGGGGAAGAGGTTTCAGTGTGTGTTGAAGAGGTTTCAGTGTGTGGGGAAGAGGTTTCAGTGTATGGGGAAGGGTTTCAGTCTGAGGCGAAGAGGTTTCAGTGTGTGGGAAAGGGGGTTCAGTGTCTGGGGAATTGGTTTCAGTGTGTGGGGAAGGGGTTTCAGTGTGTGGGAAAGGGGTTTCAGTGTGTGGGGATGTGTTTCAGTGTGTGGGGAAGAGCATTCCATGTGTGGGGATGGGTTTCAGTGTGTGGGGAAGGAGTTTCAGTGTGTGGGGAAGATGTTTCAGTGTGTGGGGAAGGGTTGCAGTGTGTGGGGATGGGTTTCACTGTGTGGGGAAGGGGTTGCTGTCTGTGGGGATGGGTTTCAGTGTGTGGGGAAGATGTTTCGGTGTGTGGGGAAGAGGTTTCAGTGTTTGGGGAAGTGGTTTCAGTGTGTTTGGAAGGGGTTTCAGTGTGTGGTAAAGGGGATTCAGTGTGTGGGGAAGAGGTTTCAGTGTGCGGGGAATGGGTTTCAGTGTGTGGGGAAGAGGTTTCAGTGTGTGGGGAAGAGGTTTCAGTGTGTGTGGAAGAGGTTTCTGTGCGTGGGGAAGCGGTTTCAGTGTGTGGGGCAGAGATTTCAGTGTGTGGGGAATGGTTTCAGTCTGTAGCGAAGAGGTTTCAGTGTGTGGGGAAGAGGTTTCAGTGTGTGGGAAAGTCTTTTAGAGTTTGGGGATGGGTTTCAGTGTGTGGGGAAGAGCATTCCGTGTGTGGGGATGGGTTTCAGTGTGTGGGGAAGGGGTTTCAATGTGTAGGGAAGGGATTTCAGTGTGTGGGGATGAGGTTTCAGTGTGTGGGGATGGGTTTCAGTGTGTGGGAATGGGTTTCAATGTGTGGGGAAGGGGTTTCAGTGTGTGGGGAAGAGGTTTCAGTGTGCGGGAAAGGGGTTTCAGTGTGTGGGGAAGGGTTTCAGTCTGTGGCGAAGAGGTTTCAGTGTGTGGGAAGAGGTTTCAGTGTGTGGGGAAGGGGTTTCAGTGTGTGGTAAAGGGGATTCAGTGTGTGGTGAGGAGGTTTCAGTGTGTGGGGAAGGGGTTTCAGTGTGTGGGGAAGAGGTTTCAGTGTTTGGGTAAGAGGTTTCAGAGTGTGTGGAAGATGTTTCAGTGTGTGGGGAAGAGGTTTCAATGTGTGGGGAAGTGTTTCAGTCTGTGGCGAAGAGGTTTCAGTGTGTGGGGAAGTGGTTTCACTGTGTGGGGAAGGGGTTTCAGTGTGTGGGGGAGAGGTTTCAGTGTGTGGGAAAGGGGGTTCAGTGTCTGGGGAATTGGTTTCAGTGTGTGGGAAAGAGGTTTCAGTGTGTGGGAAAGGGGTTTCAGTGTGTGGGGATGGGTTTCAGTGTGTGGCGAAGAGCATTCCATGTGTGGGGATGGGTTTCAGTGTGTGGGGAAGGAGTTTCAGTGTGTGGGGAAGATGTTTCAGTGTGTGGGGAAGGGTTGCAGTGTGTGGGGATGGGTTTCACTGTGTGGGGAAGGGGTTGCTGTCTGTGGGGATGGGTTTCAGTGTGTGGGGAAGATGTTTCGGTGTGTGGGGAAGAGGTTTCAGTGTTTGGGGAAGTGGTTTCAGTGTGTGGGGAAGGGGTTTCAGTGTGTGGTAAAGGGGATTCAGTGTGTGGGGAAGAGGTTTCAGTGTGCGGGGAATGGGTTTCAGTGTGTGGGGAAGAGGTTTCAGTGTGTGGGGAAGAGGTTTCAGTGTGTGTGGAAGAGGTTTCTGTGCGTGGGGAAGCGGTTTCAGTGTGTGGGGCAGAGGTTTCAGTGTGTGGGGAATGGTTTCAGTCTGTAGCGAAGAGGTTTCAGTGTGTGGGGAAGAGGTTTCAGTGTGTGGGAAAGTCTTTTAGAGTTTGGGGATGGGTTTCAGTGTGTGGGGAAGAGCATTCCGTGTGTGGGGATGGGTTTCAGTGTGTGGGGAAGGGGTTTCAATGTGTTGGGAAGGGATTTCAGTGTGTGGGGATGAGGTTTCAGTGTGTGGGGATGGGTTTCAGTGTGTGGGAATGGGTTTCAATGTGTGGGGAAGGGGTTTCAGTGTGTGGGGAAGAGGTTTCAGTGTGTGGGAAAGGGGTTTCAGTGTGTGGGGAAGGGTTTCAGTCTGTGGCGAAGAGGTTTCAGTGTGTGGGAAGAGGTTTCAGTGTGTGGGGAAGGGGTTTCAGTGTGTGGTAAAGGGGATTCAGTGTGTGGTGAGGAGGTTTCAGTGTGTGGGGAAGGGGTTTCAGTGTGTGGGGAAGAGGTTTCAGTGTTTGGGTAAGAGGTTTCAGAGTGTGTGGAAGATGTTTCAGTGTGTGGGGAAGAGGTTTCAATGTGTGGGGAAGTGTTTCAGTCTGTGGCGAAGAGGTTTCAGTGTGTGGGGAAGTGGTTTCACTGTGTGGGGAAGGGGTTTCAGTGTGTGGGGGAGAGCTTTCAGTGTGTGGGAAACAGGTTTCAGTGTGTGGGGAAGAGGTTTGAGTGTGCGGGGAAGGGGTTTCAGTGTGTGGGGAAGAGCTTTCAGTGTGTGGGGAAGAGTTTTCAGTGTGTGGGGAAGAGGTTTGAGTGTGTGGGGAAGGGTTTCAGTGTGTGGGGATGGGTTACAGTGTGTGCGGAAGGGGTTTCTGTGTGTGGGGATGGGTTTCAGTGTGTCGGGAACGGGTTGCAGTGTGTGGGGAAGTGGTTTCAGTGTGTGGGGAAGGGGTTTCAGTGTGTGGTAAAGGGGATTCACTGTGTGGAGAAGTGGTTTCAGTGTGCGGGGAAGGGGTTTCAGTGTGTGGGGAAGAGGTTTCAGTGTGTGGGGAAGAGGTTTGAGTGTGTGGGGAAGGGTTTCAGTGTGTGGGGATGGGTTACGGTGTGTGGGGAAGGGGTTTCTGTGTGTGGGGATGGGTTTCAGTGTGTCGGGAAGGGGTTTCAGTGTGTGGGGAAGTGGTTTCAGTGTGTGGGAAAGGGGTTTCAGTGTGTGGTGAAGGGGATTCAGTGTGTGGGGATGAGTTTTCAGTGTGCGGGCAAGGGGTTTCAGTGTCTGGGGTAGAGGTTTCAGTGTGTGGGGAAGAGGTTTCAGTGTGTGGGGAAGATGTTTCAGTGTGTGGGGAGAGGTTTCAGTGTGTGGGAAGGGTTTCAGTTTGTGGGGATGGGTTACAGTGTGTGTAGAAGGGGTTTCTGTGTTTGGGGATGGGTTTCAGTGTGTGGGGAAGGGTTTCAGTGTGTGGGGATGAGGTTTCAGTGTGTAGGGAAGGGGTTTCACTGTGTAGGGAAGGGGTTTCAGTGTGTGGTGAAGGGGTTTCAGTATGTGGTAAAGGGGATTCAGTGTGTGGGGAAGATGTTTCAGTGTGTATGGAAGGGGTTTCAGTATGTGGGGAAGAGGTTTCAGTGTGTGGGGAAGAGGTTTCAGTGTGTGTGTAAGAGGTTTCAGTGTGTGGGGAAGAGGTTTCAGTGAGTGGGGAAGGGTTTCAGTCTGTGGCGAAGAGGTTTCAGTGTGTGGGAAAGGGTGTTCAGTGTCTGGGGAAGAGGTTTCAGTGTGTGGGGAAGGGGTTCCAGTGTGTGGGGAAGAGGTTTCAGTGTTTGGGTAAGAGGTTTCAGAGTGTGTGGAAGATGTTTCAGTGTGTGGGGAAGAGGTTTCAATGTGTGGGGAAGTGTTTCAGTCTGTGGCGAAGAGGTTTCAGTGTGTGGGAAGAGGATTCAGTGTGTGGGGAAGTGTTTTCACTGTGTGGGGAAGGGGTTTCAGTGTGTGGGGGAGAGGTTTCAGTGTGTGGGGAAGAGGTTTCAGTGTGTGGGGAAGAGGTTTGAGTGTGCGGGGAAGGGGTTTCAGTGTGTGGGGAAGAGGTTTCAGTGTGTGGGGAAGAGGTTTCAATGTGTGGGGAAGAGGTTTGAGTGTGTGGGGATGGGTTACAGTGTGTGCGGAAGGGGTTTCTGTGTGTGGGGATGGGTTTCAGTGTGTCGGGAACGGATTTCAGTGTGTGGGGAAGTGGTTTCAGTGTGTGGGGAAGGGGTTTCACTGTGTGGTGAAGGGGATTCACTGTGTGGAGAAGAGGTTTCAGTGTGCGGGGAAGGGGTTTCAGTGTGTGGGGAAGAGGTTTCAGTGTGTGGGGAAGAGGTTTGAGTGTGTGGGGAAGGGTTTCAGTGTGTGGGGATGGGTTACGGTGTGTGGGGAAGGGATTTCTGTGTGTGGGGATTGGTTTCAGTGTGTCGGGAAGGGGTTTCAGTGTGTGGGGAAGTGGGTTCACTGTGTGGGGAAGGGGTTTCAGTGTGTGGGGGAGAGGTTTCAGTGTGTGGGGAAGAGGTTTCAGTGTGTGGGGAAGAGGTTTGAGTGTGCGGGGAAGGGGTTTCAGTGTGTGGGGAAGAGGTTTCAGTGTGTGGGGAAGAGGTTTCAGTGTGTGGGGAAGAGGTTTGAGTGTGTGGGGATGGGTTACAGTGTGTGCGGAAGGGGTTTCTGTGTGTGGGGATGGGTTTCAGTGTGTCGGGAACGGATTTCAGTGTGTGGGGAAGTGGTTTCAGTGTGTGGGGAAGGGGTTTCACTGTGTGGTGAAGGGGATTCACTGTGTGGAGAAGAGGTTTCAGTGTGCGGGGAAGGGGTTTCAGTGTGTGGGGAAGAGGTTTCAGTGTGTGGGGAAGAGGTTTGAGTGTGTGGGGAAGGGTTTCAGTGTGTGGGGATGGGTTACGTTGTGTGGGGAAGGGATTTCTGTGTGTGGGGATGGGTTTCAGTGTGCCGGGAAGGGGTTTCAGTGTGTGGGGAAGTGGTTTCAGTGTGTGGGAAAGGGGTTTCAGTGTGTGGTGAAGGGGATTCAGTGTGTGGGGAAGAGTTTTCAGTGTGCGGGAAAGGGGTTTCAGTGTCTGGGGAAGAGGTTTCAGTGTGTGGGGAAGAGGTTTCAGTGTGTGGGGAAGATGTTTCAGTGTGTGGGGAGAGGTTTCAGTGTGTGGGGAAGGGTTTCAGTGTTTGGGGATGGGTTACAGTGTGTGGGGAAGGGGTTTCTGTGTGTGGGGATGGGTTTCAGTGTGTGGGGAAGGGTTTCAGTGTGTGGGGATGAGGTTTCAGTGTGTAGGGAAGGGGTTTCACTGTGTAGGGAAGGGGTTTCAGTGTGTGGTGAAGGGGTTTCAGTGTGTGTTAAAGGGGATTCAATGTGTGGGGAAGATGTTTCAGTGTGTATGGAAGGGGTTTCAGTCTGTGGGGAAGAGGTTTCAGTGTGTGGGGAAGAGGTTTCAGTGTGTGTGGAAGAGGTTTCAGTGTGTGGGGAAGAGGTTTCTGTGTGTGGGGAAGGGTTTCAGTCTGTGGCGAAGAGGTTTCAGTCTGTGGGAAAGGGGGTTCAGTGTCTGGGGAAGAGGTTTCAGTGTGTGGGGAAGAGGTTTCAGTGTGTGGGGAAGAGGTTTCAGTGTGTGGGACAGGGGTTTCAGTGTGTGGGGATGGGTTTCAGTGTGTGGGGAAGAGTATTCCGTGTGTGGGGATGGGTTTCAGTGTGTGGGGAAGGGGTTTCAGTGTCTGGGGAAGATGTTTCAGTGTTTGGGGAAGGGTTGCAGTGTGTGGGGATGGGTTTCACTGTGTGGGGAAGGGGTTGCTGTGTGTGGGAATGGGTTTCAGAGTGTGGGGAAGGTGTTTTGGTGTGTGGGGAAGATGTTTCAGTGTTTGGGGAAGTGGTTTCAGTGTGTGGGGAAGGGGTTTCAGTGTGTGGTAAAGGGGATTCAGTGTGTGGGGAAGAGGTTTCAGTGTGCGGGGAAGGGGTTTCAGTTTGTGGGGAAGAGGTTTCAGTGTGTAGTGAAGGGGATTCAGTGTGTGGTGAGGAGCTTTCAGTGTGTGGGGAAGGGGTTTCAGTATGTGGGGAAGAGGTTTCAGTGTTTGGGTAAGAGGTTTCAGAGTGTGTGGAAGATGTTTCAGTGTGTGGGGAAGAGGTTTCAATGTGTGGGGAAGTGTTTCAGTCTGTGGCGAAGAGGTTTCAGTGTGTGGGAAGAGGTTTCATTGTGTGGGGAAGTGGTTTCACTGTGTGGGGAAGGGGTTTCAGTGTGTGGGGGAGAGGTTTCAGTGTGTGGGGAAGAGGTTTCAGTGTGTGTTGAAGAGGTTTGAGTGTGTGGGGAAGGGGTTTCAGTGTGTGGGGAAGAGGTTTCAGTGTGTGGGGAAGAGGTTTCAGTGTGTGGGGAAGAGGTGTGAGTGTGTGGGGAAGTGTTTCAGTGTGTGGGGATGGGTTACAGTGTGTGCGGAAGGGGTTTCTGTGTGTGGGGATGAGTTTCAGTGTGTCGGGAACGGGTTTCAGTGTGTGGGGAAGTGGTTTCAGTGTGTGGGGAAGGGGTTTCAGTGTGTGGTGAAGGGGATTCACTGTGTGGAGAAGAGGTTTCAGTGTGTGGGGAAGGGGTTTGAGTTTGTGGGGAAGAGGTTTCAGTGTGTGGGGAAGAGGTTTGAGTGTGTGGGGAAGGGTTTCAGTGTGTGGGGATGGGTTAAGGTGTGTGGGGAAGGGGTTTCTGTGTGTGGGGATGGGTTTCAGTGTGTCGGGAAGGGGTTTCAGTGTGTGGGGAAGTTGTTTCAGTGTGTGGGAAATTGGTTTCAGTGTGTGGTGAAGGGGATTCAGTGTGTGGGGAAGAGTTTTCAGTGTGCGAGAAAGGGGTTTCAGTGTCTGGGGAAGAGGTTTCAGTGTGTGGGGAAGAGGTTTCAGTGTGTGGGGAAGATGTTTCAGTGTGTGGGGAGAGGTTTCAGTGTGTGGGGAAGGGTTTCAGTGTGTGGGGATGGGTTACAGTGTGTGGGGAAGGGGTTTCTGTGTGTGGGGATGGGTTTCAGTGTGTGGGGAAGGGTTTCAGTGTGTGGGGATGAGGTTTCAGTGTGTAGGGAAGGGGTTTCACTGTGTAGGGAAGGGGTTTCAGTGTGTGGTGAAGGTGTTTCAGTGTGTGGTAAAGGGGATTCAATGTGTGGGGAAGATGTTTCAGTGTGTATGGAAGGGGTTTCAGTATGTGGGGAAGAGATTTCAATGTGTGGGGAAGAGGTTTCAGTGTGTGTGGAAGAGGTTTCAGTGTGTGGGGAAGAGGTTTCAGTGTGTGGGGAAGGGTTCAGTGTGTGGCGAAGAGGTTTCAGTGTGTGAGAAAGGGGTTTCAGTGTGTGGGGAAGAGGTTTCAGTGTTTGGGTAAGAGGTTTCAGAGTGTGTGGAAGATGTTTCAGTGTGTGGGGAAGAGGTTTCAATGTGTGGGGAAGTGTTTCAGTCTGTGGCGAAGAGGTTTCAGTGTGTGGGAAGAGGTTTCAGTGTGTGGGGAAGTGGTTTCACTGTGTGGGGAAGGGGTTTCAGTGTGTGGGGGAGAGGTTTCAGTGTGTGGGGAAGAGGTTTGAGTGTGCGGGAAAGGGGTTTCAGTGTGTGGGGAAGAGGTTTCAGTGTGTGGGGAAGAGGTTTGAGTTTGTGGGGAAGGATTTCAGTGTGTGGGGATGGGTTACAGTGTGTGCAGAAGGGGTTTCTGTGTGTGGGGATGGGTTTCAGTGTGTCGGGAACGGGGTTCAGTGTGTGGGGAAGTGGTTTCAATGTGTGGGGAAGGGGTTTCAGTGTGTGGTGAAGGGGATTCACTGTTTGGAGAAGAGGTTTCAGTGTGCGGGGAAGGGGTTTCAGTGTGTGGGGAAGAGGTTTCAGTGTGTGGGGAAGAGGTTTGAGTGTGTGGGGAAGGGTTTCAGTGTGTGGGGATGGGTTACGGTGTGTGGGGAAGGGGTTTCTGTGTGTGGGGATGGGTTTCAGTGTGTGGGGAAGAGGTTTGAGTGTGTGGGGAAGGATTTCAGTGTGTGGGGATGGGTTACAGTGTGTGCGGAAGGAGTTTCTGTGTGTGGGGATTGGTTTCAGTGTGTCGGGAACGGGTTTCAGTGTGTGGGGAAGTGGTTTCAGTGTGTGGGGAAGGGGTTTCAGTGTGTGGTGAAGGGGATTCACTGTGTGGAGAAGAGGTTTCAGTGTGCAGGGAAGGGGTTTCAGTGTGTGGGAAGAGGTTTCAGTGTGTGGGGAAGAGGTTTGAGTGTGTGGGGATGGGTTTCAGTGTGTGGGGATGGGTTACGGTGTGTGGGGAAGGGGTTTCTGTGTGTGGGGATTGGTTTCAGTGTGTCGGGAAGGGGTTTCAGTGTGTGGGGAAGTGGTTTCAGCGTGTGGGAAAGGGGTTTCAGTGAGTGGTGAAGGGGATTCAGTGTGTGGGGAAGAGTTTTCAGTGTGCGGGAAAGGGGTTTCAGTGTCTGGGGAAGAGGTTTCAGTGTGTGGGGAAGAGGTTTCAGTGTGTGGGGAAGATGTTTCAGTGTGTGGGGAGAGGTTTCAGTGTGTGGGGAAGGGTTTCAGTGTGTGGGGATGGGTTTCAGTGTGTGGGGAAGGGTTTCAGTGTGTGGGGATGAGGTTTCAGTGTGTAGGGAAGGGGTTTCACTGTGTAGGGAAGGGGTTTCAGTGTGTGGTGAAGTGGTTGCAGTGTGTGGTAAAGGGGATTCAATGTGTGGGGAAGATGTTTCAGTGTGTATGGAAGGGGTTTCAGTATGTGGGGAAGAGGTTTCAGTGTGTGGGGAAGAGGTTTCAGTGTGTGTGGAAGAGGTTTCAGTGTGTGGGGAAGAGGTTTCAGTGTGTGGGGAAGGGTTTCAGTCTGTGGCGAAGAGGTTTCAGTTTGTGGGAAAGGGGGTTCAGTGTCTGGGGAAGCGGTTTCAGTGTGTGGGGAAGAGGTTTCAGTGTGTGGGACAGGGGTTTCAGTGTGTGGGGATGGGTTTCAGTGTGTGGGGAGGAGTATTCCGTGTGTGGGGATGGGTTTCAGTGTCTGGGGAAGGTGTTTCAGTGTCTGGGGAAGATGTTTCAGTGTTTGGGGAAGGGTTGCTGTGTGTGGGGATGGGTTTCAGTGTGTGGGGAAGGTGTTTCGGTGTGTGGGGAAGAGGTTTCAGTGTTTGTGGAAGTGGTTTCAGTGTGTGGGGAAGGGGTTTCAGTGTGTGGTAAAGGGGATTCAGTGTGTGGGGAAGAGGTTTCAGTGTGCGGGGAAGGGGTTTCAGTTTGTGGGGAAGAGGTTTCAGTGTGTGGGGAAGAGGTTTCAGTGTGTGTGGAAGAGGTTTCTGTGCGTGGGGAAGCGGTTTCAGTGTGTGGGGTAGAGGTTTCAGTGTGTGGGGAATGGTTTCAGTCTGTAGCGAAGAGGTTTCAGTGTGTGGGGAAGAGGTTTCAGTGTGTGGGAAAGTCTTTCAGAGTTTGGGGATGGGTTCCAGTGTGTGGGGAAGAGCATTCCGTGTGCGTGGATGGGTTTCAGTGTGTGGGGAAGGGGTTTCAGTGTGTAGGGAAGGGATTTCAGTGAGTGGGGATGAGGTTTCAGAGTGTGGGGATGGGTTTCAGTGTGTGGGAATGGGTTTCAATGTGTGTGGAAGGGGTTTCAGTGTGTGGGGAAGAGGATTCAGTTTGTGGGGAATGGGTTTCAGTATGTGGTAAAGGGGATTCAGTGTGTGGGGAAGAGGTTTCAGTGTGTGGGGAAGATGTTTCAATGTGTGGGGAAGATGTTTCAGTGTGTGTGGAAGAGGTTTCAGTGTGTGGGGAAGAGGTTTCAGTGTGTGGGGAAGGGTTTCAGTCTGTGGCGAAGAGGTTTCAGTGTGTGGGAAGAGGTTTCAGTGTGTGGGGAAGGGGTTTCAGTGTGTGGTGAAGGGGATTCAGTGTGTGGTGAGGAGGTTTCAGTGTGTGAGGAAGGGGTTTCAGTGTGTGGGGAAGAGGTTTCAGTTTGTGGGTAAGAGGTTACAGAGTGTGTGGAAGATGTTTCACTGTGTGGGGATGAGGTTTCAATGTGAGGGGAAGTGTTTCAGTCTGTGGCGAAGAGGTTTCAGTGTGTGGGAAGAGGTTTCAGTGTGTGGGGAAGTGGATTCAGTGTGTGGGGAAGGGGTTTCAGTGTGTGGGGAAGAGATTTCAGTGTGTGGGGAAGAGGTTTCAGTGTGTGGGGAAGAGGTTTGAGTGTGCGGGGAAGGGGTTTCAGTGTGTGGGGAAGAGGTTTCAGTGTGTGGGGAAGAGGTTTCAGTGTGTGGGGAAGGGTTTCAGTGTGTGGGGATGGGTTACAGTGTGTGCGGAAGGGGTTTCTGTGTGTGGGGATGGGTTTCAGAGTGTCGGGAAGGGGTTTCAGTGTGTGGGGAAGTGGTTTCAGTGTGTGGGGAAGGGGTTTCAGTGAGTGATGAAGGGGATTCAGTGTGTGGGGAAGAGGTTTCAGTGTGCGGGGAAGGTGTTTCATTGTGTGGGGAAGAGGTTTCAGTGTGTGGGGAAGAGGTTTCAGTGTGTGGGGAAGAGGTTTGAGTGTGTGGGGAAGGGTTTCAGTGTTTGGGGATGGGTTACAGTGTGTGGGAAAGGGGTTTCTGTGTGTGGGGATGGGTTTCAGTGTGTCGGGAAGGGGTTTCAGTGTGTGGGGAAGTGGTTTCAGTGTGTGAGGAAGGGGTTGCAGTGTGTAGTGAAGGGGATTCAGTGTGTGGGGAAGAGTTTTCGGTGTGCGGGAAAGGGGTTTCAATGTCTGGGGAAGAGGTTTCAGTGTGTGGGGAAGAGGTTTCAGTGTGTGGGGAAGATGTTTCAGTGTGTGGGGAGAGGTTTCAGTGTGTGGGGAAGGGTTTCAGTGTGTGGGGATGGGTTACAGTGTGTGGGGAAGGGGTTTCTGTTTGTGGGGATGGGTTTCAGTGTGTGGGGAAGGGTTTCAGTGTGTGGGGATGAGGTTTCAGTGTGTAGGGAAGGGATTTCATTGTGTAGGGAAGGGGTTTCAGTGTGTGGTGAAGGTGTTTCAGTGAGTGGTAATGGGGATTCAATGTGTGGGGAAGATGTCTCAGTGTGTATGGAAGGGGTTTCAGTATGTGGGGATGAGGTTTCAGTGTGTGTGGAAGAGGCTTCAGTGTGTGGGGAAGAGGTTTCAGTGTGTGGGGAAGAGGTTTCAGTGTGTGGGAAAGGGGTTTCAGTGTGTGGGGATGGGTTTCAGTGTGTGGGAAAGGGTGTTCAGTGTCTGGGGAAGAGGTTTCAGTGTGTGGGGAAGAGGTTTCAGTGTGTGGGAAAGGGGTTTCAGTGTGTGGGGATGGGTTTCAGTGTGTGGGGAAGAGCATTCCGTGTGTGGGGATGGGTTTCAGTGTGTGGGGAAGGAGTTTCAGTGTGTGGCGAAGATGTTTCAGTGTGTGGGGAAGGGTTGCAGTGTGTGGGGATGGGTTTCACTGTGTGGGGAAGGGGTTGCTGTGTGTGGGGATGGGTTTCAGTGTGTGGGGAAGATGTTTCGGTGTGTGGGGAAGAGGTTTCAGTGTTTGGGGAAGTGGTTTCAGTGTGTGGGCAAGGGGTTTCAGTGTGTGGTAAAGGGGATTCAGTGTGTGGGGAAGAGGTTTCAGTGTGCGCGGAATGGGTTTCAGTGTGTGGGGAAGAGGTTTCAGTGTGTGGGGAAGAGGTTTCAGTGTGTGGGAAAGTCTTTCAGAGTTTGGGGATGGGTTTCAGTGTGTGGGGAAGAGCATTCCGTGTGTGGGGATGGGTTTCAGTGTGTGGGGAAGGGGTTTCAGTGTGTAGGGAAGGGATTTCAGTGTATGGGGATGAGGTTTCAGTGTGTGGGGATGGGATTCAGTGTGTGGGGAAGATGTTTCAGTGTGTGGGGAGAGGTTTCAGTGTGTGGGGAAGGGTTTCAGTGTGTGGGGATGGGTTACAGTGTGTGGGGAAGGGGCTTCTGTGTATGGGGATGTGTTTCAATGTGTGGGGAAGGGTTTCAGTGTGTGGGGATGAGGTTTCAGTGTGTAGGGAAGGGGTTTCACGGTGTTGGGAAGAGGTTTCAGAGTGTGGTGAAGGGGTTTCAGTGTGTGGTAAAGGGGATTCAATGTGTGGGGAAGATGTTTCAGTGTGTATGGAAGGGGTTTCAGTGTGTGTGGAAGAGGTTTCAGTGTGTGGGGAAGAGGTTTCAGTGTGTGGGGAAGGGTTTCAGTCTGTGGCGAAGAGGTTTCAGTGTGTGGGAAAGGGTGTTCAGTGTCTGGGGAAGAGGTTTCAGTGTGTGGGGAAGAGGTTTCAGTGTGTGGGAAAGGGGTTTCAGTGTGTGGGGATGGGTTTCAGTGTGTGGGGAAGAGTATTCCGTGTGTGGGGATGTGTTTCAGTGTGTGGGGAAGGGGTTTCAGTGTTTGGGGAAGATGTTTCAGTGTTTGGGGAAGGGTTGCAGTGTGTGGGGATGGGTTTCACTGTGTGGGGAAGGGGTGCTGTGTGTGGGGATGGGTTTCAGTGTGTGGGAAAGGTGTTTCGGTGTGTGGGGAAGAGGTTTCAGTGTTTGGGGAAGTGGTTTCAGTGTGTGGGGAAGGGGTTTCAGTGTGTGGTAAAGGGGATTCAGTGTGTGGGGAAGAGGTTTCAGTGTGCGGGGAAGGGGTTTCAGTTTGTGGGGAAGAGGTTTCAGTGTGTGGGGAAGAGGTTTCAGTGTGTGTGGAAGAGGTTTCTGTGCGTGGGGAAGCGGTTTCAGTGTGTGGGGTAGAGGTTTCAGTGTGTGGGGAATGGTTTTAGTCTATAGCGAAGAGGTTTCAGTGTGTGTGGAAGAGGTTTCAGTGTGTGGGAAAGTCTTACAGAGATTGGGGATGGGTTTCAGTGTGTGGAGAAGAGCATTCCGTGTGTGGGGATCGGTTTCAGTGTGTGGGGAAGGGGTTTCAGTGTGTAGGGAAGGGATTTCAGTGAGTGGGGATGAGGTTTCAGTGGGTGGGGATGGGTTTCAGTGTGTGGGAATGGGTTTCAATGTGTGGGGAAGGGGTTTCAGTGTGTGGGGAAGAGGTTTCAGTTTGTGGGGAATGGGTTTCAGTTTGTGGTAAAGGGGATTCAGTGTGTGGGGAAGAGGTTTCAGTGTGTGGGGAAGATGTTTCAGTGTGTGGGGAAGATGTTTCAGTGTGTGTGGAAGAGGTTTCAGTGTGTGGGGAAGAGGTTTCAGTGTGTGGGGAAGGGTTTCAGTCTGTGGCGAAGAGGTTTCACTGTGTGGGAAGAGGTTTCAGTGTGTGGGGAAGGGGTTTCAGTGTGTGGTGAAGGGGATTCAGTGTGTGGTGAGGAGGTTTCAGTGTGTGGGGAAGGGGTTTCAGTGTGTGGGGAAGAGGTTTCAGTGTGTGGGTAAGAGGTTTCAGAGTGTGTGGAAGATATTTCAGTGTGTGGGGAAGAGGTTTCAATGTGTGGGGAAGTGTTTCAGTCTGTGGCGAAGAGGTTTCAGTGTGTGGGAAGAGGTTTCAGTGTGTGAGGAAGTGGTTTCAGTGTGTGCGGAAGAGGTTTCACTGTGTGGGAAGAGGTTTCAGTGTGTGGGGAAGAGGTTTCAGTGTGTGGGGAAGAGGTTTCAGTGTGTGGGGAAGATGTTTGAGTGTGCGGGGAAGGGGTTTCAGTGTGTGGGGAAGAGGTTTCAGTGTGTGGGGAAGAGGTTTCAGTGTGTGGGGAAGAGGTTTGAGTGTGTGGGGAAGTGTTTCAGTGTGTGGGGATGGGTTACAGTGTGTGCGGAAGCGGTTTCTGTGTGTGGGGATGAGTCTCAGAGTGTCGGGAAGGGGTTTCAGTGTGTGGGGAAGTGGTTTCAGTGTGTGGGGAAGGGGTTTCAGTGTGTGGTGTTGGGGATTCAGTGTGTGCGGAAGAGGTTTCAGTGTGCGGGGAAGGTGTTTCAGTGAGTGGGGAAGAGGTTTCAGTGTGTGGGGAAGAGATTTCAGTGTGTGGGGAAGAGGTTTGAGTGTGTGGGGAAGGGTTGTACTGTGTGGGGATGGGTTACAGTGTGTGGGGAAGGGGTTTCTGTGTGTGGGGATGGGTTTCAGTGTGTCGGGAAGGTGTTTCAGTGTGTGGGGAAGTGGTTTCAGTGTGTGGGGAAGGGGTTTCAGTGAGTGGTGAAGGGGATTCAGTGTGTGGGGAAGAGTTTTCAGAGTGCGGGAAAAGGGTTTCAGTGTCTGGGGAAGAGGTTTCAGTGTGTGGGGAAGAGGTTTCAGTGTGTGGGGAAGATGTTTCAGTGTGTGGGGAGAGGTTTCAGTGTGTGGGGAAGGGTTTCAGTGTGTGGGGATGGGTTACAGTGTGTGGGGAAGGGGTTTCTGTGTGTGGGGATGGGTTTCAGTGTGTGGGGAAGGGTTTCAGTGTGTGGGGATGAGGTTTCAGTGTGTAGGGAAGGGGTTTCACTGTGTAGGGAAGGGGTTTCAGTGTGTGGTGAAGGTGTTTCAGTGTGTGGTAATGGGGATTCAATGTGTGTGGAAGAGGTTTCAGTGTGTGGGGAAGAGGTTTCAGTGTGTGGGGAAGGGGGTTCAGTGTCTGGGGAAGAGGCTTCAGTGTGTGGGGAAGACGTTTCAGTGTATGGGAAAGGGGTTTCAGTGTGTGGGGATGGGTTTCAGTGTGTGGGGAAGAGCATTCCGTGTGTGGGGATGGGTTTCAGTGTGTGGGGAAGGAGTTTCAGTGTGTGGGGAAGATGTTTCAGTGTGTGGGGAAGGGTTGCAGTGTGTGGGGATGGGTTACACTGTGTGGGGAAGCGGTTGCTGTGTGTGGGGATGGGTTTCAGTGTGTGGGGAAGGTGTTTCGGTGTGTGGGGAAGAGGTTTCAGTGTTTGGGGAAGTGGTTTCAGTGTGTGGTAAAGGGGATTCAGTGTGTGGGGAAGAGGTTTCAGTGTGTGGGGAAGAGGTTTGAGTGTGTGGGGAAGAGGTTTCAATGTGTGGGGAAGTGTTTCAGTCTGTGGCGAAAAGGTTTCAGTGTGTGGGAAGAGGTTTCAGTGTGTGAGGAAGTGGTTTCAGTGTGTGGGGAAGAGGTTTCACTGTGTGGGAAGAGGTTTCAGTGTGTGGGGAAGAGGTTTCAGTGTGTGGGGAAGAGGTTTCAGTGTGTGGGGAAGAGGTTTGAGTGTGCGGGAAAGGGGTTTCAGTGTGTGGTGAAGAGGTTTCAGTGTGTGGGGAAGAGGTTTCAGTGTGTGGGGAAGAGGTTTGAGTGTGTGGGGAAGTGTTTCAGTGTGTGGGGATGGGTTACAGTGTGTGCGGAAGGGGTTTCTGTGTGTGGGGATGGGTTTCAGAGTGTCGGGAAGGGGTTTCAGTGTGTGGGGAAGTGGTTTTAGTGTGTGGGGAAGGGGTTTCAGTGTGTGGTGATGGGAATTCAGTGTGTGCGGAAGAGGTTTCAGTGTGCGGGGAAGGTGTTTCAGTAAGTGGGGAAGAGGTTTCAGTGTGTGGGGAAGAGATTTCAGTGTGTGGGGAAGAGGTTTGAGTGTGTGGGGAAGGGTTTCACTGTGTGGGGATGGGTTACAGTGTGTGGGGAAGGGGTTTCTGTGTGTGGGGATGGGTTTCAGTGTGTCGGGAAGGTGTTTCAGTGTGTGGGGAAGTGGTTTCAGTGTTTGGGGAAGTGGTTTCAGTGAGTGGTGATGGGGATTCAGTGTGTGAGGAAGAGTTTTCAGTGTGCGGGAAAGGGGTTTCAGTGTCTGTGGAAGAGGTTTCAGTGTGTGGGGAAGAGGTTTCAGTGTGTGGGGAAGATGTTTCAGTGTGTGGGGAGAGGTTTCAGTGTGTGGGGAAGGGTTCCAGTGTGTGGGGATGGGTTACAGTGTGTGGGGAAGGGGTTTCTGTGTGTGGGGATGGGTTTCAGTGTGTGGGGAAGGGTTTCAGTGTGTGGGGATGAGGTTTCAGTGTGTAGGGAAGGGGTTTCACTGTGTAGGGAAGGGGTTTCAGTGTGTGGTGAAGGTGTTTCAGTGTGTGGTAATGGGGATTCAATGTGTGTGGAAGAGGTTTCAGTGTGTGGGGAAGAGGTTTCAGTGTGTGGGGAAGGGTTTCAGTCTGTGGCGAAGAGGTTTCAGTGTGTGGGAAAGGGGGTTCAGTGTCTGGGGAAGAGGTTTCAGTGTGTGGGGAAGAGGTTTCAGTGTGTGGGAAAGGGGTTTCAGTGTGTGGGGATGGGTTTCAGTGTGTGGGGAAGAGCATTCCGTGTGTGGGGATGGGTTTCAGTGTGTGGGGAAGGAGTTTCAGTGTGTGGGGAAGATGTTTCAGTGTGTGGGGAAGGGTTGCAGTGTGTGGGGATGGGTTACACTGTGTGGGGAAGGGGTTGCTGTGTGTGGGGATGGGTTTCAGTGTGCGGGGAAGGTGTTTCGGTGTGTGGGGAAGAGGTTTCAGTGTTTGGGGAAGTGGTTTCAGTGTGTGGTAAAGGGGATTCAGTGTGTGGGGAAGAGGTTTCAGTGTGCGGGGAAGGGGTTTCAGTGTGTGGGGAAGAGGTTTCAGTGTGTGGGGAAGAGGTTTCAGTGTGTGTGGAAGAGGTTTCTGTGCGTGGGGAAGCGGTTTCAGTGTGTGGGGTCGAGGTTTCAGTGTGTGGGGAATGGTTTCAGTCTGTAGCGAAGAGGTTTCAGTGTGTGGGGAAGAGGTTTCAGTGTGTGGGAAAGCCTTTCAGAGTTTGCGGATGGGTTTCAGTGTGTGGGGAAGAGCATTCCGTGTGTGGGGATGGGTTTCAGTGTGTGGGGAAGGGGTTTCAGTGTGTAGGGAAGAGATTTCAGTGTGTGGGGATGAGGTTTCAGTGTGTGGGGATGGGTTTCAGTGTGTGGGAATAGGTTTCAAAGTGTGGGGAAGGGGTTTCAGTGTGTGGGGAAGAGGTTTCAGTTTGTGGGGATGCGTATCAGTGTGTGAGGTAGGGGTTTCAGTGTGTGGGGAAGGTGTTTCAGTGTGTAGGGAAGAGGTTTCAGTGTGTGGGGATGGGTTTCAGTGTGTGGGGAAGGGGTTTCTGTCTGTTGAGAAGTGGTTTCAGTGTGTCGGGAAGAGGTTTCAGAGTGTGAGGAAGAGTTTTCAGTGTGTGGCGATGGGTTTCACTGTGTGGGGAAGAGGTTTCAGTCTGTGGGGATGGGTATCATTGTGTGGGGAATGGGTTTCAGTGTGTGGGGAATGGGTTTCAGTGTGTGTGGAAGAGGTTTCAGTGTGTGGGGAAGAGGTTTGCGTGTGTGGGGATGGGTTTCATTGTGTGGGGAATGATTTCAGTGTTGGGGATGGGCTGCAGTGTGTGGGGAAGGGGTTTCTGTCTGTGGAGAAGTGGTTTCAGTGCGTCGGGAAGAGGTTTCAGAGTGTGAGGAAGAGTTTTCAGTGTGTCGCGATGGGTTTCACTGTGTGGGGAAGAGGTTTCAATCTGTGGGGATGGGTATCAGTGTGTGGGGAATGGGTTTCAGTGTGTGGGGATGGGTTGCAGTGTGTGGGGAAGGGTTTCAGTGTGTGGGGATGGGTTTCAGTGTTTGGGGGAACAGGTTTCAGTCTGTGGGGAAGAGGTTTCTGTGTGTGGGGAAGAGGTTTCATTGTTTGGGGAAGAGGTTTCTTCGTGTGGATAAGGGGTTTCAGCGTGTGGGGAAGTGGTTTCAGTGTGTGGGGAAGGGGTTTCAGTGAGTGGTGAAGGGGATTCAGTGTGTGGGGAAGAGTTTTCAGAGTGCGGGAAAAGGGTTTCAGTGTCTGGGGAAGAGGTTTCAGTGTGTGGGGAAGAGGTTTCAGTGTGTGGGGAAGATGTTTCAGTGTGTGGGGAGAGGTTTCAGTGTGTGGGGAAGGGTTTCAGTGTGTGGGGATGGGTTACAGTGTGTGGGGAAGGGGTTTCTGTGTGTGGGGATGGGTTTCAGTGTGTGGGGAAGGGTTTCAGTGTGTGGGGATGAGGTTTCAGTGTGTAGGGAAGGGGTTTCACTGTGTAGGGAAGGGGTTTCAGTGTGTGGTGAAGGTGTTTCAGTGTGTGGTAATGGGGATTCAATGTGTGTGGAAGAGGTTTCAGTGTGTGGGGAAGAGGTTTCAGTGTGTGGGGAAGGGGGTTCAGTGTCTGGGGAAGAGGCTTCAGTGTGTGGGGAAGAGGTTTCAGTGTATGGGAAAGGGGTTTCAGTGTGTGGGGATGGGTTTCAGTGTGTGGGGAAGAGCATTCCGTGTGTGGGGATGGGTTTCAGTGTGTGGGGAAGGAGTTTCAGTGTGTGGGGAAGATGTTTCAGTGTGTGGGGAAGGGTTGCAGTGTGTGGGGATGGGTTACACTGTGTGGGGAAGCGGTTGCTGTGTGTGGGGATGGGTTTCAGTGTGTGGGGAAGGTGTTTCGGTGTGTGGGGAAGAGGTTTCAGTGTTTGGGGAAGTGGTTTCAGTGTGTGGTAAAGGGGATTCAGTGTGTGGGGAAGAGGTTTCAGTGTGTGGGGAAGAGGTTTGAGTGTGTGGGGAAGAGGTTTCAATGTGTGGGGAAGTGTTTCAGTCTGTGGCGAAAAGGTTTCAGTGTGTGGGAAGAGGTTTCAGTGTGTGAGGAAGTGGTTTCAGTGTGTGGGGAAGAGGTTTCACTGTGTGGGAAGAGGTTTCAGTGTGTGGGGAAGAGGTTTCAGTGTGTGGGGAAGAGGTTTCAGTGTGTGGGGAACAGGTTTGAGTGTGCGGGAAAGGGGTTTCAGTGTGTGGTGAAGAGGTTTCAGTGTGTGGGGAAGAGGTTTCAGTGTGTGGGGAAGAGGTTTGAGTGTGTGGGGAAGTGTTTCAGTGTGTGGGGATGGGTTACAGTGTGTGCGGAAGGGGTTTCTGTGTGTGGGGATGGGTTTCAGAGTGTCGGGAAGGGGTTTCAGTGTGTGGGGAAGTGGTTTTAGTGTGTGGGGAAGGGGTTTCAGTGAGTGGTGATGGGGATTCAGTGTGTGCGGAAGAGGTTTCAGTGTGCGGGGAAGGTGTTTCAGTGAGTGGGGAAGAGGTTTCAGTGTGTGGGGAAGAGATTTCAGTGTGTGGGGAAGAGGTTTGAGTGTGTGGGGAAGGGTTTCACTGTGTGGGGATGGGTTACAGTGTGTGGGGAAGGGGTTTCTGTGTGTGGGGATGGGTTTCAGTGTGTCGGGAAGGTGTTTCAGTGTGTGGGGAAGTGGTTTCAGTGTGTGGGGAAGTGGTTTCAGTGAGTGGTGAAGGGGATTCAGTGTGTGGGGAAGAGTTTTCAGTGTGCGGGAAAGGGGTTTCAGTGTCTGGGGAAGAGGTTTCAGTATGTGGGGAAGAGGTTTCAGTGTGTGGGGAAGATGTTTCAGTGTGTGGGGAGAGGTTTCAGTGTGTGGGGAAGGGTTTCAGTGTGTGGGGATGGGTTACAGTGTGTGGGGAAGGGGTTTCTGTGTGTGGGGATGGGTTTCAGTGTGTGGGGAAGGGTTTCAGTGTGTGGGGATGAGGTTTCAGTGTGTAGGGAAGGGGTTTCACTGTGTAGGGAAGGGGTTTCATTGTGTGGTGAAGGTGTTTCAGTGTGTGGTAATGGGGATTCAATGTGTGTGGAAGAGGTTTCAGTGTGTGGGGAAGAGGTTTCAGTGTGTGGGGAAGGGTTTCAGTCTGTGGCGAAGAGGTTTCAGTGTGTGGGAAAGGGGGTTCAGTGTCTGGGGAAGAGGTTTCAGTGTGTGGGGAAGAGGTTTCAGTGTGTGGGAAAGGGGTTTCAGTGTGTGGGGATGGGTTTCAGTGTGTGGGGAAGAGCATTCCGTGTGTGGGGATGGGTTTCAGTGTGTGGGGAAGGAGTTTCAGTGTGTGGGGAAGATGTTTCAGTGTGTGGGGAAGGGTTGCAGTGTGTGGGGATGGGTTACACTGTGTGGGGAAGGGGTTGCTGTGTGTGGGGATGGGTTTCAGTGTGCGGGGAAGGTGTTTCGGTGTGTGGGGAAGAGGTTTCAGTGTTTGGGGAAGTGGTTTCAGTGTGTGGTAAAGGGGATTCAGTGTGTGGGGAAGAGGTTTCAGTGTGCGGGGAAGGGGTTTCAGTGTGTGGGGTAGAGGTTTCAGTGTGTGGGGAAGAGGTTTCAGTGTGTGTGGAAGAGGTTTCTGTGCGTGGGGAAGCGGTTTCAGTGTGTGGGGTCGAGGTTTCAGTGTGTGGGGAATGGTTTCAGTCTGTAGCGAAGAGGTTTCAGTGTGTGGGGAAGAGGTTTCAGTGTGTGGGAAAGCCTTTCAGAGTTTGCGGATGGGTTTCAGTGTGTGGGGAAGAGCATTCCGTGTGTGGGGATGGGTTTCAGTGTGTGGGGAAGGGGTTTCAGTGTGTAGGGAAGAGATTTCAGTGTGTGGGGATGAGGTTTCAGTGTGTGGGGATGGGTTTCAGTGTGTGGGAATAGGTTTCAAAGTGTGGGGAAGGGGTTTCAGTGTGTGGGGAAGAGGTTTCAGTTTGTGGGGATGCGTATCAGTGTGTGAGGTAGGGGTTTCAGTGTGTGGGGAAGGTGTTTCAGTGTGTAGGGAAGAGGTTTCAGTGTGTGGGGATGGGTTTCAGTGTGTGGGGAAGGGGTTTCTGTCTGTTGAGAAGTGGTTTCAGTGTGTCGGGAAGAGGTTTCAGAGTGTGAGGAAGAGTTTTCAGTGTGTGGCGATGGGTTTCACTGTGTGGGGAAGAGGTTTCAGTCTGTGGGGATGGGTATCATTGTGTGGGGAATGGGTTTCAGTGTGTGGGGAATGGGTTTCAGTGTGTGTGGAAGAGGTTTCAGTGTGTGGGGAAGAGGTTTGCGTGTGTGGGGATGGGTTTCATTGTGTGGGGAATGATTTCAGTGTTGGGGATGGGCTGCAGTGTGTGGGGAAGGGGTTTCTGTCTGTGGAGAAGTGGTTTCAGTGCGTCGGGAAGAGGTTTCAGAGTGTGAGGAAGAGTTTTCAGTGTGTCGCGATGGGTTTCACTGTGTGGGGAAGAGGTTTCAATCTGTGGGGATGGGTATCAGTGTGTGGGGAATGGGTTTCAGTGTGTGGGGATGGGTTGCAGTGTGTGGGGAAGGGTTTCAGTGTGTGGGGATGGGTTTCAGTGTTTGGGGGAACAGGTTTCAGTCTGTGGGGAAGAGGTTTCTGTGTGTGGGGAAGAGGTTTCATTGTTTGGGGAAGAGGTTTCTTCGTGTGGATAAGGGGTTTCAGCGTGTGGGGAAGAGGTTTCAGTGTGTGGGGAAGATCTTTCAGTGTGAGGGGAAGTGGTTTAGGTCTGTGGGGAAAGGGTTTCATTGTGTGAGGAAGGGGTTTCAGTGTGTGGGGAAGGCGTTTCAGTGTGTGGGGAAGAGGTTGCAGTGTGTGGGGAAGATGTGTCAGTGTGTGGGGATGGGTTTCAGTGTGTGGGGAAGGGGTTTCAGTGTGTTTGGATGAGGTTAAAGGTGTGGGGACGGCTTCCTGTGTGTGGGTAAGGGGTTTCAGCGTGTGGGAAAGAGGTTTCAGTGTGTGGGGAAAGGTTTCAGTGTGTGTGAAAGAGGTTTCAGTGTGTGGGGAAGGGGTTTCAGTATGTGGGGAAGGGGTTTCAGTATGTGGGGAAGAGGTTTTATTATGTGTGGAAGAGGTTTCAGTGTGTGGGGAAGGGGTTTCAGTGTGTGGGGAATGGTTTCAGTCTTTGGCGAAGAGGTTTCGGTGTGTGCGGAAGGGGTTCAGTTTGTGGGGAAGGGTTTCTGTTTGTGGGGATTGTTTTCAGTGTGTGGGGAAGTGTTTCTGTGTTTGGGGAAGTGTTTCAGCATGTGGGGAAGAGGTTTCAGTGTGTGGGGAAGGGGTTTCATTTTGTGGGGAAGAGGTTTCAGTGTATGGGGAAGGGGTTTCAGTGTGTGGGGAAGGGGTTTCAGTTTGTGTGGAAGAGGTTTCAGTGTGTGTGGAAGAGGTTTCAGTGTGTGGGGAAGAGGTTTCATTGTGTGGGGAAGGGTTTCAGTGTGTGGGGATGGGTTACAGTGTGTGGGGAAGGGGTTTCTGTGTGTGGGGATGGGTTTCAGTGTGTCGGGAAGGGGTTTCATTGTGTGGGGAAGTGGTTTCAGTGTGTGGGGAAGAGGTTTCAATGTGTGGTGAAGGGGATTCAGTGTGTGGGGAAGAGGTTTCAGCGAGCGGGAAAGGGGTTTCAGTGTGTGGGGAAGAGGTTTCAGTGTGTGGGGAAGAGGTTTCAGTGTGAGGGGAAGAGGTTTCAGTGTGTGTGGAAGAGGTTTCAATGTGTCGGGAAGAGGTTTCAGTGCGTAGGGAAGGGTTTCAGTGTGTTGGGTTGTGTTACAGTCTGTGGGGAAGGGGTTTCAGTGTGTGGGGATGAGGTTTAAGTTTGTGAGGACGGCTTACTGTGTGTGGGGATGGGGTTTCAGTGTGTGGGAATGAGGTTTCCATGTGTGGGGAAGGGGTTTCAGTATGTGGGGAAGAGGTTTTATTATGTGTGGAAGAGGTTTCAGTGTGTGGGGAAGGGGTTTCAGTATGTTGGGAATGGTTTTAGTCTTTGGCGAAGAATTTTCAGTGTGTGGGGAAGGGTTTCAGTGTGTGGGGAAGGGTTTCTGTGTGTGGGGATGGATTTCAGTGTGTGGGGAAGGGTTTCAGTGTTTGGGGAAGTGTTTCAGTGTGTGTGGAAGAGGTTTCAGTTTGTGGGGAAGATTTGCAGTGTGTGGGGATGTGTTTCACTGTGTGGGGAATGGGTTTCAGTCATTGGGAGGAGGTTTCAGTGTGTGGGGAAGAGGTTTCATTGTGTGGGGAAGGGGTTTCAGTGTGTGGATAAGGGGTTTCAGTATGTGGGGAAGAGGTTTCAGTGTGTGGGGAAGAGGTTTCAGTGTGTGGGGAAGTGGTTTCAGTCTGTGGGGAAGGGGTTTCAGTTTGTGGGGAAGAGGTTTCAGTGTGTGGGGAAGGGGTTTCAGTGTGTGGGGAAGAGGTTTCAGTGTGTGTGGAAGAGGTTTCAGTGTGTGGGGAAGAGGTTTCAGTGTGTGCGGAAGGGTTTCAGTGTGTGGGGATGGGTTACAGTGTGTGGGGAAGGGGTTTCTGTGTGTGGGGATGGGTTTCAGTGTGTCGGGAAGGGGTTTCAGTGTGTGGGGAAGTGGTGTCAGTGTGTGGGGAAGGGGTTTCAATGTGTGGTAAAGGGGATTCAGTGTGTGGGGAAGAGGTTTCAGTGAGCGGGAAAGGGGTTTCAGTGTGTGGGGAAGAGGGTTCAGTGTGTGGGGAAGAGGTTTCAGTGGGAGGGGAAGAGGTTTCAGTGTGTGTGGAAGAGGTTTCAGTGTGTCGGGAAGAGGTTTCAGTGTGTGGGGAAGGCTTTCAGTGTGTGGGGATGTGTTACAGTCTGTGGGGAAGTGGTTTCTGTGAGTGGGGATGAGGTTTCGGTGTGTGGGGAAGAGGTTTCAGTGTGTAGGGAAGGGGTTTCAGTGTGAGGTGAAGGGGATTCAGTGTGTGGGGAAGAGGTTTCAGCGTGCAGGGAAGAGGATTCAGTGTGTGGGGAAGAGGTTTCAGTGTGTGGGGAAGAGGTTTCAGTGTGTGGGGAAGGGGTTTCAGTGTGTGGTGAAGGGGATTCAGTGTGTGGGGAAGAGGTTTCAGTTTGTGGGAAAGGGGTTACAGTGTGTGGGGAAGAGGTTTCAGTGTGTGGGGAAGAGGTTTCAGTGTGTGTGGAAGAGGTTTCCGTGTGTGGGGAAGAGATTTCAGTGTGTGGGGAAGGGTTTCAGTCTGTGGCGAAGAGGTTTCTGTGTGTGGGAAGAGGTTTCAGTGTGTGGGGAAGGGTTTCTGTGTGTGGGGATGGGTTTCAGTGTGTGGGGAAGAGTTTTCAGTGTGTGGGGAAGAGGTTTCAGGGAGTGGGAAAGGGGTTTCAGTGTGTGGTAAAGGGGATTCAGTGTGTGGGGAAGAGGTTTCAGTGCGCAGGGAAGGGGTTTCAGTGTGTGGGGAAGAGGTTTCAGTGTGTGGGGAAGAGGTTTCAGTGTGTGTGGAAGAGGTTTCAGTGCGTGGGGAAGCGGTTTCAGTGTGTGGGGAAGAGGTTTCAGTGTGTGGGGAATGGTTTCAGTCTGAAGCGTAGAGGTTTCAGTGTGTGGGGAAGAGGTTTCAGTGTGTGGGGAAGTGTTTCAGTGTGTGGGGATGGGTTTCAGTGTGTGGGGAAGAGCATTCCGTGTGTGGGGATGGGTTTCAGTGTGTGGGGAAGGGGTTTCAGTGTGTAGGGAAGGATTTTCAGTGTGTGGGGATGAGGTTTCAGTGTGTGGGGATGGGATTCAGTCTGTGGGGATGGGTTTCAATGTGTGGGGAAGAGGTTTCAGTGTGTGGGGAATAGGTTTCAGTGTGAGGGGAAGAGGTTTCAGTGTGTGTGGAAGAGGTTTCAGTGTGTCGGGAAGAGGTTACAGTGTGTGCGGAAGGGATTTCAGTGTGTGGGGATGAGGTTTAAGTGTGTGGGGACGGCTTCCTGTGTGTTGGGAAGGGGTTTCAGTGTGTGGGAAAGAGGTTGCAGTGTGTGGGGAAGATGTGTCAGTGTGTGGGGATGGGTTTCAGTGTGTGGGGAAGGGGTTTCAGTGTGTGGGGATGAGGTTAAATGTGTGGGGACGGCTTCCTGTGTGTGGGTAAGGGGTTTCAGCGTGTGGGAAAGAGGTTTCAGTGTGTGGGGAAAGGTTTCAGTGTGTGTGAAAGATGTTTCAGTGTGTGGGGAAGGGGTTTCAGTATGTGGGGAAGGGGTTTCAGTATTTGGGGAAGAGGTTTTATTATGTGTGGAAGAGGTTTCAGTGTGTGGGGAAGGGGTTTCAGTATGTGGGGAATGGTTTCAGTCTTTGGCGAAGAGGTTTCGGTGTGTGGGGAAGGGGTTCAGTTTGTGGGGAAGGGTTTCTGTGTGTGGGGATTGTTTTCAGTGTGTGGGGAAGTGTTTCTGTGTTTGGCGAAGTGTTTCAGCATGTGGGGAAGAGGTTTCAGTGTGTGGGGAAGAGGTTTCAGTGTGTGGGGAAGTGGTTTCAGTCTGTGGGGAAGGGGTTTCATGTTGTGGGGAAGAGGTTTCAGTGTATGGGGAAGGGGTTTCAGTGTATGGGGAAGGGGTTTCAGTGTGTGGGGAAGAGGTTTCAGTGTGTGTGGAAGAGGTTTCAGTGTGTGGGGAAGAGGTTTCAGTGTGTGGGGAAGGGTTTCAGTGTGTGGGGATGGGTTACAGTGTGTGGGGAAGGGGTTTCTGTGTGTGGGGATGGGTTTCAGTGTGTCGGGAAGGGGTTTCATTGTGTGGGGAAGTGGTTTCAGTGTGTGGGGAAGAGGTTTCAATGTGTGGTAAAGGGGATTCAGTGTGTGGGGAAGAGGTTTCAGCGAGCGGGAAAGGGGTTTCAGTGTGTGGTGAAGGGGATTCAGTGTGTGGGGAAGAGGTTTCAGTGCGCAGGGAAGGGGTTTCAGTGTGTGGGGAAGAGGTTTCAGTGTGTGGGGAAGAGGTTTCAGTGTGTGGGGAAGAGGTTTCAGTGCGTGGGGAAGCGGTTTCAGTGTGTGGGGAAGAGGTTTCAGTGTGTGGGGAATGGTTTCAGTCTGAAGCGTAGAGGTTTCAGTGTGTGGGGAAGAGGTTTCAGTGTGTGGGGAAGTGTTTCAGTGTGTGGGGATGGGTTTCAGTGTGTGGGGAAGAGCATTCCGTGTGTGGGGATGGTTTTCAGTGTGTGGGGAAGGGGTTTCAGTGTGTAGGGAAGGATTTTCAGTGTGTGGGGATGAGGTTTCAGTGTGTGGGGATGGGATTCAGTCTGTGGGGATGGGTTTCAATGTGTGGGGAAGAGGTTTCAGTGTGTGGGGAAGAGGTTTCAGTGTGAGGGGAAGAGGTTTCAGTGTGTGTGGAAGAGGTTTCAGTGTGTCGGGAAGAGGTTACAGTGTGTGCGGAAGGGATTTCAGTGTGTGGGGATGAGGTTTAAGTGTGTGGGGAC
The DNA here is from genome assembly GCF_036365525.1 of Heterodontus francisci. NCBI lineage: Eukaryota > Metazoa > Chordata > Chondrichthyes > Heterodontiformes > Heterodontidae > Heterodontus > Heterodontus francisci. The sequence continues at coordinate 188,603 of NW_027141539.1, forward strand.
GGCTTCCTGTGTGTGGGGAAGGGGTTTCAGTGTGTGGGAAAGAGGTTGCAGTGTGTGGGGAAGATGTGTCAGTGTGTGGGGATGGGTTTCAGTGTGTGGGGAAGGGGTTTCAGTGTGTGGGGATGAGGTTAAAGGTGTGGGGACGGCTTCCTGTGTGTGGGTAAGGGGTTTCAGCGTGTGGGAAAGAGGTTTCAGTGTGTGGGGAAAGGTTTCAGTGTGTGTGAAAGAGGTTTCAGTGTGTGGGGAAGGGGTTTCAGTATGTGGGGAAGGGGTTTCAGTATGTGGGGAAGAGGTTTTATTATGTGTGGAAGAGGTATCAATGTGTGGGGAAGGGGTTTCAGTATGTGGGGAATGGTTTCAGTCTTTGGCGAAGAGGTTTCGGTGTGTGGGGAAGGGGTTCAGTTTGTGGGGAAGGGTTTCTGTGTGTGGGGATTGTTTCCAGTGTGTGGGGAAGTGTTTCTGTGTTTGGGGAAGTGTTTCAGCATGTGGGGAAGAGGTTTCAGTGTGTGGGGAAGAGGTTTCAGTGTGTGGGGAATAGGTTTCAGTGTGAGGGGAAGAGGTTTCAGTGTGTGTGGAAGAGGTTTCAGTGTGTCGGGAAGAGGTTACAGTGTGTGCGGAAGGGATTTCAGTGTGTGGGGATGAGGTTTAAGTGTGTGGGGACGGCTTCCTGTGTGTTGGGAAGGGGTTTCAGTGTGTGGGAAAGAGGTTGCAGTGTGTGGGGAAGATGTGTCAGTGTGTGGGGATGGGTTTCAGTGTGTGGGGAAGGGGTTTCAGTGTGTGGGGATGAGGTTAAATGTGTGGGGACGGCTTCCTGTGTGTGGGTAAGGGGTTTCAGCGTGTGGGAAAGAGGTTTCAGTGTGTGGGGAAAGGTTTCAGTGTGTGTGAAAGATGTTTCAGTGTGTGGGGAAGGGGTTTCAGTATGTGGGGAAGGGGTTTCAGTATTTGGGGAAGAGGTTTTATTATGTGTGGAAGAGGTTTCAGTGTGTGGGGAAGGGGTTTCAGTATGTGGGGAATGGTTTCAGTCTTTGGCGAAGAGGTTTCGGTGTGTGGGGAAGGGGTTCAGTTTGTGGGGAAGGGTTTCTGTGTGTGGGGATTGTTTTCAGTGTGTGGGGAAGTGTTTCTGTGTTTGGCGAAGTGTTTCAGCATGTGGGGAAGAGGTTTCAGTGTGTGGGGAAGAGGTTTCAGTGTGTGGGGAAGTGGTTTCAGTCTGTGGGGAAGGGGTTTCATGTTGTGGGGAAGAGGTTTCAGTGTATGGGGAAGGGGTTTCAGTGTATGGGGAAGGGGTTTCAGTGTGTGGGGAAGAGGTTTCAGTGTGTGTGGAAGAGGTTTCAGTGTGTGGGGAAGAGGTTTCAGTGTGTGGGGAAGGGTTTCAGTGTGTGGGGATGGGTTACAGTGTGTGGGGAAGGGGTTTCTGTGTGTGGGGATGGGTTTCAGTGTGTCGGGAAGGGGTTTCATTGTGTGGGGAAGTGGTTTCAGTGTGTGGGGAAGAGGTTTCAATGTGTGGTAAAGGGGATTCAGTGTGTGGGGAAGAGGTTTCAGCGAGCGGGAAAGGGGTTTCAGTGTGTGGTGAAGGGGATTCAGTGTGTGGGGAAGAGGTTTCAGTGCGCAGGGAAGGGGTTTCAGTGTGTGGGGAAGAGGTTTCAGTGTGTGGGGAAGAGGTTTCAGTGTGTGGGGAAGAGGTTTCAGTGCGTGGGGAAGCGGTTTCAGTGTGTGGGGAAGAGGTTTCAGTGTGTGGGGAATGGTTTCAGTCTGAAGCGTAGAGGTTTCAGTGTGTGGGGAAGAGGTTTCAGTGTGTGGGGAAGTGTTTCAGTGTGTGGGGATGGGTTTCAGTGTGTGGGGAAGAGCATTCCGTGTGTGGGGATGGTTTTCAGTGTGTGGGGAAGGGGTTTCAGTGTGTAGGGAAGGATTTTCAGTGTGTGGGGATGAGGTTTCAGTGTGTGGGGATGGGATTCAGTCTGTGGGGATGGGTTTCAATGTGTGGGGAAGAGGTTTCAGTGTGTGGGGAAGAGGTTTCAGTGTGAGGGGAAGAGGTTTCAGTGTGTGTGGAAGAGGTTTCAGTGTGTCGGGAAGAGGTTACAGTGTGTGCGGAAGGGATTTCAGTGTGTGGGGATGAGGTTTAAGTGTGTGGGGACGGCTTCCTGTGTGTGGGGAAGGGGTTTCAGTGTGTGGGAAAGAGGTTGCAGTGTGTGGGGAAGATGTGTCAGTGTGTGGGGATGGGTTTCAGTGTGTGGGGAAGGGGTTTCAGTGTGTGGGGATGAGGTTAAAGGTGTGGGGACGGCTTCCTGTGTGTGGGTAAGGGGTTTCAGCGTGTGGGAAAGAGGTTTCAGTGTGTGGGGAAAGGTTTCAGTGTGTGTGAAAGAGGTTTCAGTGTGTGGGGAAGGGGTTTCAGTATGTGGGGAAGGGGTTTCAGTATGTGGGGAAGAGGTTTTATTATGTGTGGAAGAGGTATCAATGTGTGGGGAAGGGGTTTCAGTATGTGGGGAATGGTTTCAGTCTTTGGCGAAGAGGTTTCGGTGTGTGGGGAAGGGGTTCAGTTTGTGGGGAAGGGTTTCTGTGTGTGGGGATTGTTTCCAGTGTGTGGGGAAGTGTTTCTGTGTTTGGGGAAGTGTTTCAGCATGTGGGGAAGAGGTTTCAGTGTGTGGGGAAGAGGTTTCAGTGTGTGGGGAAGTGGTTTCAGTCTGTGGGGAAGGGGTTTCATGTTGTGGGGAAGAGGTTTCAGTGTATGGGGAAGGGGTTTCAGTGTGTGGGGAAGGGGTTTCAGTGTGTGGGGAAGAGGTTTTAGTGTGTGTGGAAGAGGTTTCAGTGTGTGGGGAAGAGGTTTCAGTGTGTGGGGAAGGGTTTCAGTGTGTGGGGATGGGTTACAGTGTGTGGAGAAGGGGTTTCTGAGTGTGGGGATGGTTTTCAGTGTGTCGGGAAGGGGTTTCATTGTGTGGGGAAGTGGTTTCAGTGTGTGGGGAAGAGGTTTCAATGTGTGGTGAAGGGGATTCAGTGTGTGTCAAAGAGGTTTCAGTGTGTGGGGAAGAGGTTTCAGTGTGAGGGGAAGAGGTTTCAGTGTGTCGGGAAGAGGTTTCAATGTGTGGGGAAGGGTTTCAGTGTGTGGGGTTGTGTTACAGTGTGTGGGGAAGGGGTTTCAGTGTGTGGGGATGAGGTTTAAGTGTGTGGGGACGGCTTCCTGTGTGTGGGGATGGGGTTTCAGTGTGTGGGAATGAGGTTTCCATGTGTGGGGAAGGGGTTTCAGTATGTGGGGAAGAGGTTTTATTATGTGTGGAAGAGGTTTCAGTGTGTGGGGAAGGGGTTTCAGTATGTGGGGAATGGTTTCAGTCTTTGGCGAAGAGGTTTCGGTGTGTGGGGAAGGGGTTCAGTTTGTGGGGAAGGGTTTCTGTGTGTGGGGATTGTTTCCAGTGTGTGGGGAAGTGTTTCTGTGTTTGGGGAAGTGTTTCAGCATGTGGGGAAGAGGTTTCAGTGTGTGGGGAAGAGGTTTCAGTGTGTGGGGAAGTGGTTTCAGTCTGTGGGGAAGGGGTTTCATGTTGTGGGGAAGAGGTTTCAGTGTATGGGGAAGGGGTTTCAGTGTGTGGGGAAGGGGTTTCAGTGTGTGGGGAAGAGGTTTTAGTGTGTGTGGAAGAGGTTTCAGTGTGTGGGGAAGAGGTTTCAGTGTGTGGGGAAGGGTTTCAGTGTGTGGGGATGGGTTACAGTGTGTGGGGAAGGGGTTTCTGAGTGTGGGGATGGGTTTCAGTGTGTCGGGAAGGGGTTTCATTGTGTGGGGAAGTGGTTTCAGTGTGTGGGGAAGAGGTTTCAATGTGTGGTGAAGGGGATTCAGTGTGTGGGGAAGAGGTTTCAGTGTGTGGGGAAGAGGTTTCAGTGTGAGGGGAAGAGGTTTCAGTGTGTCGGGAAGAGGTTTCAATGTGTGGGGAAGGGTTTCAGTGTGTGGGGTTGTGTTACAGTGTGTGGGGAAGGGGTTTCAGTGTGTGGGGATGAGGTTTAAGTGTGTGGGGACGGCTTCCTGTGTGTGGGGATGGGGTTTCAGTGTGTGGGAATGAGGTTTCCATGTGTGGGGAAGGGGTTTCAGTATGTGGGGAAGAGGTTTTATTATGTGTGGAAGAGGTTTCAGTGTGTGGGGAAGGGGTTTCAGTATGTTGGGAATGGTTTTAGTCATTGGCGAAGAATTTTCAGTGTGTGGGGAAGGGTTTCAGTGTGTGGGGAAGGGTTTCTGTGTGGGGGGATGGATTTCAGTGTGTGGGGAAGGGTTTCAGTGTTTGGGGAAGTGTTTCAGTGTTTGTGGAAGAGGTTTCAGTTTGTGGGGAAGATTTTCAGTGTGTGGGGATATGTTTCAGTGTGTGGGGAATGGGTTTCAGTCATTGGGAGGAGGTTTCAGTGTGTGGGGAAGAGGTTTCATTGTGTGGGGAAGGGGTTTCAGTGTGTGGATAAGGGGTTTCAGTATGTGGGGAAGAGGTTTCAGTGTGTGGGGAAGAGGTTTCAGTGTGTGGGGAAGTGGTTTCAGTCTGTGGGGAAGGGGTTTCAGTTTGTGGGGAAGAGGTTTCAGTGTGTGGGGAAGGGGTTTCAGTGTGTGGGGAAGGGGTTTCAGTGTGTGGGGAATAGGTTTCAGTGTGTGTGGAAGAGGTTTCAGTGTGTGGGGAAGAGGTTTCAGTGTCTGCGGAAGGGTTTCAGTGTGTGGGGATGGGTTACAGTGTGTGGGGAAGGGGTTTCTGTGTGTGGGGATGGGTTTCAGTGTGTCGGGAAGGGGTTTCAGTGTGTGGGGAAGTGGTGTCAGTGTGTGGGGAAGGGGTTTCAATGTGTGGTAAAGGGGATTCGGTGTGTGGGGAAGAGGTTTCAGTGAGCGGGAAAGGGGTTTCAGTGTGTGGGGAAGAGGTTTCAGTGTGTGGGGAAGAGGTTTCAGTGTGAGGGGAAGAGGTTTCAGTGTGTGTGGAAGAGGTTTCAGTGTGTTGGGAAGAGGTTTCAGAGTGTGGGGAAGGGTTTCAGTGTGTGGGGATGTGTTACAGTCTGTGGGGAAGTGGTTTCTGTGAGTGGGGATGAGGTTTCGGTGTGTGGGGAAGAGGTTTCAGTGTGTAGGGAAGGGGTTTCAGTGTGAGGTGAAGGGGATTCAGTGTGTGGGGAAGAGGTTTCAGCGTGCAGGGAAGAGGATTCAGTGTGTGGGGAAGAGGTTTCAGTGTGTGGGGAAGAGGTTTCAGTGTGTGGGGAAGGGGTTTCAGTGTGTGGTGAAGGGGATTCAGTGTGTGGGGAAGAGGTTTCAGTTTGTGGGAAAGGGGTTACAGTGTGTGGGGAAGAGGTTTCAGTGTGTGGGGAAGAGGTTTCAGTGTGTGTGGAAGAGGTTTCCGTGTGTGGGGAAGAGATTTCAGTGTGTGGGGAAGGGTTTCAGTCTGTGGCGAAGAGGTTTCAGTGTGTGGGAATAGGTTTCAGTGTGTGGGGAAGGGTTTCTGTGTGTGGGGATGGGTTTCAGTGTGTGGGGAAGGGGTTTCAGTGTGTGGGGAAGAGTTTTCAGTGTGTGGGGAAGAGGTTTCAGGGATTGGGAAAGGGGTTTCAGTGTGTGGTGAAGGGGATTCAGTGTTTGGGGAAGAGGTTTCAGTGCGCAGGGAAGGGGTTTCAGTGTGTGGGGAAGAGGTTTCAGTGTGTGGGGAAGAGGTTTCAGTGTGTGTGGAAGAGGTTTCAGTGCGTGGGGAAGCGGTTTCAGTGTGTGGGGAAGAGGTTTCAGTGTGTGGGGAATGGTTTCAGTCTGAAGCGTAGAGGTTTCAGTGTGTGGGAAAGAGGTTTCAGTGTGTGGGGAAGTGTTTCAGTGTGTGGGGATGGGTTTCAATGTGTGGGGAAGAGCATTCCGTGTGTGGGGATGGGTTTCAGTGTGTGGGGAAGGGGTTTCAGTGTGTAGGGAAGGATTTTCAGTGTGTGGGGATGAGGTTTCAGTGTGTGGGGATGGGATTCAGTCTGTGGGGATGGGTTTCAATGTGTGGGGAAGAGGTTTCAGTGTGTGGGGAAGTGGTTTCAGTGTGAGGCGAAGAGGTTTCAGTGTGTGTGGAAGAGGTTTCAGTGTGTCGGGAAGAGGTTACAGTGTGTGTGGAAGGGATTTCAGTGTGTGGGGATGAGGTTTAAGTGTGTGGGGACGGCTTCCTGTGTGTGGGGAAGGGGTTTCAGTGTGTGGGAAAGAGGTTGCAGTGTGTGGGGAAGATGTGTCAGTGTGTGGGGATGGGTTTCAGTGTGTGGGGAAGGGGTTTCAGTGTGTGGGGATGAGGTTAAAGGTGTGGGGACGGCTTCCTGTGTGTGGGTAAGGGGTTTCAGCGTGTGGGAAAGAGGTTTCAGTGTGTGGGGAAAGGTTTCAGTGTGTGTGAAAGAGGTTTCAGTGTGTGGGGAAGGGGTTTCAGTAAGTGGGGAAGGGGTTTCAGTATGTGGGGAAGAGGTTTTATTATGTGTGGAAGAGGTTTAAGTGTGTGGGGAAGGGGTTTCAGTATGTGGGGAATGGTTTCAGTCTTTGGCGAAGAGGTTTCGGTGTGTGGGGAAGGGGTTCAGTTTGTGGGGAAGGGTTTCTGTGTGTGGGGATTGTTTTCAGTGTGTGGGGAAGTGTTTCTGTGTTTGGGGAAGTGTTTCAGCATGTGGGGAAGAGGTTTCAGTGTGTGGGGAAGAGGTTTCAGTGTGTGGGGAAGTGGTTTCAGTCTGTGGGGAAGGGGTTTCATTTTGTGGGGAAGAGGTTTCAGTGTGTGGGGAAGGGTTTCATTGTGTGGGAAATGATTTCAGTGTGTGGGGATGGGTTGCAGTGTGTGGGGAAGGGGTTTCAGTGTGTGGGGATGGGTTTCAGTGTTTGGGGGAACAGGTTTCAGTCTGTGGGGAAGAGGTTTCTGTGTGTGGGGAAGAGGTTTCATTGTTTGGGGAAGAGGTTTCTTCGTGTTGATAAGGGGTTTCAGCGTGTGGGGAAGAGGTTTCAGTGTGTGGGGAAGAGCTTTCAGTGTGTGGGGAAGTGGTTTCAGTCTGTGGGGAAAGGGTTTCATTGTGTGAGGAAGGGGTTTCAGTGTGTGGGGAAGGCGTTTCAGTGTGTGGGGAAGAGGTTGCAGTGTGTGGGGAAGATGTTTCAGTGTGTGGGGATGGGTTTCAGTGTGTGGGGAAGTGGTTTCAGTGTGTGGGGATGAGGTTTAAGTGTGTGGGGACGGCTTCCTATGTGTGGGGAAGGGGTTTCAGCGTGTGGGAAAGAGGTTTCAGTGTGTGGGGAAGGGTTTCAGTGTGTGTGAAAGAGGTTTCAGTGTGTGGGGAAGGGGTTTCAGTATGTGGGGAAGAGGTTTTATTATGTGTGGAAGATGTTTCAGTGTGTGGGGATGGGGTTTCAGTATGTGGGGAATGGTTTCAGTCTTTGGCGAAGAGGTTTCAGTGTGTGGGGAAGGGTTTCAGATTGTGGGGAAGGGTTTCTGTGTGTGGGGATTGATTTCAGTGTGTGGGGAAGTGGTTTCAGTCTGTGGGGAAGGGGTTTCAGTTTGTGGGGAAGAGGTTTCAGTGTATGGGGAAGGGGTTTCAGTGTGTGGGGAAGGGGTTTCAGTGTGTGGGGAAGAGGTTTCAGTGTGTGTGGAAGAGGTTTCAGTGTGTGGGGAAGAGGTTTCAGTGTGTGGGGAAGGGTTTCAGTGTGTGGGGATGGGTTGCAGTGTGTGGGGAAGGGGTTTCTGTGTGTGGGGATGGGTTTCAGTGTGTTAGCAAGGGGTTTCATTGTGTGGGGAAGTGGTTTCAGTGTGTGGGGAAGGGGTTTCAATGTGTGGTGAAGGGGATTCAGTGTGTGGGGAAGAGGTTTCAGCGAGCGGGAAAGGGGTTTCAGTGTGTGGGGAAGAGGTTTCAGTGTGTGGGGAATGGGTTTCAGTATGTGGTAAAGGGGATTCAGTGTGTGGGGAAGAGGTTTCAGTGTGTGGGGAAGGGTTTCAGTCTGTGGTGAAGAGGTTTCAGTGTGTGGGAAGAGGTTTCAGTGTGTGGGGAAGGGGTTTCAGTGTGTGGTGAAGGGGATTCAGTGTGTGGTGAGGAGGTTTCAGTGTGTGGGGAAGGGGGTCACTGTGTGGGGAAGAGGTTTCAGGGTGTGGGGAAGAGGATTCAGAGTGCGTGGAAGATGATTAAGTGTGTGGGGAAGAGGTTTCAGTGTGTGGGGAAGTGTTCCAGTCTGTGGCGAAGAGGTTTCAGTGTGTGGGAAGAGGTTTCAGTGTGTGGGGAAGTGGTTTCAGTCTGCGGGGAAGGGGTTTCAGTGTGTGGGGAAGAGGTTTCAGTGTGTGGGGAAGAGGTTTCAGTGTGTGGGGAAGAGGTTTGAGTGTGCGGGGAAGGGGTTTCAGTGTGTGGGGAAGATGTTTCAGTGTGTGGGGAAGAGGTTTCAGTGTGTGGGGAAGAGGTTTGAGTGTGTGGGGAAGGGTTTCAGTGTGTGGGGATGGGTTACAGTGTGTGCGGAAGGGGTTTCTGTGTGTGGGGATGGGTTTCAGTGTGTGGGGAAGGGGTTTCAGTGTGTGGGGAAGTGGTTTCAGTGTGTGGGGAAGGGGTTTCAGTGTGTGGTGAAGGGGATTCAGTGTGTGGGGAAGAGGTTTCAGTGTGCGGGGAAGGGGTTTCAGAGTGTGGGTAAGAGGTTTCAGTGTGTGGGGAAGAGGTTTCAGTGGGTGGGGAAGAGGTTTGAGTGTGTGGGGAAGGGTTTCAGTGTGTGGGGATGGTTTACAGTGTGTGGGGAAGGGGTTTCTGTGTGTGGGGATGGGTCTCAGTGTGTCGGGAAGCGGTTTCAGTGTGTGGGGAAGTGGTTTCAGTGTGTGGGGAAGGGGTTTCAGTGTGTGGTGAAGGGGATTCAGTGTGTGGGAAAGAGTTTTCAGTGTGCGGGAAAGGGGTTTCAGTGTCTGGGGAAGAGGTTTCAGTGTGTGGGGAAGAGGTTTCAGCGAACGGGAAAGGGGTTTCAGTGTGTGGGGAAGAGGTTTCAGTGTGTGGGGAATGGGTTTCAGTGTGTGGGGAATGGGTTTCAGTATGTGGTAAAGGGGATTCAGTGTGTGGGGAAGAGGTTTCAGTGTGTGGGGAAGATGTTTCAGTGTGTGTGGAAGAGGTTTCAGTATGTGGGAAGAGGTTTCAGTGTGTGGGGAAGGGGTTTCTGTGTGTGGGGATGGGTTTCAGCGTGTCGGGAAGGGGTTTCAGTGTGTGGGGAAGTTGTTTCAGTGTGTGGGGAAGGGGTTTCAGTGTGTGGTGAAGGGGATTCAGTGTGTGGGGAAGAGGTTTCAGTGTGCGGGAAAGGGGTTTCAGTGTCTGGGGAAGAGGTTTCAGTGTGTGGGAAGAGGTTTCAGTGTGTGGGGAAGATGTTTCAGTGTGTGGGGAGAGGTTTCAGTGTTTCGGGAAGGGTTTCAGTGGGTGGGGAAGGGGTTTCTGTGTGTGGGGATGTGTTTCAGTGTGTGGGGAAGGGTTTCAGTGTGTGGGGATGAGGTTTCAGTGTGTAGGGAAGGGGTTTGACTGTGTAGGGAAGGGGTTTCAGTGTGTGGTAAAGGGGTTTCAGTGTGTGGTAAGGGGGATTCAATGTGTGGGGAAGCGGTTTTAGTGTGTGGGGATGGGTTACAGCGTGTGTGGAAGGGGTTTCTGTGTGTGGGAATCGGTTTCAGTGTGTCGGGAAGGGGTTTCAGTGTGTGGGGAAGTGGTTTCAGTGTGTGGGGAAGGGTTTCTTTGTGTGGGGATTGATTTCAGTGTGTGGGGAAGTGGTTTCAGTCTGTGGGGAAGGGGTTTCAGTTTGTGGGGAAGAGGTTTCAGTGTATGGGGAAGGGGTTTCAGTGTGTGGGGAAGGGGTTTCAGTGTGTGGGGAAGAGGTTTCAGTGTGTGGGGAAGGGTTTCAGTGTGTGGGGATGAGTTACAGTGTGTGAGAAATGGTTTTCTGTGTGTGGGGATGGGTTTCAGTGTGTCAGGAAGGGGTTTCATTGTGTGGGGAAGTGGCTTCAGTGTGTGGGGAAGGGGTTTCAATGTGTTGTGAAGGGGATTCAGTGTGTGGGGAAGAGGTTTCAGCGAGCGGGAAAGGGGTTTCAGTGTGTGGGGAAGAGGTTTCAGTGTGTGGGGAATGGGTTTCAGTGTGTGGGGAATGGGTTTCAGTATGTGGTAAAGGGGATTCAGTGTGTGGGGAAGAGGTTTCAGTGTGTGGGGAAGATGTTTCAGTGTGTGGGGAAGATGTTTCAGTGTGTGTGGAAGAGGTTTCAGTGTGTGGGGAAGAGGTTTCAGTGTGTGGGGAAGGGTTTCAGTCTGTGGCGAAGAGGTTTCAGTGTGTGGGAAGAGGTTTCAGTGTGTGAGAAAGGTGTTTCAGTGTGTGGTGAAGGGGAATCAGTGTGTGGTGAGGAGGTTTCAGTGTGTGGGGAAGGGGTTTCACTGTGTGGGGAAGAGTTTTCAGGGTGTGGGGAAGAGGTTTCAGAGTGCGTGGAAGATGTTTCAGTGTGTGGGGAAGGGGTTTCAGTGTGTGGGGAAGTGTTTCAGTCTGTGGCGAAGAGGTTTCATTGTGTGGGGATGGGTTACAGTGTGTACGGAAAGGGTTTCTGTGTGTGTGGATGGGTTTCAGTGTGTCGGGAAGGGGTTTCAGTGTGTGGGGAAGTGGTTTCAGTGTGTGGGGAAGGGGTTTCTGTGTGTGGTGTAGGGGATTCAGTGTGTGGGGAAGAGGTTTCAGTGTGCGGGGAAGGGGTTTCAGTGTGTGGGGAAGAGGTTTCAGTGTGTGGGGAAGAGGTTTCAGTGGTTGGGGAAGAGGTTTGAGTTTGTGGGGAAGGGTTTCAGTGTGTGGGGATGGTTTACAGTGTGTGGGGAAGAGGTTTCAGGGTGTGAGGAAGAGGTTTCAGAGTGCTTGGAAGATGTTACAGTGTGTGGGGAAGAGGTTTCAGTGTGTGGGGAAGTGTTTCAGTCTGTGGCGAAGAGGTTTCAGTGTGTGGGAAGAGGTTTCAGTGTGTGGGGAAATGGTTTCATTGTGTGGGGAAGGGGTTTCAGTGTGTGGGGAAGAGGTTTCAGTGTGTGGGGAAGAGGTTTCAGTGTGTGAGGAAGAGGTTTGAGTGTGCGGGGAAGGGGTTTCAGTGTGTGGGGAAGAGGTTTCAGTGTGTGGGGAAGAGGTTTCAGTGTGTGGGGAAGAGGTTTGAGTGTGTGGGGAAGGGTTTCAGTGTGTGGGGATGGGTTACAGTGTGTGCGGAAGGGGTTTCTGTGTGCGGGGATGGGTTTCAGTGTGTCGGGAAGGGGTTTCAGTGTGTGGGGAAGTGGTTTCAGTGTGTGGGGAAGGGGTTTCAGTGTGTGGTGAAGGTGATTCAGTGTGTGGGGAAGAGGTTTCAGTGTGCGGGGAAGGGGTTTCAGTGTGTGGGGAAGAGGTTTCAGTGTGTGGGGAAGAGGTTTCAGTGGGTGAGGTAGGGGTTTCAGTGTGTGGGGAAGGTGTTTCAGTGTGTAGGGAAGAGGTTTCAGTGTGTGGGGATGGATTTCAGTTTGTGGGGAAGGGGTTTCTGTCTGTGGAGAAGTGGTTTCAGTGCGTCGGGAAGAGGTTTCAGAGTGTGAGGAAGAGTTTTCAGTGTGTGGCGATGGGTTTCACTGTGTGGGGAAGAGGTTTCAGTCTGTGGGGATGGGTATCAGTGTGTGGGGAATGGGTTTCAGTGTGTGGGGAATGAGTTTCAGTGTGTGTGGAAGAGGTTTCAGTGTGTGGGGAAGAGCTTTGCGTGTGTGGGGATGGGTTTCATTGTGTGGGGAATGATTTCAGTGTGTGGGGATGGGTTGCAGTGTGTGGGGAAGGGGTTTCAGTGTGTGGGGATGGGTTTCAGTGTTTGGGGGAACAGGTATCAGTCTGTGGGGAAGAGGTTTCTGTGTGTGGGGAAGAGGTTTCATTGTTTGGGGAAGAGGTTTCTTCGTGTGGATAAGGGGTTTCAGCGTGTGGGGAAGTGGTTTCAGTGTGTGGGGATGGGTTTCAGTGTGTGGGGAAGGGGTTTCAGTGTGTGGGGATGAGGTTTAAGTGTGTGGGGACGGCTTCCTGTGTGTGGGGAAGGGGTTTCAGCGTGTGAGAAAGAGGTTTCAGTGTGTGGGGAAGGGTTTCAGTGTGTGTGAAAGAGGTTTCAGTGTGTGGGGAAGGGGTTTCAGTATTTGGCGAAGAGGTTTTATTATGTGTGGAAGAGGTTTCAGTGTGTGGGGAAGGGGTTTCAGTATGTGGGGAATGGTTTCAGTCTTTGGCGAAGAGGTTTCAGTGTGTGGGGAAGGGTTTCAGTTTGTGGGGAAGGGTTTCTGTGTGTGGGGATTGATTTTAGTGTGTGGGGAAGTGGTTTCAGTCTGTGGGGAAGGGGTTTCAGTTTGTGGGGAAGAGGTTTCAGTGTATGGGGAAGGGGTTTCAGTGTGTGGGGAAGGGGTTTCAGTGTGTGGGGAAGAGGTTTCAGTGTGTGGGGAAGGGTTTCAGTGTGTGGGGATGAGTTACAGTGTGTGAGGAATGGGTTTCTGTGTGTGGGGATGGGTTCCAGTGTGTCAGGAAGGGGTTTCATTGTGTGGGGAAGTGGCTTCAGTGTGTGGGGAAGGGGTTTCAATGTGTTGTGAAGGGGATTCAGTGTGTGGGGAAGAGGTTTCAGCGAGCGGGAAAGGGGTTTCAGTGTGTGGGGAAGAGGTTTCAGTGTGTGGGGAATGGGTTTCAGTGTGTGGGGAATGGGTTTCAGTATGTGGTAAAGGGGATTCAGTGTGTGGGGAAGAGGTTTCAGTGTGTGGGGAAGATGTTTCAGTGAGTGGGGAAGATGTTTCAGTGTGTGTGGAAGAGGTTTCAGTGTGTGGGGAAGAGGTTTCAGTGTGTGGGGAAGGGTTTCAGTCTGTGGCGAAGAGGTTTCAGTGTGTGGGAAGAGGTTTCAGTGTGTGAGAAAGGGGTTTCAGTGTGTGGTGAAGGGGATTCAGTGTGTGGTGAGGAGGTTTCAGTGTGTGGGGAAGGGGTTTCACTGTGTGGGGAAGAGGTTTCAGGGTGTGGGGAAGAGGTTTCAGAGTGCGTGGAAGATGTTTCACTGTGTGGGGAAGAGGTTTCAGTGTGTGGGGAAGTGTTTCAGTCTGGCGAAGAGGTTTCAGTGTGTGGGAAGAAGTTTCAGTGTGTGGGAAAGTGGTTTCAGTGTGTGGGGAAGTGTTTCTGTGTGTGGGGATTGATTTCAGTGTGTGGGGAAGTGGTTTCAGTCTGTGGGGAAGGGGTTTCAGTTTGTGGGGAAGAGGTTTCAGTGTATGGGGAAGGGGTTTCAGTGTGTGGGGAAGGGGTTTCAGTGTGTGGGGAAGAGGTTTCAGTGTGTGGGGAAGGGTTTCAGTGTGTGGGGATGAGTTACAGTGTGTGAGAAATGGGTTTCTGTGTGTGGGGATGGGTTTCAGTGTTTCAGGAAGGGGTTTCATTGTGTGGGGAAGTGGCTTCAGTGTGTGGGGAAGGGGTTTCAATGTGTTGTGAAGGGGATTCAGTGTGTGGGGAAGAGGTTTCAGCGAGCGGGAAAGGGGTTTCAGTGTGTGGGGAAGAGGTTTCAGTGTGTGGGGAATGGGTTTCAGTGTGTGGGGAATGGGTTTCAGTATGTGGTAAAGGGGATTCAGTGTGTGGGGAAGAGGTTTCAGTGTGTGGGGAAGATGTTTCAGTGTGTGGGGAAGATGTTTCAGTGTGTGTGGAAGAGGTTTCAGTGTGTGGGGAAGAGGTTTCAGTGTGTGGGGAAGGGTTTCAGTCTGTGGCGAAGAGGTTTCAGTGTGTGGGAAGAGGTTTCAGTGTGTGAGAAAGGTGTTTCAGTGTGTGGTGAAGGGGAATCAGTGTGTGGAGAGGAGGTTTCAGTGTGTGGGGAAGGGGTTTCACTGTGTGGGGAAGAGTTTTCAGGGTGTGGGGAAGAGGTTTCAGAGTGCGTGGAAGATGTTTCAGTGTGTGGGGAAGGGGTTTCAGTGTGTGGGGAAGTGTTTCAGTCTGTGGCGAAGAGGTTTCAGTGTGTGGGAAGAGGTTTCAGTGTGTGGGGAAGTGGTTTCAGTGTGTGGGGAAGGGGTTTCAGTGTGTGGGGAAGAGGTTTCAGTGTGTGGGGAAGAGGTTTCAGTGTGTGGGGAAGAGGTTTGAGTGTGCGGGGAAGGGGTTTCAGTGTGTGGGGAAGAGGTTTCAGTGTTTGGGGAAGAGGTTTCAGTGTGTGGGGAAGAGGTTTGAGTGTGTGGGGAAGGGTTTCAGTGTGTGGGGATGGGTTACAGTGTGTACGGAAAGGGTTTCTGTGTGTGTGGATGGGTTTCAGTGTGTCGGTAAGGGGTTTCAGTGTGTGGGGAAGTGGTTTCAGTGTGTGGGGAAGGGGTTTCTGTGAGTGGTGTAGGGGATTCAGTGTGTGGGGAAGAGGTTTCAGTGTGCGGGGAAGGGGTTTCAGTGTGTGGGGAAGAGGTTTCAGTGTGTGGGGAAGAGGTTTCAGTGGTTGGGGAAGAGGTTTGAGTTTGTGGGGAAGGGTTTCAGTGTGTGGGGATGGTTTACAGTGTGTGGGGAAGAGGTTTCAGGGTGTGGGGAAGAGGTTTCAGAGTGCTTGGAAGATGTTACAGTGTGTGGGGAAGAGGTTTCAGTGTGTGGGGAAGTGTTTCAGTCTGTGGCGAAGAGGTTTCAGTGTGTGGGAAGAGGTTTCAGTGTGTGGGGAAGTGGTTTCAGTGTGTGGGGAAGGGGTTTCAGTGTGTGGGGAAGAGGTTTCAGTGTGTGGGGAAGAGGTTTCAGTGTGTGAGGAAGAGGTTTGAGTGTGCGGGGAAGGGGTTTCAGTGTGTGGGTTAGAGGTTTCAGTGTGTGGGGAAGAGGTTTCAGTGTGTGGGGAAGAGGTTTGAGTGTGTGGGGAAGGGTTTCAGTGTGTGGGGATGGGTTACAGTGTGTGCGGAAGGGGTTTCTGTGTGCGGGGATGGGTTTCAGTGTGTCGGGAAGGGGTTTGAGTGTGTGGGGAAGTGGTTTCAGTGTGTGGGGAAGGGGTTTCAGTGTGTGGTGAAGGTGATTCAGTGTGTGGGGAAGAGGTTTCAGTGTGCGGGGAAGGGGTTTCAGTGTGTGGGGAAGAGGTTTCAGTGTGTGGGGAAGATGTTTCAGTGGGTGAGGTAGGGGTTTCAGTGTGTGGGGAAGGTGTTTCAGTGTGTAGGGAAGAGGTTTCAGTGTGTGGGGATGGATTTCAGTGTGTGGGGAAGGGGTTTCTGTCTGTGGAGAAGTGGTTTCAGTGCGTCGGGAAGAGGTTTCAGAGTGTGAGGAAGAGTTTTCAGTGTGTGGCGATGGGTTTCACTGTGTGGGGAAGAGGTTTCAGTCTGTGGGGATGGGTATCAGTGTGTGGGGAATGGGTTTCAGTGTGTGGGGAATGAGTTTCAGTGTGTGTGGAAGAGGTTTCAGTGTGTGGGGAAGAGGTTTGCGTGTGTGGGGATGGGTTTCATTGTGTGGGGAATAATTTCAGTGTGTGGGGATGGGTTGCAGTGTGTGGGGAAGGGGTTTCAGTGTGTGGGGATGGGTTTCAGTGTTTGGGGGAACAGGTTTCAGTCTGTGGGGAAGAGGTTTCTGTGTGTGGGGAAGAGGTTTCATTGTTTGGGGAAGAGGTTTCTTCGTGTGGATAAGGGGTTTCAGCGTGTGGGGAAGTGGTTTCAGTGTGTGGGGATGGGTTTCAGTGTGTGGGGAAGGGGTTTCAGTGTGTGGGGATGAGGTTTAAGTGTGTGGGGACGGCTTCCTGTGAGTGGGGAAGGGGTTTCAGCGTGTGAGAAAGAGGTTTCAGTGTGTGGGGAAGGGTTTCAGTGTGTGTGAAAGAGGTTTCAGTGTGTGGGGAAGGGGTTTCAGTATTTGGCGAAGAGGTTTTATTATGTGTGGAAGAGGTTTCAGTGTGTGGGGAAGGGGTTTCAGTATGTGGGGAATGGTTTCAGTCTTTGGCGAAGAGGTTTCAGTGTGTGGGAAAGGGTTTCAGTTTGTGGGGAAGGGTTTCTGTGTGTGGGGATTGATTTTAGTGTGTGGGGAAGTGGTTTCAGTCTGTGGGGAAGGGGTTTCAGTTTGTGGGGAAGAGGTTTCAGTGTATGGGGAAGGGGTTTCAGTGTGTGGGGAAGGGGTTTCAGTGTGTGGGGAAGAGGTTTCAGTGTGTGGGGAAGGGTTTCAGTGTGTGGGGATGAGTTACAGTGTGTGAGGAATGGGTTTCTGTGTGTGGGGATGGGTTCCAGTGTGTCAGGAAGGGGTTTCATTGTGTGGGGAAGTGGCTTCAGTGTGTGGGGAAGGGGTTTCAATGTGTTGTGAAGGGGATTCAGTGTGTGGGGAAGAGGTTTCAGCGAGCGGGAAAGGGGTTTCAGTGTGTGGGGAAGAGGTTTCAGTGTGTGGGGAATGGGTTTCAGTGTGTGGGGAATGGGTTTCAGTATGTGGTAAAGGGGATTCAGTGTGTGGGGAAGAGGTTTCAGTGTGTGGGGAAGATGTTTCAGTGAGTGGGGAAGATGTTTCAGTGTGTGTGGAAGAGGTTTCAGTGTGTGGGGAAGAGGTTTCAGTGTGTGGGGAAGGGTTTCAGTCTGTGGCGAAGAGGTTTCAGTGTGTGGGAAGAGGTTTCAGTGTGTGAGAAAGGGGTTTCAGTGTGTGGTGAAGGGGATTCAGTGTGTGGTGAGGAGGTTTCAGTGTGTGGGGAAGGGGTTTCACTGTGTGGGGAAGAGGTTTCAGGGTGTGGGGAAGAGGTTTCAGAGTGCGTGGAAGATGTTTCACTGTGTGGGGAAGAGGTTTCAGTGTGTGGGGAAGTGTTTCAGTCTGGCGAAGAGGTTTCAGTGTGTGGGAAGAAGTTTCAGTGTGTGGGGAAGTGGTTTCAGTGTGTGGGGAAGGGGTTTCAGTGTGTGGGGAAGAGGTTTCAGTGTGTGGGGAAGAGGTTTCAGTGTGTGGGGAAGAGGTTTGAGTGTGCGGGGAAGGGGTTTCAGTGTGTGGGGAAGATGTTTCAGAGTGTGGGCAAGAGGTTTCAGTGTGTGGGGAAGAGGTTTGAGTGTGTGGGGAAGGGTTTCAGTGTGTGGGGATGGGTTACAGTGTGTACGGAAGGGGTTTCTGTGTGTGGGGATGGGTTTCAGTGTGTCGGGAAGGGGTTTCAGTTTGTGGGGAAGTGGTTTCAGTGTGTGGGGAAGGGGTTTCTGTGTGTGGTGAAGGGGATTCAGTGTGTGGGGAAGAGGTTTCAGTGTGCGGGGAAGGGGTTTCAGTGTGTGGGGAAGAGGTTTCAGTGTGTGGGGAAGAGGTTTCAGTGGGTGGGGAAGAGGTTTGAGTTTGTGGGGAAGGGTTTCAGTGTGTGGGGATGGTTTACAGTGTGTGGGGAAGAGGTTTCAGGGTGTGGGGAAGAGGTTTCAGAGTGCTTGGAAGATGTTTCAGTGTGTGGGGAAGAGGTTTCAGTGTGTGGGGAAGTGTTTCAGTCTGTGGCGAAGAGGTTTCAGTGTGTGGGAAGAGGTTTCAGTGTGTGGGGAAGTGGTTTCAGTGTGTGGGGAAGGGGTTTCAGTGTGTGGGGAAGAGGTTTCAGTGTGTGGGGAAGAGGTTTCAGTGTGTGGGGAAGAGGTTTGAGTGCGCGGGGAAGGGGTTTCAGTGTGTGGGGAAGAGGTTTCAGTGTGTGGGGAAGAGGTTTCAGTGTGTGGGGAAGAGTTTTGAGTGTGTGGGGAAGGGTTTCAGTGTGTGGGGATGGGTTACAGTGTGTGCGGAAGGGGTTTCTGTGTGCGGGGATGGGTTTCAGTGTGTCGGGAAGGGGTTTCAGTGTGTGGGGAAGTGGTTTCAGTGTGTGGGGAAGGGGTTTCAGAGTGTGGTGAAGGGGATTCAGTGTGTGGGGAAGAGGTTTCAGTGTGCGGGGAAGGGGTTTCAGTGTGTGGGGAAGAGGTTTCAGTGTGTGGGGAAGAGGTTTCAGTGGGTGGGGAAGAGGTTTGAGTGTGTGGGGAAGGGTTTCAGTGTGTGGGGATGGCTTACAGTGTTTGGGGAAGGGGTTTCTGTGTGTGGGGATGGGTCTCAGTGTGTCGGGAAGGGGTTTCAGTGTGTGGGGAAGAGGTTTCAGTGTGTGGGGAAGGGTTTCAGTGTGTGGGGATGAGTTACAGTGTGTGAGGAATGGGTTTCTGTGTGTGGGGATGGGTTCCAGTGTGTCAGGAAGGGGTTTCATTGTGTGGGGAAGTGGCTTCAGTGTGTGGGGAAGGGGTTTCAATGTGTTGTGAAGGGGATTCAGTGTGTGGGGAAGAGGTTTCAGCGAGCGGGAAATGGGTTTCAGTGTGTGGGGAAGAGGTTTCAGTGTGTGGGGAATGGGTTTCAGTGTGTGGGGAATGGGATTCAGTATGTGGTAAAGGGGATTCAGTGCTTGGGGAAGAGGTTTCAGTGTGTGGGGAAGATGTTTCAGTGTATGGGGAAGATGTTTCAGTGTGTGTGGAAGAGGTTTCAGTGTGTGGGGAAGAGGTTTCAGTGTGTGGGGAAGGGTTTCAGTCTGTGGCGAAGAGGTTTCAGTGTGTGGGAAGAGGTTTCAGTGTGTGAGAAAGGGGTTTCAGTGTGTGGTGAAGGGGATTCAGTGTGTGGTGAGGAGGTTTCAGTGTGTGGGGAAGGGGTTTCACTGTGTGGGGAAGAGGTTTCAGGGTGTGGGGAAGAGGTTTCAGAGTGCCTGGAAGATGTTTCACTGTGTGGGGAAGAGGTTTCAGTGTGTGGGGAAGTGTTTCAGTCTGGCGAAGAGGTTTCAGTGTGTGGGAAGAAGTTTCAGTGTGTGGGGAAGTGGTTTCAGTGTGTGGGGAAGGGGTTTCAGTGTGTGGGGAAGAGGTTTCAGTGTGTGGGGAAGAGGTTTCAGTGTGTGGGGAAGAGGTTTGAGTGTGCGGGGAAGGGGTTTCAGTGTGTGGGCAAGAGGTTTCAGTGTGTGGGGAAGAGGTTTCAGTGTGTGGGGAAGAGGTTTGAGTGTGTGGGGAAGGGTTTCAGTGTGTATGGATGGGTTACAGTGTGTACGGAAGGGGTTTCTGTGTGTGGGGATGGGTTTCAGTGTGTCGGGAAGGGGTTTCAGTGTGTGGGGAAGTGGTTTCAGTGTGTGGGGAAGGGGTTTCTGTGTGTGGTGAAGGGGATTCAGTGTGTGGGGAAGAGGTTTCAGTGTGCGGGGAAGGGGTTTCAGTGTGTGGGGAAGAGGTTTCAGTGTGTGGGGAAGAGGTTTCAGTTGGTGGGGAAGAGGTTTGAGTTTGTGGGGAAGGGTTTCAGTGTGTGGGGATGGTTTACAGTGTGTGGGGAAGAGGTTTCAGGGTGTGGGGAAGAGGTTTCAGAGTGCTTGGAAGATGTTTCAGTGTGTGGGGAAGAGGTTTCAGTGTGTGGGGAAGTGTTTCAGTCTGTGGCGAAGAGGTTTCAGTGTGTGGGAAGAGGTTTCAGTGTGTGGGGAAGTGGTTTCAGTGTGTGGGGAAGGGGTTTCAGTGTGTGGGGAAGAGGTTTCAGTGTGTGGGGAAGAGGTTTCAGTGTGTGGGGAAGAGGTTTGAGTGTGCGGGGAAGGGGTTTCAGTGTGTGGGGAAGAGGTTTCAGTGTGTGGGGAAGAGGTTTCAGTGTGCGGGGAAGAGTTTTGAGTGTGTGGGGAAGGGTTTCAGTGTGTGGGGATGGGTTACAGTGTGTCGGGAAGGGGTTTCTGTGTGCGGGGATGGGTTTCAGTGTGTCGGGAAGGGGTTTCAGTGTGTGGGGAAGTGGTTTCAGTGTGTGAGGAAGGGGTTTCAGTGTGTGGTGAAAGGGATTCAGTGTGTGGGGAAGAGGTTTCAGTGTGCGGGGAAGGGGTTTCAGTGTGTGGGGAAGAGGTTTCAGTGTGTGGGGAAGAGGTTTCAGTGGGTGGGGAAGAGGTTTGAGTGTGTGGGGAAGGGTTTCAGTGTGTGGGGATGGCTTACAGTGTTTGGGGAAGGGGTTTCTGTGTGTGGGGATGGGTCTCAGTGTGTCGGGAAAGGGTTTCAGTGTGTGGGGAAGTGGTTTCATTGTGTGGGGAAGGGGTTTCAGTGTGTGGTGAAGGGGATTCAGTGCGTGGGGAAGAGTTTTCAGTATGCGGGAAAGGGGTTTCAGTGTCTGGGGAAGAGGTTTCAGTGTGTGGGGAAGAGGTTTCAGCGAACGGGAAAGGGGTTTCAGTGTGTGGGGAAGAGGTTTCAGTGTGTGGGGAATGGGTTTCAGTGTGTGGGGAATGGGTTTCAGTATGTGGTAAAGGGGATTCAGTGTGTGGGGAAGAGGTTTCAGTGTGTGGGGAAGATGTTTCAGTGTGTGGGGAAGATGTTTCAGTGTGTGTGGAAGAGGTTTCAGTGTGTGGGGAAGAGGTTTCAGTGTGTGGGGAAGGGTTTCAGTCTGTGGCGAAGAGGTTTCAGTGTGTGGGAAGAGGTTTCAGTGTGTGGGGAAGGGGTTTCAGTGTGTGCTGAAGGGGATTCAGTGTGTGGTGAGGAGGTTTCAGTGTGTGGGGAAGGGGTTGCAGTGTGTGGGGAAGAGGTTTCAGTGTGTGGGGAAGAGGTTTCAGAGTGTGTGGAAGATGTTTCAGTGTGTGGGGAAGAGGTTTCAGTGTGTGGGGAAGTGTTTCAGTGTGTGGGGAAGATCATTCCGTGTTTGGGGATGGGTTTCAGTGTGTGGGGAAGGGGTTTCAGTGTGTGGGAAGATGTTTCAGTGTGTGGGGAATGGGTTTCAGTGTGTGGGGAATGGGTTTCAGTATGTGGTTAAGGGGATTCAGTGTGTGGCGAAGAGGTTTCAGTGTGTGGGAAGAGGTTTCAGTGTGTGGGGAAGTGGTTTCAGTGAGTGGGGAAGGGGTTTCAGTGTGTGGGGAAGAGGTTTCAGTGTGTGGGGAAGAGGTTTGAGTGAGCGGGGAAGGGGTTTCAGTGTGTGGGGAAGAGGTTTCAGTGTGTGGGGAAGAGGTTTCAGTGTGTGGGGAAGAGTTTTGAGTGTGTGGGGAAGGGTTTCAGTGTGTGGGGATGGGTTACAGTGTGTGCGCAAGGGGTTTCTGTGTGTGGAGATGGGTTTCAGTGTGTCGGGAAGGGGTTTCAGTGTGTGGGGAAGTGGTTTCAGTGTGTGGGGAAGGGGTTTCAGTCTGTGGGGAAGAGGTTTCCGTGTGTGGGGAAGTTGTTTCAGTGGGTGGGGAAGGGGTTTCAGTGTGTGGGGAAGGGGATTCTGTGTGTGGGGAAGAGTTTTCAGTGTGCGAGAAAGGGGTTTCAGTGTCTGGGAAAGAGGTTTCAGTATGTGGGGAAGAGGTTTCAGTGTGTGGGGAAGATGTTTTAGTGTGTGGGGAGAGGTTTCAGTGTGTGGGGAAGGGTTTCAGTGTGTGGGGATGGGTTACAGTGCGTGGGGAAGGGGTTTCTGTGTGTGGGGATGGGTTTCAGTGTGTGGGGAAGGGTTTCACTGTGTGGGGATGAGGTTTCAGTGTGTAGGGAAGGGTTTTCACTGTGTGGGGAAGGGGTTTCAGTGTGTGGTGAAGGGGTTTCAGTGTGTGGTAAAGGGGATTCAATGTGTGGGGAAGAGGTTTCAGTGTGTATGGAAGGGGTTTCAGTATGTGGGGAAGAGGTTTCAGTGTGTGGGGAAGAGGTTTGAGTGAGCGGGGAAGGGGTTTCAGTGTGTGGGGAAGAGGTTTCAGTGTGTGGGGAAGAGGTTTCAGTGTGTGGGGAAGAGTTTTGAGTGTGTGGGGAAGGGTTTCAGTGTGTGGGGATGGGTTACAGTGTGTGCGCAAGGGGTTTCTGTGTGTGGAGATGGGTTTCAGTGTGTCGGGAAGGGGTTTCAGTGTGTGGGGAAGTGGTTTCAGTGTGTGGGGAAGGGGTTTCAGTCTGTGGGGAAGAGGTTTCCGTGTGTGGGGAAGTTGTTTCAGTGGGTGGGGAAGGGGTTTCAGTGTGTGGGGAAGGGGATTCTGTGTGTGGGGAAGAGTTTTCAGTGTGCGAGAAAGGGGTTTCAGTGTCTGGGAAAGAGGTTTCAGTGTGTGGGGAAGAGGTTTCAGTGTGTGGGGAAGATGTTTTAGTGTGTGGGGAGAGGTTTCAGTGTGTGGGGAAGGGTTTCAGTGTGTGGGGATGGGTTACAGTGGGTGGGGAAGGGGTTTCTGTGTGTGGGGATGGGTTTCAGTGTGTGGGGAAGGGTTTCACTGTGTGGGGATGAGGTTTCAGTGTGTAGGGAAGGGTTTTCACTGTGTGGGGAAGGGGTTTCAGTGTGTGGTGAAGGGGTTTCAGTGTGTGGTAAAGGGGATTCAATGTGTGGGGAAGAGGTTTCAGTGTGTATGGAAGGGGTTTCAGTATGTGGGGAAGAGGTTTCAGTGTGTGGGGAAGAGGTTTCAGTGTGTGTGGAAGAGGTTTCAGTGTGTGGGGAAGAGGTTTCAGTGTTTGGGGAAGGGTTTCAGTCTGTGGCGAATAGGTTTCAGTGTGTGGGAAAGTGTTTCAGAGTTTGGGGATGGGTTTCAGTGTGTGGGGAAGAGCATTCCGTGTGTGGGGATGGGTTTCAGTGTGTGGCGATGGGGTTTCAGTGTGTGGGGAAGATGTTTCAGTGTGTGGGGAAGGGTTGCAGTGTGTGGGGATGGGTTTCAATGTGTGGGGAAGGGGTTGCTGTGTGTGGGGATGGGTTTCGGTGTGTGGGGATGGGTTTCAGTGTGTGGGGAAGAGGTTTCAGTGTGTGGGGAAGTGTTTCAGTGTGTGGGGAAGATCATTCCGAGTTTGGGGATGGGTTTCAGTGTGTGGGGAAGGGGTTTCAGTGTGTGGGAAGAGGTTTCAGTGTGTGGGGAATGGGTTTCAGTGTGTGGGGAATGGGTTTCAGTATGTGGTTAAGGGGATTCAGTGTGTGGCGAAGAGGTTTCAGTGTGTGGGAAGAGGTTTCAGTGTGTGGGGAAGTGGTTTCAGTGTGTGGGGAAGGGGTTTCAGTGTGTGGGGAAGAGTTTTCAGTGTGTGGGGAAGAGGTTTCAGTGTGTGGAAGAGGTTTGAGTGAGCGGGGAAGGGGTTTCAGTGTGTGGGGAAGAGGTTTCAGTGTGTGGGGAAGAGGTTTCAGTGTGTGGGGAAGAGTTTTGAGTGTGTGGGGAAGGGTTTCAGTGTGTGGGGATGGGTTACAGTGTGTGCGGAAGGGGTTTCTGTGTGTGGAGATGGGTTTCAGTGTGTCGGGAAGGGGTTTCAGTGTGTGGGGAAGTGGTTTCAGTGTGTGGGGAAGGGGTTTCAGTCTGTGGGGAAGAGGTTTTAGTGTGTGGGGAAGTTGTTTCAGTGTGTGGGGAAGGGGTTTCAGTGTGTGGGGAAGGGGATTCAGTGTGTGGGGAAGAGTTTTCAGTGTGCGGGAAAGGGGTTTCAGTGTCTGGGAAAGAGGTTTCAGTGTGTGGGGAAGAGGTTTCAGTGTGTGGGGAAGAAGTTTTAGTGTGTGGGGAGAGGTTTCAGTGTGTGGGGAAGGGTTTCAGTGTGTGGGGATGGGTTACAGTGGGTGGGGAAGGGGTTTCTGTGTGTGGGGATGGGTTTCAGTGTGTGGGGAAGGGTTTCACTGTGTGGGGATGAGGTTTCAGTGTGTAGGGAAGGGTTTTCACTGTGTGGGGAAGGGGTTTCAGTGTGTGGTGAAGGGGTTTCAGTGTGTGGTAAAGGGGATTCAATGTGTGGGGAAGAGGTTTCAGTGTGTATGGAAGGGGTTTCAGTATGTGGGGAAGAGGTTTCAGTGTGTGGGGAAGAGGTTTCAGTGTGTGTGGAAGAGGTTTCAGTGTGTGGGGAAGAGGTTTCACTGTGTGGGGAAGGGTTTCAGTCTGTGGCGAATAGGTTTCAGTGTGTGGGAAAGTGTTTCAGAGTTTGGGGATGGATTTCAGTGTGTGGGGAAGAGCATTCCGTGTGTGGGGATGGGTTTCAGTGTGTGGGGAAGGGGTTTCAGTGTGTGGGGAAGATGTTTCAGTGTGTGGGGTAGGGTTGCAGTGTGTGGGGATGGGTTTCAATGTGTGGGGAAGGGGTTGCTGTGTGTGGGAATGGTTTTCGGTGTGTGGGGATGGTGTTTCGGTTTGTGGGGAAGAGGTTTCAGTGTTTGGGGAAGTGGTTTCAGTGTGTGGGGAAGGGGTTTCAGTGAGTGGTAAAGGGGATTCAGTGTGTGGGGAAGGGGTTTCAGTGTGTGGGAAGAGATTTCAGTGTGTGGGGAATGGGTTTCAGTGTGTGGGGAATGGGTTTCAGTATGTGGTTAAGGGGATTCAGTGTGTGGCGAAGAGGTTTCAGTGTGTTGGAAGAGGTTTCAGTGTGTGGGGAAGTGGTTTCAGTGTGTGGGGAAGGGGCTTCAGTGTGTGGGGAAGAGGTTTCAGTGTGTGGGGAAGTTGTTTCAGTGTGTGGGGAAGGGGTTTCAGTGTGTGGGGAAGGGGATTCAGTGTGTGGGGAAGAGTTTTCAGTGTGCGGGAAAGGGGTTTCAATGTCTGGGAAAGAGGTTTCAGTGTGTGGGGAAGAGGTTTCAGTGTGTGGGGAAGATGTTTTAGTGTGTGGGGAGAGGTTTCAGTGTGTGGGGAAGGGTTTCAGTGTGTGGGGATGGGTTACAGTGCGTGGGGAAGGGGTTTCTGTGTGTGGGGATGGGTTTCAGTGTGTGGGGAAGGGTTTCACTGTGTGGGGATGAGGTTTCAGTGTGTAGGGAAGGGTTTTCACTGTGTGGGGAAGGGGTTTCAGTGTGTGGTGAAGGGGTTTCAGTGTGTGGTAAAGGGGATTCAATGTGTGGGGAAGAGGTTTCAGTGTGTATGGAAGGGGTTTCAGTATGTGGGGAAGAGGTTTCAGTGTGTGGGGAAGAGGTTTCAGTGTGTGTGGAAGAGTTTTCAGTGTGTGGGGAAGAGGTTTCACTGTGTGGGGAAGGGTTTCAGTCTGTGGCGAATAGGTTTCAGTGTGTGGGAAAGTGTTTCAGAGTTTGGGGATGGGTTTCAGTGTGTGGGGAAGAGCATTCCGTGTGTGGGGATGGGTTTCAGTGTGTGGGGAAGGGGTTTCAGTGTGTGGGGAAGATGTTTCAGTGTGTGGGGAAGGGTTGCAGTGTGTGGGGATGGGTTTCAATGTGTGGGGAAGGGGTTGCTGTGTGTGGGGATGGGTTTCGGTGTGTGGGGATGGTGTTTCGGTTTGTGGGGAAGAGGTTTCAGTGTTTGGGGAAGTGGTTTCAGTGTGTGGGGAAGGGGTTTCAGTGAGTGGTAAAGGGGATTCAGTGTGTGGGGAAGAGGTTTCAGTGTGCGGGGAAGGTGTTTCAGTGTGTGGGGAAGAGGTTTCAGTGTGTGGGGAAGAGGTTTCAGTGTGTGTGGAAGAGGTTTCTGTGCGTGGGGAAGCGGTTTCAGTGTGTGGGGTGGAGGTTTCAGTGTGTGGGGAATGGTTTCAGTCTGTAGCGAAGAGGTTTCAGTGTGTGGGGAAGAGGTTTCAGTGTGTGGGAAAGTCTTTCAGAGTTTGGGGATGGGTTTCAGTGTGTGGGGAAGAGCATTCCGTGTGTGGGGATGGGTTTCAGTGTGTGGGGAAGGGGTTTCAGTGTGTAGGGAAGGGATTTCAGTGTGTGGGGATGAGGTTTCAGTGTGTGGGGATGGGTTTCAGTGTGTGGGAATGGGTTTCAGTGTGTGGGGAAGGGGTTTCAGTGTGTGGGTAAGAGGTTTCAGTTTGTGGGGATCCGTATCAGTGTGTGAGGTATGGGTTTCAGTGTGTGGGGAAGGTGTTTCAGTGTGTAGGGAAGAGGTTTCAGTGTGTGGGGATGGGTTTCAGTGTGTGGGGAAGGGGTTTCAGTGCGTCGGGAAGAGGTTTCAGAGTGTGAGGAAGAGTTTTCAGTGTGTAGCGATGGGTTTCACTGTGTGGGGAAGAGGTTTCAGTGTGTGGGGATGGTTTCAGTCTGTAGCGAAGAGGTTTCAGTGTGTGGGGAAGAGGTTTCAGTGTGTGGGAAAGTCTTTCAGAGTTTGGGGATGGGTTTCAGTGTGTGGGGAAGAGCATTCCGTGTGTGGGGATGGGTTTCAGTGTGTGGGGAAGGGGTTTCAGTGTGTAGGGAAGGGATTTCAGTGTGTGGGGATGAGGTTTCAGTGTGTGGGGATGGGTTTCAGTGTGTGGGAATGGGTTTCAGTGTGTGGGGAAGGGGTTTCAGTGTGTGGGTATGAGGTTTCAGTTTGTGGGGATCCGTATCAGTGTGTGAGGTAGGGGTTTCAGTGTGTGGGGAAGGTGTTTCAGTGTGTAGGGAAGAGGTTTCAGTGTGTGGGGATGGGTTTCAATGTGTGGGGAAGGGGTCTCAGTGCGTCGGGAAGAGGTTTCAGAGTGTGAGGAAGAGTTTTCAGTGTGTGGCGATGGGTTTCACTGTGTGGGGAAGAGGTTTCAGTCTGTGGGGATGGGTATCAGTGTGTGGGGAATGGGTTTCAGTGTGTGGGGAATGAGTTTCACTGTGTGTGGAAGAGGTTTCAGTGTGTGGGGAAGAGGTTTGCGTGTGTGGGGATGGGTTTCATTGTGTGGGGAATGATTTCAGTGTGTGGGGATGGGTTGCAGTGAGTGGGGAAGGGGTTTCAGTGTGTAGCGATGGGTTTCACTGTGTGGGGAAGAGGTTTCAGTGTGTGGGGATGGTTTCAGTCTGTAGCGAAGAGGTTTCAGTGTGTGGGGAAGAGGTTTCAGTGTGTGGGAAAGTCTTTCAGAGTTTGGGGATGGGTTTCAGTGTGTGGGGAAGAGCATTCCGTGTGTGGGGATGGGTTTCAGTGTGTGGGGAAGGGGTTTCAGTGTGTGGGGAATGAGTTTCACTGTGTGTGGAAGAGGTTTCAGTGTGTGGGGAAGAGGTTTGCGTGTGTGGGGATGGGTTTCATTGTGTGGGGAATGATTTCAGTGTGTGGGGATGGGTTGCAGTGAGTGGGGAAGGGGTTTCAGTGTGTGGGGATGGGTTTCAGTGTTTGGGGGAACAGGTTTCAGTCTGTGGGGAAGAGGTTTCTGTGTGTGGGGAAGAGGTTTCATTGTTTGGGGAAGAGGTTTCTTCGTGTGGATAAGGGGTTTCAGCGTGTGGGGAAGAGGTTTCAGTGTGTGGGGAAGAGCTTTCAGTGTGTGGGGAAGTGGTTTCAGTCTGTGGGGAAAGGGTTTCATTGTGTGAGGAAGGTTTTTCAGTGTGTGGGGAAGGCATTTCAGTGTGTGGGGATGGGTTTCAGTGTGTGGGGAAGGGGTTTCAGTGTGTGGGGATGAGGTTTAAGTGTGTGGGGATGGCTTCCTGTGTGTGGGGAAGGGGTTTCAGCGTGGATGAAAGAGATTTCAGTGTGTGAGGAAGGGGTTTCAGTATGTGGGGAAGAGGTTTTATTATGTGTGGAAGAGGTTTCTGTGTGTGGGGAAGAGGTTTCATTGTTTGGGGAAGAGGTTTCTTCGTGTGGATAAGGGGTTTCAGCGTGTGGGGAAGAGGTTTCAGTGTGTGGGGAAGAGCTTTCAGTGTGTGGGGAAGTGGTTTCAGTCTGTGGGGAAAGGGTTTCATTGTGTGAGGAAGGTTTTTCAGTGTGTGGGGAAGGCGTTTCTGTGTGTGGGGATGGGTTTCAGTGTGTGGGGAAGGGGTTTCAGTGTGTGGGGATGAGGTTTAAGTGTGTGGGGACGGCTTCCTGTTTGTGGGGAAGGGGTTTCAGCGTGTGGGAAAGAGGTTTCAGTGTGTGGGGAAGGGTTTCAGTGTGGATGAAAGAGGTTTCAGTGTGTGGGGAAGGGGTTTCAGTATGTGGGGAAGAGGTTTTATTATGTGTGGAAGAGGTTTCAGTGGGTGGGGAAGGGGTTTCAGTATGTGGGGAATGGTTTCAGTCATTGGCGAAGAGGTTTCAGTGTGTGGGGAAGGTTTTCAGTTTGTGGGGAAGGGTTTCTGTGTGTGGGGATTGATTTCAGTGTGTGGGGAAGTGTTTCAGTGTTTGGGGAAGTGTTTCAGCATGTGGGGAAGAGGTTTCAGTGTGTGGGGAAGAGGTTTCACTGTGTGGGGAAGTGGTTTCAATCTGTGGGGAAGGGATTTCAGTTTGTGGGGAACAGGTCTCAATGTATGGGGAATGGGTTTCAGTGTGTGGGGAAGGGGTTTCAGTGTGTGGGGAAGAGGTTTCAGTGTGTGTGGAAGAGGTTTCAGTGTGTGGGGAAGAGGTTTCAGTGTGTGGGGAAGGGTTTCAGTGTGTGGGGATGGGTTACAGTGTGTGGGGAAGGGGTTTCTGTGTGTGGGGAGAGGTTTCAGTGTGTCGGGAAGGGGTTTCATTGTGTGGGGAAGTGGTTTCAGTGTGTGGGGAAGGGGTTTCAATGTGTGATCAAGGGGATTCAGTGTGTGGGGAAGAGGTTTCAGTGCGCGGGAAAGGGGTTTCACTGTGTGGGGAAGAGGTTTCAGTGTGTGGGGAAGAGGTTTCAGTGTGAGGGGAAGAGGTTTCAGTGTGTGTGGAAGAGGTTTCAGTGTGTCGGGAAGAGGTTTCAGTGTGTGGGGAAGGGTTTCAGTGTGTGGGGATGTGTTACAGTGTGTGGGGAAGGGGTTTCAGTGTGTGGGGATGAGGTTTAAGTGTGTGGGGACGGCTTCCTGTGTGTGGGGAAGGGGTTTCATTGTGTGGGAAAGAGGTTTCCATGTGTGGGGAAGGGGTGTCAGCATGTGGGGAAGAGATTTTATTATGTGTGGAAGAGGTTTCAGTGTGTGGGGAAGGGGTTTCAGTATGTGGGGAATGGTTTTAGTCTTTGGCGAAGAGGTTTCAGTGTGTGGGGAAGGGTTTCAGTGTGTGGGGAAGGGTTTCTGTGTGTGGGGATGGATTTCAGTGTGTGGGGAAGGGTTTCAGTATTTGGGGAAATGTTTCAGTGTGTGTGGAAGAGGTTTCAGATGTGGGGAAGAGGTTTCAGTGTGCGGGGAAGGGGTTTCAGTGTGTGGAGAAGAGGTTTCAGTGTGTGGGGAAGAGGTTTCAGTGTGTGGGGAAGAGGTTTGAGTGTGTGGGGAAGGGTTTCAGTGTGTGGGGATGGGTTACAGTGTGTGGGGAAGGTGTTTCTGTGTGTGGGGATGGGTTTCAGTGTGTCGGGAAGGGGTTTCAGTGTGTGGGGAAGTTGTTTCAGTGTGTGGGGTAGAGGTTTCAGTGTGTGGGGAATGGTTTCAGTCTGTAGCGAAGAGGTTTCAGTGTGTGGGGAAGAGGTTTCAGTGTGTGGGAAAGTCTTTCAGAATTTGGGGATGGGTTTCAGTGTGTGGGGAAGAGCATTCCGTGTGTGGAGATGGGTTTCAGTGTGTGGGGAATGGGTTTCAGTGTGTAGGGAAGGGATTTCAGTGTGTGGGGATGAGGTTTCAGTGTGTAGGGATGGGTTTCAGTGTGTGGGAATGGTTTTCACTGTGTGGGGAAGGAGTTTCAGTGTGTGGGTAAGAGGTTTCAGTTTGTGGGGATCCGTATCAATGTGTGAGGTAGGGGTTTCAGTGTGTGGGGAAGGTGTTTCAGTGTGTAGGGAAGAGGTTTCAGTGTGTGGGGATGGGTTTCACTGTGTGGGGAAGGGGTTTCAGTGCGTCGGGAAGAGGTTTCAGAGTGTGAGGAAGAGTTTTCAGTGTGTGGCGATGGGTTTCACTGTGTGGGGAAGATGTTTCAGTCTGTGGGGATGGGTATCAGTGTGTGGGGAATGGGTTTCAGTGTGTGGGGAATTAGTTTCAGTGTGTGTGGAAGAGGTTTCAGTGTGTGGGGAAGAGGTTTGCGTGTGTGGGGATGGGTTTCATTGTGTGGGGAATGATTTCAGTGTGTGGGGATGGGTTGCAGTGTGTGGGGAAGGCGTTTCAGTGTGTGGGGAAGAGGTTTCAGTGTGTGTGGAAGAGGTTTCAGTGTGTGGGGAAGAGGTTTCAGTGTGTATGGAAGGGGTTTCAGTATGTGGGGAAGAGGTTTCAGTGTGTGGGGAAGAGGTTTCAGTGTGCGTGGAAGAGGTTTCAGTGTGTGGGGAAGAGGTTTCACTGTGTGGGGAAGGGTTTCAGTCTGTGGCGAATAGGTTTCAGTGTGTGGGAAAGTGTTTCAGAGTTTGGGGATGGGTTTCAGTGTGTGGGGAAGAGCATTCCGTGTGTGGGGATGGGTTTCAGTGTGTGGGGAAGGGGTTTCAGTGTGTGGGGAAGATGTTTCAGTGTGTGGGGAAGGGTTGCAGTGTGTGGGGATGAGTTTCAATGTGTGGGGAAGGGGTTGCTGTGTGTGGGGATGGGTTTCGGTGTGTGGGGATGGGTTTCAGTGTGTGGGGAAGGGGTTTCAGTGTGTGGGGAAGATGTTTCAGTGTGTGGGGAAGGGTTGCAGTGTGTGGGGATGGGTTTCAATGTGTGGGGAAGGGGTTGCTGTGTGTGGGATGGGTTTCGGTGTGTGGGGATGGTGTTTCGGTTTGTGGGGAAGAGGTTTCACTGTTTGGGGAAGTGGTTTCAGTGTGTGGGGAAGGGGTTTCAGTGAGTGGTAAAGGGGACTCAGTGTGTGGGGAAGGGGTTTCAGTGTGTGGGAAGAGGTTTCAGTGTGTGGGGAATGGGTTTCAGTGTGTGGGGAATGGGTTTCAGTCTGTGGTTAAGGGGATTCAGTGTGTGGCGAAGAGGTTTCAGTGTGTGGGAAGAGGTTTCAGTGTGTGGGGAAGTGGTTTCAGTGTGTGGGGAAGGGGCTTCAGTGTGTGGGGAAGAGGTTTCAGTGTGTGGGGAAGAGGTTTCAGTGTGTGGGGAAGAGGTTTGAGTGAGCGGGGAAGGGGTTTCAGTGTGTGGGGAAGAGGTTTCAGTGTGTGGGGAAGAGTTTTGAGTGTGTGGGGAAGGGTTTCAGTGTGTGGGGATGGGTTACAGTGTGTGCGGAAGGGGTTTCTGTGTGTGGAGATGGGTTTCAGTGTGTCGGGAAGGGGTTTCAGTGTGTGGGGAAGTGGTTTCAGTGTGTGGGGAAGGGGTTTCAGTCTGTGGGGAAGAGGTTTCAGTGTTTGGGGAAGTTGTTTCAGTGTGTGGGGAAGGGGTTTCAGTGTGTGGGGAAGGGGATTCAGTGTGCGGGGAAGAGTTTTCAGTGTGCGGGAAAGGGGTTTCAGTGTCTGGGAAAGAGGTTTCAGTGTGTGGGGAAGAGGTTTCAGTGTGTGGGGAAGATGTTTTAGTGTGTGGGGAGAGGTTTCAGTGTGTGGGGAAGGGTTTCAGTGTGTGGGGATGGGTTACAGTGCGTGGGGAAGGGGTTTCTGTGTGTGGGGATGGGTTTCAGTGTGTGGGGAAGGGTTTCACTGTGTGGGGATGAGGTTTCAGTGTGTAGGGAAGGGTTTTCACTGTGTGGGGAAGGGGTTTCAGTGTGTGGTGAAGGGGTTTCAGTGTGTGGTAAAGGGGATTCAATGTGTGGGGAAGAGGTTTCAGTGTGTATGGAAGGGGTTTCAGTATGTGGGGAAGAGGTTTCAGTGTGTGGGGAAGAGGTTTCAGTGTGCGTGGAAGAGGTTTCAGTGTGTGGGGAAGAGGTTTCACTGTGTGGGGAAGGGTTTCAGTCTGTGGCGAATAGGTTTCAGTGTGTGGGAAAGTGTTTCACGGTTTGGGGATGGGTTTCAGTGTGTGGGGAAGAGCATTCCGTGTGTGGGGATGGGTTTCAGTGTGTGGGGAAGGGGTTTCAGTGTGTGGGGAAGATGTTTCAGTGTGTGGAGAAGGGTTGCAGTGTGTGGGGATGGGTTTCAATGTGTGGGGAAGGGGTTGCTGTGTGTGGGGATGGGTTTCGGTGTGTGGGGATGGTGTTTCGGTTTGTGGGGAAGAGGTTTCAGTGTTTGGGGAAGTGGTTTCAGTGTGTGGGGAAGGGGTTTCAGTGAGTGGTAAAGGGGATTCAGTGTGTGGGGAAGAGGTTTCAGTGTGCGGGGAAGGTGTTTCAGTGTGTGGGGTAGAGGTTTCAGTGTGTGGGGAAGAGGTTTCAGTGTGTGTGGAAGAGGTTTCTGTGCGTGGGGAAGCGGTTTCAGTGTGTGGGGTGGAGGTTTCAGTGTGTGGAGAATGGTTTCAGTCTGTAGCGAAGAGGTTTCAGTGTGTGGGGAAGAGGTTTCAGTGTGTGGGAAAGTCTTTCAGAGTTTGGGGATGGGTTACAGTGTGTGGGGAAGGGGTTTCTGTGTGTGGGGATGGTTTTCAGTGTGTCGGGAAGGGGTTTCAGTGTGTGGGGAAGTTGTTTCAGTGTGTGGGGTAGAGGTTTCAGTGTGTGGGGAATGGTTTCAGTCTGTAGCGAAGAGGTTTCAGTGTGTGGGGAAGAGGTTTCAGTGTGTGGGAAAGTCTTTCAGAATTTGGGGATGGGTTTCAGTGTGTGGGGAAGAGCATTCCGTGTGTGGAGATGGGTTTCAGTGTGTGGGGAATGGGTTTCAGTGTGTAGGGAAGGGATTTCAGTGTGTGGGGATGAGGTTTCAGTGTGTAGGGATGGGTTTCAGTGTGTGGGAATGGTTTTCACTGTGTGGGGAAGGAGTTTCAGTGTGTGGGTAAGAGGTTTCAGTTTGTGGGGATCCGTATCAATGTGTGAGGTAGGGGTTTCAGTGTGTGGGGAAGGTGTTTCAGTGTGTAGGGAAGAGGTTTCAGTGTGTGGGGATGGGTTTCACTGTGAGGGGAAGGGGTTTCAGTGCGTAGGGAAGAGGTTTCAGAGTGTGAGGAAGAGTTTTCAGTGTGTGGCGATGGGTTTCACTGTGTGGGGAAGATGTTTCAGTCTGTGGGGATGGGTATCAGTGTGTGGGGAATGGGTTTCAGTGTGTGGGGAATTAGTTTCAGTGTGTGTGGAAGAGGTTTCAGTGTGTGGGGAAGAGGTTTGCGTGTGTGGGGATGGGTTTCATTGTGTGGGGAATGATTTCAGTGTGTGGGGATGGGTTGCAGTGTGTGGGGAAGGGGTTTCAGTGTGTGGGGAAGAGGTTTCAGTGTGTGTGGAAGAGGTTTCAGTGTGTGGGGAAGAGGTTTCAGTGTGTATGGAAGGGGTTTCAGTATGTGGGGAAGAGGTTTCAGTGTGTGGGGAAGAGGTTTCAGTGTGTGTGGAAGAGGTTTCAGTCTGTGGCGAATAGATTTCAGTGTGTGGGAAAGTGTTTCAGAGTTTGGGGATGGGTTTCAGTGTGTGGGGAAGAGCATTCCGTGTGTGGGGATGGGTTTCAGTGTGTGGGGAAGGGGTTTCAGTGTGTGGGGAAGATGTTTCAGTGTGTGGGGAAGGGTTGCAGTGTGTGGGGATGAGTTTCAATGTGTGGGGAAGGGGTTGCTGTGTGTGGGGATGGGTTTCGGTGTGTGGGGATGGGTTTCAGTGTGTGGGGAAGGGGTTTCAGTGTGTGGGGAAGATGTTTCAGTGTGTGGGGAAGGGTTGCAGTGTGTGGGGATGGATTTCAATGTGTGGGGAAGGGGTTGCTGTGTGTGGGATGGGTTTCGGTGTGTGGGGATGGTGTTTCGGTTTGTGGGGAAGAGGTTTCAGTGTTTGGGGAAGTGGTTTCAGTGTGTGGGGAAGGGGTTTCAGTGAGTGGTAAAGGGGATTCAGTGTGTGGGGAAGGGGTTTCAGTGTGTGGGAAGAGGTTTCAGTGTGTGGGGAATGGGTTTCAGTGTGTGGGGAATGGGTTTCAGTCTGTGGTTAAGGGGATTCAGTGTGTGGCGAAGAGGTTTCAGTGTGTGGGAAGAGGTTTCAGTGTGTGGGGAAGTGGTTTCAGTGTGTGGGGAAGGGGCTTCAGTGTGTGGGGAAGAGGTTTCAGTGTGTGGGGAAGAGGTTTCAGTGTGTGGGGAAGAGGTTTGAGTGAGCGGGGAAGGGGTTTCAGTGTGTGGGGAAGAGGTTTCAGTGTGTGGGGAAGAGTTTTGAGTGTGTGGGGAAGGGTTTCAGTGTGTGGGGATGGGTTACAGTGTGTGCGGAAGGGGTTTCTGTGTGTGGAGATGGGTTTCAGTGTGTCGGGAAGGGGTTTCAGTGTGTGGGGAAGTGGTTTCAGTGTGTGGGGAAGGGGTTTCAGTCTGTGGGGAAGAGGTTTCAGTGTTTGGGGAAGTTGTTTCAGTGTGTGGGGAAGGGGTTTCAGTGTGTGGGGAAGGGGATTCAGTGTGCGGGGAAGAGTTTTCAGTGTGCGGGAAAGGGGTTTCAGTGTCTGGGAAAGAGGTTTCAGTGTGTGGGGAAGAGGTTTCAGTGTGTGGGGAAGATGTTTTAGTGTGTGGGGAGAGGTTTCAGTGTGTGGGGAAGGGTTTCAGTGTGTGGGGATGGGTTACAGTGCGTGGGGAAGGGGTTTCTGTGTGTGGGGATGGGTTTCAGTGAGTGGGGAAGGGTTTCACTGTGTGGGGATGAGGTTTCAGTGTGTAGGGAAGGGTTTTCACTGTGTGGGGAAGGGGTTTCAGTGTGTGGTGAAGGGGTTTCAGTGTGTGGTAAAGGGGATTCAATGTGTGGGGAAGAGGTTTCAGTGTGTATGGAAGGGGTTTCAGTATGTGGGGAAGAGGTTTCAGTGTGTGGGGAAGAGGTTTCAGTGTGCGTGGAAGAGGTTTCAGTGTGTGGGGAAGAGGTTTCACTGTGTGGGGAAGGGTTTCAGTGTGTGGCGAATAGGTTTCAGTGTGTGGGAAAGTGTTTCAGAGTTTGGGGATGGGTTTCAGTGTGTGGGGAAGAGCATTCCGTGTGTGGGGATGGGTTTCAGTGTGTGGGGAAGGGGTTTCAGTGTGTGGGGAAGATGTTTCAGTGTGTGGAGAAGGGTTGCAGTGTGTGGGGATGGGTTTCAATGTGTGGGGAAGGGGTTGCTGTGTGTGGGGATGGGTTTCGGTGTGTGGGGATGGTGTTTCGGTTTGTGGGGAAGAGGTTTCAGTGTTTGGGGAAGTGGTTTCAGTGTGTGGGGAAGGGGTTTCAGTGAGTGGTAAAGGGGATTCAGTGTGTGGGGAAGAGGTTTCAGTGTGCGGGGAAGGTGTTTCAGTGTGTGGGGTAGAGGTTTCAGTGTGTGGGGAAGAGGTTTCAGTGTGTGTGGAAGAGGTTTCTGTGCGTGGGGAAGCGGTTTCAGTGTGTGGGGTGGAGGTTTCAGTGTGTGGGGAATGGTTTCAGTCTGTAGCGAAGAGGTTTCAGTGTGTGGGGAAGAGGTTTCAGTGTGTGGGAAAGTCTTTTAGAGTTTGGGGATGGGTTTCAGTGTGTGGGGAAGAGCATTCCGTGTGTGGGGATGGGTTTCAGTGTGTGGGGAAGGGGTTTCAGTGTGTAGGGAAGGGATTTCAGTGTGTGGGGATGAGGTTTCAGTGTGTGGGGATGGGTTTCAGTGTGTGGGAATGGGTTTCAGTGTGTGGGGAAGGGGTTTCAGTGTGTGGGTAAGAGGTTTCAGTTTGTGGGGATCCGTATCAGTGTGTGAGGTAGGGGTTTCAGTGTGTGGGGAAGGTGTTTCAGTGTGTAGGGAAAAGGTTTCAGTGTGTGGGGATGGGTTTCAGTGTGTGGGGAAGGGGTTTCAGTGCGTCGGGAAGAGGTTTCAGAGTGTGAGGAAGAGTTTTCAGTGTGTAGAGATGGGTTTCACTGTGTGGGGAAGAGGTTTCAGTGTGTGGGGATGGTTTCAGTCTGTAGCGAAGAGGTTTCAGTGTGTGGGGAAGAGGTTTCAGTGTGTGGGAAAGTCTTTCAGAGTTTGGGGATGGGTTTCAGTGTGTGGGGAAGAGCATTCCGTGTGTGGGGATGGGTTTCAGTGTGTGGGGAAGGGGTTTCAGTGTGTAGGGAAGGGATTTCAGTGTGTGGGGATGAGGTTTCAGTGTGTGGGGATGGGTTTCAGTGTGTGGGAATGGGTTTCAGTGTTTGGGGAAGGGGTTTCAGTGTGTGGGTAAGAGGTTTCAGTTTGTGGGGATCCGTATCAGTGTGTGAGGTAGGGGTTTCAGTGTGTGGGGAAGGTGTTTCAGTGTGTAGGGAAGAGGTTTCAGTGTGCGGGGATGGGTTTCAGTGTGTGGGGAAGGGGTCTCAGTGCGTCGGGAAGAGGTTTCAGAGTGCGAGGAAGAGTTTTCAGTGTGTGGCGATGGGTTTCACTGTGTGGGGAAGAGGTTTCAGTCTGTGGGGATGGGTATCAGTGTGTGGGGAATGGGTTTCAGTGTGTGGGGAATGAGTTTCACTGAGTGTGGAAGAGGTTTCAGTGTGTGGGGAAGAGGTTTGCGTGTGTGGGGATGGGTTTCATTGTGTGGGGAATGATTTCAGTGTGTGGGGATGGGTTGCAGTGTGTGGGGAAGGGGTTTCATTGTGTGGGGATGGGTTTCAGTGTTTGGGGGAACAGGTTTCAGTCTGTGGGGAAGAGGTTTCTGTGTGTGGGGAAGAGGTTTCATTCTTTGGGGAAGAGGTTTCTTCGTGTGGATAAGGGGTTTCAGCGTGTGGGGAAGAGGTTTCAGTGTGTGGGGAAGAGCTTTCAGTGTGTGGGGAAGTGGTTTCAGTCTGTGGGGAAAGGGTTTCATTGTGTGAGGAAGGTTTTTCAGTGTGTGGGGAAGGCGTTTCAGTGTGTGGGGATGGGTTTCAGTGTGTGGGGAAGGGGTTTCAGTGTGTGGGGATGAGGTTTAAGTGTGTGGGGACGGCTTCCTGTTTGTGGGGAAGGGGTTTCAGCGTGTGGGAAAGAGGTTTCAGTGTGTCGGGAAGGGTTTCAGTGTGGATGAAAGAGGTTTCAGTGTGTGGGGAAGGTGTTTCAGAGTGTGGGGAAGGGGTATCAGTGTGTGGGGAAGCTGTTTCAGTGTGTGGGGAAGGGGTTTCAGTGATTGGGGAAGGTGTTTCTGTGTGTGGGTTAGGGTTCCAGTGTGTGGGGAAGGGGTTTCAGTGTGTGCAGAAGGGGTTTCAGTGTGTGGGGAAGGTGTTTCAGTGTGTGGGGATGTGTTTCAGTTTGTGGGGATGTGTTTCTGTGTGTGGGGAAGGATTTCTGTGTGTGTGGAAGGTGTTTCAGTGTGTGGGGAAGGGTTTCAGTGTGTGGGGAGGGGTTTCAGTGTGTGGGGATGGTTTTCAGTTTGTGGGGATGGGTTTCATTGTGTGTGGAAGTGGTATCAATGTGTGGGGAAGGTGTTTCACTGTGTGGGGAAGGGGTTTCAGTGTGTGGGGAAGATGTTTCAGTGTGTGGGGAAGGTGTTTCAGTGTGTGGGGAAGGGTTTCAGGGTGTGGGGAAGGGGTTTCAGTGTGTGGGGAAGGGTTTCAGTGTGTGGGGAAGGGGTTTCAGTGTGTGGGGAAGGGTTTCAGTGTGTGGGGAAGGTGTTTCAGTTTGTGCGGAAGGTGTTTCAGTTTGTGGGGAATGTGTTTCAGTGTGTGGGGAAGGTGTTTCAGTGTGTGGGGAAGTTGTTTCAGTGCGTGGTGATGGGGTTTCAGTGTGTGGGGAAGGTGTTTCAGTGTGTGGGGAAGGGGTTTCAGTGTGTGGGGAAGGATTTCAGTGTGTGGGGAAGGCGTTTCAGTGTGTGGGGAAGCTGTTTCAGTCTGTGGGGAAGGGGTTTCAGTGTGTGGGGAAGCCGTTTCAGACTGTGGGGAAGGGGTTTCAGTGTTTGGGGAAGATGATTCAGTTTGTGGGAGAGGGTTCCAGTGTGTGGGGAAGGGGTTTCAGTGTGTGGGGATGTATTTCAGTTTGTGGGGATGTGTTTCAGTGTGTGGGGAAGGGTTTCAGTGTGTGGGGAAGGTGTTTCAGTTTGTGGGGTTGGGTTTCAGTGGGTGTGGAAGGGGTTTCAGTGTGTGGGGAAGGTGTGTCAGTGTGCGGGGAAGTGTTTCAGTGTGTGGGGAAGGGGTTCCATGTGTGGGGAAGGTGTTTCAGTGTGTGGGGATGGTTTTCAGTTTGTGGGGATGGGTTTCATTGTGTGTGGAAGTGGTATCAATGTGTGGGGAAGATGTTTCACTGTGTGGGGAAGGATTTCAGTGTGTGGGGAAGGCGTTTCAGTGTGTGGGGAAGCTGTTTCAGTCTGTGGGGAAGGGGTTTCAGTGTGTGGGGAAGCCGTTTCAGACTGTGGGGAAGGGGTTTCAGTGTTTGGGGAAGATGATTCAGTTTGTGGGAGAGGGTTCCAGTGTGTGGGGAAGGGGTTTCAGTGTGTGGGGATGTATTTCAGTGTGTGGGGATGTGTTTCAGTGTGTGGGGAAGGGTTTCAGTGTGTGGGGAAGGTGTTTCAGTTTGTGGGGTTGGGTTTCAGTGGGTGTGGAAGGGGTTTCAGTGTGTGGGGAAGGTGTGTCAGTGTGCGGGGAAGTGTTTCAGTGTGTGGGGAAGGGGTTCCATGTGTGGGGAAGGTGTTTCAGTGTGTGGGGATGGTTTTCAGTTTGTGGGGATGGGTTTCATTGTGTGTGGAAGTGGTATCAATGTGTGGGGAAGGTGTTTCACTGTGTGGGGAAGGGGTTTCAGTGTGTGGGGAAGATGTTTCAGTGTGTGGGGTATGTGTTTCAGTGTGTGGGGAAGGTGTTTCGGTGTGTGGGGAAGGTATTTTAGTGTGTGGGGAAGGGGTTTCAGTGTGTGGGGAAGGTGTTTCAGTGTGTGGGGAAGGTGTTTCAGTGTGTGGGGAAGGGTTTCAGTGTGTGGGGAAGGTGCTTCAGTGTGTGCGGAATGGGTTTCAGTGTGTGGGGAAGGAGTTTCGGTGTGTGGGGAAGGTATTTCAGTGTGTGGGGAAGGGGTCTCAGTGTGTGGGGAAGGTGTTTCAGTGTGTGGGGATGGTGGTTCAGTGTGTGGGGAAGGGGTTTCAGTGAGTGGGGAAGGTGTTTCATTGTGTGGGGAAGGTGTTTCAGTGTGTGGGGAAGGTGTTTCAGTGTGTGCGGAAGGGGTTTCAGTGTGTGGGGAAGGTGTTTCATTGTGTGGGGAAGGTGTTTCAGTGTGTGGGGAAGGTGTTTCAGAGTGTGGGGAAGGGGTATCAGTGTGTGGGGAAGCTGTTTCAGTGTGTGGGGAAGGGGTTTCAGTGTTTGGGGAAGGTGTTTCTGTGTATGGGTTAGGTTTCCAGTGTGTGGGGAAGGGGTTTCAGTGTGTGCAGAAGGGGTTTCAGTGTGTGGGGAAGGTGTTTCAGTGTGTGGGGATGTGTTTCAGTGTGTGGGGATGTGTTTCTGTGTGTGGGGATGGATTTCTGTGTGTGTGGAAGGTGTTTCAGTGTGTGGGGATGGGTTTCAGTGTGTGGGGAGGGGTTTCAGTGTGTGGGGATGGTTCCAGTGTGTGCGGAAGGGGTTTGAGTGTGTGGGGAACGTGTGTCAGTGTGTGGGGACGAGTTTCAGTGTGTGGGGAAGGTGTTTCAGTGTGTGGGGAAGGGGTTTCCGTGTGTGGGGATGGGTTTCAGTTTGTGGGGATGGAGTTCATTGTGTGTGAAAGGGGTTTCAGTGTGTGGGGAAGGGGTTTCAGTGTGTGGGGAAGGGGTTTCAATGTGTGGGGCGGATGTTTCAGTGTCTGGGGAAGTGCTTTCAGAGTGTGGCGAAGGGTTTCAGTGTGTGGGGATGGTATTTCAGTGTGTGGGGAAGGTGTTCCCGTGTGTGGGGAAGGTGTTTCAGTGTGTGGGGAAGTGGTTTCAGTGTTTGGGGAAGGTGTTTCAGTGCATGGGGAAGTGCTTCAGAGTGTGGGGATGTCTTTCAGTGTTTGGGAAAGGGTGTCAGAGTGTGGGGAAGGTGTTTCAGTGTGTGGGGATGGCTTTCAGTGTGTGGGGATGGGTTTCAGTGTGTGAGGATGGGTTTCAGTGTGTGCGGAAGGGGTTTCAGTGTGTGGGGAAGGAGTTTCTGTGTGTGGGGATGTGTTTCATTGTGTGGGGAATGCGTTTCAGTGTGTGTGGAAGGGGTTGCAGTGTGTGGGGATTGGTTTCAGTGTGTGGGGATGTGTTTCAGTTTGTGGGAAGGGATTTCAGTGCTTGGGGAAGGGTTTTCAGTGTGTGGGGAAGGTATTTCAGTGTGTGGGGTAGGTGTTTCCGAGTGTTGGGAAGGGTTTCAGTGTGTGGGGAAGGGGTTTCAGTGTGTGGGGAAGGTGTTTCAGTTGGTGGGGAAGGGTTTCAGTGAGGGGAGAAGGGGTTTCAGTGTGGGGGGAAGGGGTTTCAGTGTGTGGAGAAGGGGTTTCAGTGTGTGGGGATGTGCTTCAGTGTTTGGGGAAGGGGTTTCCATGTGTGGGGAAGGGGTTTCAGTTTGTGGGGAAGGGTTTCACTGTGTGCGGAAGGGGTTTCAGTGTGTGGGGAAGGGGTTTCAGTGTGAGGGGAAGGTGTTTCAGTGTGTGCGGAAGGGGTTTCAGTTTCTGTGGAAGGTGTTTCAGTGTGTGCGGAAGGGGTTTCAGTTTCTGCGGAAGGTGTTTCAGTGTGTGGGGAAGGGGTTTCAGTGTGTGGGGAAGGCGTGTCCTTGTGTGGGGATGTGTTACAGTTTGTGGGGAAGGGTTTCAGTGTGTGGGGAAGGTGTTTCAGTGTGTGGGGATGGGTTTCAGTGGGTGTGGAAGGGGTTTCAGTGTGTGGGGAAGGTGTGTCAGTGTGCGGGGAAGTGTTTCAGTGTGTGGGGAAGGGGTGCCATGTGTCGGGAAGGTGTTTCAGTATGTGGGGATGGTTTTCAGTTTGTGGGGATGGGTTTCATTGTGTGTGGAAGTGGTATCAATGTGTGGGGAAGGTGTTTCACTGTGTGGGGAAGGGGTTTCAGTGTGTGGGGAAGATGTTTCAGTGTGTGGGGAAGGTGTTTCAGTGTGTGGGGAAGGGTTTCAGAGTGTGGGGAAGGTGCTTCAGTGTGTGCGGAATGTGTTTCAGTGTGTGGGGAAGGTGTTTTGGTGTGTGGGGAAGGTATTTTAGTGTGTGGGGAAGGGGTTTCAGTGTGTGTGGAAGGTGTTTCAGTGTGTGGGGAAGAGGTTTCAGTGTGTGGGGAAGGTGTTTCAGTGTGAGGGGAAGGTGTTTCAGTGTGTGGGGAAGGTGCTTCAGTGTGTGCGGAATGGGTTTCAGTGTGTGGGGAAGGTGTTTCAGTGTGTGGGGAAGGTGTTTCAGTGTGTGGGGATGTGTTTCAGTGTGTGGGGATGTGTTTCAGTTAGTGGGGATGGGGTTTCAGTGTGTGGGGATGTGTTTCAGTGTGTGGGGAAGGGGTTTCAGTGTGTGGGGACGGGGTTTCAGTGTGTGGGGAAGGGGATTCAGTATGTTTGGTAGGGTTTCAGTGTGTGCGGAAAGGGTTTCAGTGTTTGGGGATGGGGTTTCAGTGCGTGGGGAAGGTGTTTCAGTGTGTGGGGATGTGTTTCAGTGTGTGGGGAAGGCGTTTCAGTGTGTGGGGATGTGTTTCAGTTAGTGGGGATGGGGTTTCAGTGTGTGGGGATGTGTTTCAGTGTCTGGGGAATGGGTTTCAGTGTGTGGGAAAGGTGTTTCAGTGTTTGTGGAAGGGGTTTCAGTGTGTGGGGAAGGTGTTTCATTGTTTGGGGAAGTGGTTTCATTGTGTGCAGAAGGGGTTTCAGTGTGTGGGGAAGGGTTTTCATTGTGTGCAGAAGGGGTTTCAGTGTGTGGGGAAGGGTTTCCAGTGTCTGGGGAAGGAGTTTCAGTGTGTGGGGAAGTGTTTCAGTGTGTGCGGAAGGTGTTTCAGTGTGTGGGGAAGGATTTCAGTGTGTGGGGAAGGCGTTTCAGTGTGTGGGGAAGCTGTTTCAGTCTGTGGGGAAGGGGTTTCAGTGTGTGGGGAAGCTGTTTCAGTCTGTGGGGAAGGGGTTTCAGTGTTTGGGGAAGATGATTCATTTTGTGGGAGAGGGTTCCAGTGTGTGGGGAAGGGGTTTCAGTGTGTGGGGATGTATTTCAGTGTGTGGGGATGTGTTTCAGTGTGTTGGGGAGGGTTTCAGTGTGTGGGGAAGGTGTTTCAGTGTGTGGGGATGGGTTTCAGTGGGTGTGGAAGGGGTTTCAGTGTGTGGGGAAGGTGTGTCAGTGTGCGGGGATGTGTTTCAGTGTGTGGGGAAGGGGTTCCATGTGTGCGGAAGGTGTTTCAGTGTGTGGGGATGGTTTTCAGTTTGTGGGGATGGGTTTCATTGTGTGTGGAAGTGGTATCAATGTGTGGGGAAGGTGTTTCACTGTGTGGGGAAGGGGTTTCAGTGTGTGGGGAAGATGTTTCAGTGTGTGGGGAAGGTGTTTCAGTGTCTGGGGAAGGGTTTCTGAGTGTGGGGAAGGTGCTTCAGTGTGTGCGGAATGTGTTTCAGTGTGTGGGGAAGGTGTTTCGGTGTGTGGGGAAGGTATTTTAGTGTGTGGGGAAGGGGTTTCAGTGTGTGGGGAAGGTGTTTCAGTGTGTGGGGAAGATGTTTCAGTGTGTGGGGAAGGTGTTTCAGTTTGTGGGGAAGGGTTTCAGTGTGTGGGGAAGGTGCTTCAGTGTGTGCGGAATGGGTTTCTGTGTGTGGGGAAGGTGTTTCGGTGTGTGGGGAAGGTATTTCAGTGTGTGGGGAATGGGTCTCAGTGTGTGGGGAAGGTGTTTCAGTGTGTGGGGATGGTGGTTCAGTGCGTGGGGAAGGGGTTTCAGTGTGTGGGGAAGGTGTTTCATAGTGTGGGGAAGGTGTTTCAGTTTGTGGGGAAGGTGTTTCAGTGTGTGGGGAAGGGATTCAGTGTGTGGGGAAGGTGTTTCAGTGTGTGCGGAAGGGGTTTCAGTGTGTGGGAAAGGTGTTTCATTGTGTGGGGAAGGTGTTTCAGTGTGTGGGGAAGGTGTTTCAGATTGTGGGGAAGGGGTATCAGTGTGTGGGGAAGCTGTTTCAGTGTGTGGGGAAGGGGTTTCAGTGTTTGGGGAAGGTGTTTCTGTGTGTGGGTTAGGGTTCCAGTGTGTGGGGAAGGGGTTTCGGTGTGTGCAGAAGGGGTTTCAGTGTGTGGGGAAGGTGTTTCAGTGTGTGGGGATGTGTTTCAGTGTGTGGGGATGGGTTTCAGTGTGTGGGGAAGGTGTTACAGTGTGTGTGCAAGGGGTTTCAGTTTGTGGGGAAGGGGTTTCAGTGTGTGGGGAAGGGGTTTCAGTGTGTGGGGAAGATGTTT
The DNA here is from genome assembly GCF_036365525.1 of Heterodontus francisci. Lineage (NCBI taxonomy): Eukaryota > Metazoa > Chordata > Chondrichthyes > Heterodontiformes > Heterodontidae > Heterodontus > Heterodontus francisci. The sequence continues at coordinate 231,090 of NW_027141539.1, forward strand.
CAGTGTCTGGGGAAGTGCTTTCAGAGTGTGGCGAAGGGTTTCAGTGTGTGTGGATGGTATTTCAGTGTGTGGGGAAGATGTTCCCGTGTGTGGGGAAGGTGTTTCAGTGTGTGGGGAAGAGGTTTCAGTGTTTGGGGAAGGTGTTTCAGTGCATGGGGAAGTGCTTCAGAGTGTGGGGATGTCTTTCAGTGTGTGGGAAAAGGTGTCAGAGTGTGGTGAAGGTGTTTCAGTGTGTGGGGATGGCTTTCAGTGTGTGGGGATGGGTTTCAGTGTGTGGGGATGGGTTTCAGTGTGTGCGGAAGGGGTTTCAGTGTGTGGGGAAGGTGTTTCTGTGTGTGGGGATGTGTTTCATTGTGTGGGGAATGCGTTTCAGTGTGTGTGGAAGGGGTTGCAGTGTGTGGGGATTGGTTTCAGTGTGTGGGGATGTGTTTCAGTGTGTGGGAAGGGATTTCAGTGCGTGGGGAAGGGATTTCATTGTGTGGGGAAGGTATTTCAGTGTGTGGGGTAGGTGTTTCCGAGTGCTGGGAAGGGTTTCAGTGTGTGGGGAAGGGGTTTCAGTGTGTGGGGAAGGTGTTTCAGTTGGTGGGGTAGGGTTTCAGTGAGGGGAGAAGGGGTTTCAGTGTGGGGGGAAGGGGTTTCAGTGTGTGGAGAAGGGGTTTCAGTGTGTGGGGATGTGTTTCAGTGTTTGGGGAAGGGGTTTCCATGTGTGGGGAAGGGGTTTCAGTTTGTGGGGAAGGGTTTCACTGTGTGCGGAAGGGGTTTCAGTGTGTGGGGAAGGGGTTTCAGTGTGAGGGGAAGGTGTTTCAGTGTGTGCCGAAGGGGTTTCAGTTTCTGCGGAAGGTGTTTCAGTGTGTGCGGAAGGGGTTTCAGTTTCTGCGGAAGGTGTTTCAGTGTGTGGGGAAGGGGTTTCAGTGTGTGGGGAAGGCGTGTCAGTGTGTGGGGATGTGTTACAGTTTGTGGGGAAGGGTTTCAGTGTGTGGGGAAGGTGTTTCAGTGTGTGGGGATGGGTTTCAGTGGGTGTGGAAGGGGTTTCAGTGTGTGGGGAAGGTGTGTCAGTGTGCGGGGAAGTGTTTCAGTGTGTGGGGAAGGGGTTCCATGTGTGGGGAAGGTGTTTCAGTATGTGGGGATGGTTTTCAGTTTGTGGGGATGGGTTTCATTGTGTGTGGAAGTGGTATCAATGTGTGGGGAAGGTGTTTCACTGTGTGGGGAAGGGGTTTCAGTGTGTGGGGAAGATGTTTCAGTGTGTGGGGAAGGTGTTTCAGTGTGTGGGGAAGGGTTTCAGAGTGTGGGGAAGGTGCTTCAGTGTGTGCGGAATGTGTTTCAGTGTGTGGGGAAGGTGTTTCGGTGTGTGGGGAAGGTATTTTAGTGTGTGGGGAAGGGGTTTCAGTGTGTGGGGAAGGTGTTTCAGTGTGTGGGGAAGATGTTTCAGTGTGTGGGGAAGGTGTTTCAGTGTGTGGGGAAGGTGTTTCAGTGTGTGGGGAAGGTGCTTCAGTGTGTGCGGAATGGGTTTCAGTGTGTGGGGAAGGTGTTTCAGTGTGTGGGGAAGGTGTTTCAGTGTGTGGGGATGTGTTTCAGTGTGTGGGGATGTGTTTCAGTTAGTAGGGATGGGGTATCAGTGTGTGGGGATGTGTTTCAGTGTGTGGGGAAGGGGTTTCACTGTGTGGGGACGGGGTTTCAGTGTGCGGGGAAGGGGATTCAGTATGTTTGGTAGGGTTTCAGTGTGTGCGGAAAGTGTTTCAGTGTTTGGGGATGGGGTTTCAGTGCGTGGGGAAGGTGTTTCAGTGTGTGGGGATGTGTTTCAGTGTGTGGGGAAGGCGTTTCAGTGTGTGGGGATGTGTTTCAGTTAGTGGGGATGGGGTTTCAGTGTGTGGGAATGTGTTTCAGTGTGTGGGTAGGGATTTCAGTGTGTGGGAAAGGTGTTTCAGTGTTTGTGGAAGGGGTTTCAGTGTGTGGGGAAGGTGTTTCATTGTTTGGGGAAGGGGTTTCATTGTGTGCAGAAGGGGTTTCAGTGTGTGGGGAAGGGGTTTCATTGTGTGCAGAAGGGGTTTCAGTGTGTGGGGAAGGTGTTTCAGTGTGTGGGGATGTGTTTCAGTGTGTGGGGATGTGTTTCTGTGTGTGGGGAAGGATTTCTGTGTGTGGGGAAGGTGTTTCAGTGTGTGGGGATGGGTTTCAGTGCGTGGGGAGGGGTTTCAGTGTGTGGGGATGGGTTCCAGTGTGTGCGGAAGGGGTTTGAGTGTGTGGGGAACGAGTTTCAGTGTGTGGGGACGAGTTTCAGTGTGTGGGGAAGGTGTTTCAGTGTGTGGGGAAGGGGTTTCCGTGTGTGGGGATGGGTTTCAGTTTGTGGGGATGGAGTTCATTGTGTGCGGAAGGGGTTTCAGTGTGTGGGGAAGGGGTTTCAGTGTGTGGGGAAGGGGTTTCAGTGTGTGGGGAAGATGTTTCAGTGTCTGGGGAAGTGCTTTCAGAGTGTGGCGAAGGGTTTCAGTGTGTGTGGATGGTATTTCAGTGTGTGGGGAAGGTGTTCCCGTGTGTGGGGAAGGTGTTTCTGTGTGTGGGGAAGAGGTTTCAGTGTTTGGGGAAGGTGTTTCAGTGCATGGGGAAGTGCTTCAGAGTGTGGGGATGTCTTTCAGTGTGTGGGAAAGGGTGTCAGAGTGTGGGGAAGGTGTTTCAGTGTGTGGGGATGGCTTTCAGTGTGTGGGGATGGGTTTCAGTGTGTGGGGATGGGTTTCAGTGTGTGCAGAAGGGGTTTCAGTTCGTGGGGAAGGTGTTTCTGTGTGTGGGGATGTGTTTCATTGTGTGGGGAATGCGTTTCAGTGTGTGTGGAAGGGGTTGCAGTGTGTGGGGATTGGTTTCAGTGTGTGGGGATGTGTTTCAGTGTGTGGGAAGTGATTTCAGTGCGTGGGGAAGGGTTTTCAGTGTGTGGGGAAGGTATTTCAGTGTGTGGGGTAGGTGTTTCCGAGTGTTGGGAAGGGTTTCAGTGTGTGGGGAAGGGGTTTCAGTGTGTGGGGAAGGTGTTTCAGTTGGTGGGGAAGGGTTTCAGTGAGGGGAGAAGGGGTTTCAGTGTGGGGGGAAGGGGTTTCAGTGTGTGGAGAAGGGGTTTCAGTGTGTGCGGATGTGTTTCAGTGTTTGGGGAAGGGGTTTCCATGTGTGGGGAAGGGGTTTCAGTTTGTGGGGAAGGGTTTCACTGTGTGCGGAAGGGGTTTCAGTGTGTGGGGAAGGGGTTTCAGTGTGAGGGGAAGGTGTTTCAGTGTGTGCGGAAGGGGTTTCAGTTTCTGCGGAAGGTGTTTCAGTGTGTGCGGAAGGGGTTTCAGTTTCTGCGGAAGGTGTTTCAGTGTGTGGGGAAGGGGTTTCAGTGTGTGGGGAAGGCGTGTCAGTGTGTGGGGATGTGTTACAGTTTGTGGGGAAGGGTTTCAGTGTGTGGGGAAGGTGTTTCAGTGTGTGGGGATGGGTTTCAGTGGGTGTGGAAGGGGTTTCAGCGTGTGTGGCGAAGGTGTGTCAGTGTGCGGGGAAGTGTTTCAGTGTGTGGGGAAGGGGTTCCATGTGTGGGGAAGGTGTTTCAGTATGTGGGGATGGTTTTCAGTTTGTGGGGATGGGTTTCATTGTGTGTGGAAGTGGTATCAATGTGTGGGGAAGGTGTTTCACTGTGTGGGGAAGGGGTTTCAGTGTGTGGGGAAGATGTTTCAGCGTGTGGGGAAGGTGTTTCAGTGTGTGGGGAAGGGTTTCAGAGTGTGGGGAAGGTGCTTCAGTGTGTGCGGAATGTGTTTCAATGTGTGGAAAAGGTGTTTCGGTGTGTGGGGAAGGTATTTCAGTGTGTGGGGAAGGGGTTTCAGTGTGTGGGGAAGGTGTTTCAGTGTGTGGGGAAGATGTTTCAGTGTGTGGGGAAGGTGTTTCAGTGTGAGGGGAAGGTGTTTCAGTGTGTGGGGAAGGTGCTTCAGTATGTGCGGAATGGGTTTCAGTGTGTGGGGAAGGTGTTTCGGTGTGTGGGGAAGGTGTTTCAGTGTGTGGGGATGTGTTTCAGTGTGTGGGGATGTGTTTCAGTTAGTGGGGATGGGGTTTCAGTGTGTGGGGATGTGTTTCAGTGTGTGGGGAAGGGGTTTCAGTGTGTGGGGACGGGGTTTCACTGTGTGGGGAAGGGGATTCAGTATGTTTGGTAGGGTTTCAGTGTGTGCGGAAAGGGTTTCTGTGTTTGGGGATGGGGTTTCAGTGCGTGGGGAAGGTGTTTCAGTGTGTGGGGATGTGTTTCAGTGTGTGGGGAAGGCGTTTCAGTGTGTGGGGATGTGTTTCAGTTAGTGGGGATGGGGTTTCAGTGTGTGGGGATGTGTTTCAGTGTGTGGGGAAGGGGTTTCAGTGTGTGGGAAAGGTGTTTCAGTGTTTGTGGAAGGGGTTTCAGTGTGTGGGGAAGGTGTTTCATTGTTTGGGGAAGGGGTTTCATTGTGTGCAGAAGGTGTTTCAGTGTGTGGAAAAGGGGATTCTGTGTGTGGGGAAGGTGTTTCATTGTGTGGGGAAGGTGTTTCATTGTGTGTGGAAGATTATTCAGTGTGTGGGGAGGGGTTTTCAGTGTGTGGGGTAGGGTTCAACTGTGTGTGGAAGGGGTTTCAGTGTGTGGGGAAGATGTTTCAGTGTGTGGGGAAGGGATTTCAGTATGAGGGGCAGGGGTTTCAGTGTGTGGGGAAGGGTTACAGTGTGTGGGGCAGGGTTTCAGTGTGTCGGGAATTTGTTTCAGTGTGTGGGGAAGGGGTCTCAGTGTGTGGGGAAGGGATTCAGTGTGTGGGGAAGTGTTTCAGTGTGTGGGGAAGGGTTTCAGTGTGTGGGGACGGGGTTTCAGTGTGTGGGGAAGGGGATTCAGTATGTTTGGTAGGGTTTCAGTGTGTGCGGAAATGGTTTCAGTGTGTGGGGAAGGGTTACAGTGTGTGGGGAATGTGTTACAGTGTGTGCGGAAGGGGTTACAGTGTGTGGGGAAGGTGTTTCAGTGTGTGGGGAAGCTGTTTCAGTCTGTGGGGAAGGGGTTTCAGTGTTTGGGGAAGATGATTCAGTTTGTGGGAGAGGGTTCCAGTGAGTGGGGAAGGGGTTTCAGTGTGTGGGGATGTATTTCAGTGTGTGGGGATTTGTTTCAGTGTGTGGGGAAGGGTTTCAGTGTGTGGGGAAGGTGTTTCAGTGTGTGGGGATGGGTTTCAGTGGGTGTGGAAGGGGTTTCAGTGTGTGGGAAAGGTGTGTCAGTGTGCGGGGAAGTGTTTCAGTGTGTGGGGAAGGGGTTTCAGTGTGTGGGGAAGGTGTTTCAGTTTGTGGGGATGGTTTTCAGTTTGTGGGGATGGGTTTCATTGTGTGTGGAAGTGGTATCAATGTGTGGGGATGGTGTTTCACTGTGTGGGGAAGGGGTTTCAGTGTGTGGGGAAGATGTTTCAGTGTGTGGGGAATGTGTTTCAGTGTGTGGGGAAGGGTTTCAGAGTGTGTGGAAGGTGCTTCAGTGTGTGCGGAATGTGTTTCAGTGTGTGGGGAAGGTGTTTCGGTGTGTGGGGAAGGTATTTTAGTGTGTGGGGAAGGGGTTTCAGTGTGTGGGGAAGGTGTTTCAGTGTGTGGGGAAGATGTTTCAGTGTTTGGGGAAGGTGTTTGAGTGTGTGTGGAAGGCTTTCAGTGTGTGGGGAAGGTGCTTCAGTGTGTGCGGAATGGGTTTCAGTGTGTGGGGAAGGTGTTTCGGTGTGTGGGGAACGTATTTCAGTGTGTGGGGAAGGGGTCTCAGTGAGTGGGGAAGGTGTTTCAGTTTCTGCGGTAGGTGTTTCAGTGTGTGAGGAAGGGGTTTCAGTGTGTGGGGAAGGCGTGTCAGTGTGTGGGGATGTGTTACAGTTTGTGGGAAAGGGTTTCAGTGTGTGGGGAAGGTGTTTCAGTGTGTGGGGATGTGTTTCAGTGGGTGTGGAAGGGGTGTCAGTGTGTGGGGAAGGTGTGTCAGTGTGCGGGGAAGTGTTTCAGTGTGTGGGGAAGGGGTTCCATGTGTGGGGAAGGTGTTTCAGTATGTGGGGATGGTTTTCAGTTTGTGGGGATGGGTTTCATTGTGTGTGGAAGTGGTATCAATGTGTGGGGAAGGTGTTTCACTGTGTGGGGAAGGGGTTTCAGTGTGTGGGGAAGATGTTTCAGTGTGTGGGGAAGGTGTTTCAGTGTGTGGGGAAGGGTTTCAGAGTGTGGGGAAGGTGCTTCAGTGTGTGCGAAATGTGTTTCAGTGTGTGGGGAAGGTGTTTCGGTGTGTGGGGAAGGTATTTTAGTGTGTGGGGAAGGGGTTTCAGTGTGTGGTGAAGGTGTTTCAGTGTGTGGGGAAGATGTTTCAGTGTGTGGGGAAGGTGTTTCAGTGTGAGGGGAAGGTGTTTCAGTGTGTGGGGAAGGTGCTTCAGTGTGTGCGGAATGGGTTTCAGTGTGTGGGGAAGGTGTTTCGGTGTGTGGGGAAGGTGTTTCAGTGTGTGGGGATGTGTTTCAGTGTGTGGGGATGTGTTTCAGTTAGTGGGGATGGTGTTTCAGTGTGTGGGGAAGGGGTTTCAGTGTGTGGGGACGGGGTTTCACTGTGTGGGGAAGGGGATTCAGTATGTTTGGTAGGGTTTCAGTGTGTGCGGAAAGGGTTTCAGTGTTTGGGGATGGGGTTTCAGTGTGTGGGGAAGGCGTTTCAGTGTGTGGGGATGTGTTTCAGTTAGTGAGGATGGGTTTTCAGTGTGTGGGGATGTGTTTCAGTGTGTGGGGAAGGGGTTTCAGTGTGTGGGAAAGGTGTTTCAGTGTTTGTGGAAGGGGTTTCAGTGTGTGTGGAAGGTGTTTCATTGTTTGGGGAAGGGGTTTCATTGTGTGCAGAAGGGGTTTCAGTGTGTGGGGAAGGGGATTCTGTGTGTGGGGAAGGTGTTTCATTGTGTGGGGAAGGTGTTTCATTGTGTGTGGAAGATTATTCAGTGTGTGGGGAGGGGTTTTCAGTGTGTGGGGTAGGGTTCAACTGTGTGTGGAAGGGGTTTCAGTGTGTGGGGAAGATGTTTCAGTGTGTGGGGAAGGGATTTCAGTATGAGGGGCAGGGGTTTCAGTGTGTGGGGAAGGGTTACAGTGTGTGGGGCAGGGTTTCAGTGTGTCGGGAATTTGTTTCAGTGTGTGGGGAAGGGGTCTCAGTGTGTGGGGAAGGGATTCAGTGTGTGGGGAAGTGTTTCAGTGTGTGGGGAAGGGTTTCAGTGTGTGGGGACGGGGTTTCAGTGTGTGGGGAAGGGGATTCAGTATGTTTGGTAGGGTTTCAGTGTGTGCGGAAAGGGTTTCAGTGTGTGGGGAAGGGTTACAGTGTGTGGGGAATGTTTTACAGGGTGTGCGGAAGGGGTTACAGTGTGTGCGGAAGGAGCTTCAGTGTGTGGGGAAGGGGTTTCAGTGTGTGGGGAAGGTGTTTTTGATTGTGGGGATGTATTTCAGTGTGTGGGGAAGGGGTTTCAGTGTGCGGGGAAGGTGTTTCAGTGTGTGGTGAAGGGTTTCAGTGTGTGGGGAAGGGGTTTCAGTGTTTGGGGAACGTGTTTCATTGTGTGGGGAAGGGGTTTCAGAGTGTGGGTAAGGGTTTCAGTGTTTGGGGAATGGTTTTCAGTGAGTGCAGAAGTGGTTTCAGAGTGTGGGAAAGGGTTTTGGTGTGTGGGGAAGGGTTTTCAGTGTGTGGGGAAAGGGTTTCAGTGAGTGGGGAAGGTGTTTCCGTGTGTGGGGATGTGTTTCAGTGTGTGAAGAAGGGGTTTCAGTGTGTGAGGATGGGGTTTCAGTGAGTGGGGAAGGTGTTTCAGTGTGTGCGGAAGCGGTTTCAGTGTGTGGGGAACGGGTTTCAGTGTGTGGGGAAGGTGTTTCAGTGTGTGCGGAAGGGGTTTCAGTGTGTGCGGTAGGGGTTTGAGTGTGTGGGGAAGGGGTTTCATTTTGTCGGGAAGGTGTTTCAGTGTGTGCAGAAGGGGTTTCGGTGTGTGGGGATGGGGTTTCAGTGTGTGGGGATGTGTTTCAGTGTGTGGGGAAGGTGTTTCAGTGTGTGGGTAGGCGTTTCAGTGTATGCGGAAGGGGTTTCAGTGTGTGGGGAAGGTGTTTCAGTGTGTGGGGAAGGGGTTTCAGTGTGTGGGGATGTGTTTGAGTGTGAGGGGAAGGGGTTGCAATGTGTGGCGATGTCTTTCAGTGTGTGGGGAAGGTATTTCAGTGTGTGGGGAAGGGTTTCACTGTGTGGGGAAGGTGTTTCAGTGTGTGCGGTAGGGGTTTCAGTGTGTGCGGAAGGCATTTCTGTGTGTGGGGAATGGGTTTCTGTCTGTGGGGAATGGGTTTCAGTGTGTGGGGAATGCGTTTCAGTGTGCTTGGAAGGGTTTCAGTGTGTGGGGAATGTGTTTCAGTGTGTGGTGAATGGGTATCAGTGTTTATGGAAGGGTTTCAGTGTGTGGTGAAGGGGTTTCAGATGTGGGGAAGGTGTTTCAGTGTGTGGGGATGTGTTGCAGTGTGTGGGGATGGGTTTCTGTGTGTGGGGAAGGTGTTTCAGTATGTGGGGAAGGGGTTTCAGTATGTGGGGAAGGGTTTCCAGTGTGTGGGGAAGGTCGTTCAGTGTGTGCGGATGTGTTTCAGTGTTTGGGGAAGGGGTTTCCATGTGTGGGGAAGGGGTTTCAGTTTGTGGGGAAGGGTTTCACTGTGTGCGGAAGGGGTTTCAGTGTGTGGGGAAGGGGTTTCAGTGTGAGGGGAAGGTGTTTCAGTGTGTGCGGAAGGGGTTTCAGTTTCTGCGGAAGGTGTTTCAGTGTGTGCGGAAGGGGTTTCAGTTTCTGCGGAAGGTGTTTCAGTGTGTGGGGAAGGGGTTTCAGTGTGTGGGGAAGGCGTGTCAGTGTGTGGGGATGTGTTACAGTTTGTGGGGAAGGGTTTCAGTGTGTGGGGAAGGTGTTTCAGTGTGTGGGGATGGGTTTCAGTGGGTGTGGAAGGGGTTTCAGCGTGTGTGGCGAAGGTGTGTCAGTGTGCGGGGAAGTGTTTCAGTGTGTGGGGAAGGGGTTCCATGTGTGGGGAAGGTGTTTCAGTATGTGGGGATGGTTTTCAGTTTGTGGGGATGGGTTTCATTGTGTGTGGAAGTGGTATCAATGTGTGGGGAAGGTGTTTCACTGTGTGGGGAAGGGGTTTCAGTGTGTGGGGAAGATGTTTCAGTGTGTGGGGAAGGTCTTTCAGTGTGTGGGGAAGGGTTTCAGAGTGTGGGGAAGGTGCTTCAGTGTGTGCGGAATGTGTTTCAATGTGTGGAAAAGGTGTTTCGGTGTGTGGGGAAGGTATTTTAGTGTGTGGGGAAGGGGTTTCAGTGTGTGGGGAAGGTGTTTCAGTGTGTGGGGAAGATGTTTCAGTGTGTGGGGAAGGTGTTTCAGTGTGAGGGGAAGGTGTTTCAGTGTGTGGGGAAGGTGCTTCAGTATGTGCGGAATGGGTTTCAGTGTGTGGGGAAGGTGTTTCGGTGTGTGGGGAAGGTGTTTCAGTGTGTGGGGATGTGTTTCAGTGTGTGGGGATGTGTTTCAGTTAGTGGGGATGGGGTTTCAGTGTGTGGGGATGTGTTTCAGTGTGTGGGGAAGGGGTTTCAGTGTGTGGGGACGGGGTTTCACTGTGTGGGGAAGGGGATTCAGTATGTTTGGTAGGGTTTCAGTGTGTGCGGAAAGGGTTTCTGTGTTTGGGGATGGGGTTTCAGTGCGTGGGGAAGGTGTTTCAGTGTGTGGGGATGTGTTTCAGTGTGTGGGGAAGGCGTTTCAGTGTGTGGGGATGTGTTTCAGTTAGTGGGGATGGGGTTTCAGTGTGTGGGGATGTGTTTCAGTGTGTGGGGAAGGGGTTTCAGTGTGTGGGAAAGGTGTTTCAGTGTTTGTGGAAGGGGTTTCAGTGTGTGGGGAAGGTGTTTCATTGTTTGGGGAAGGGGTTTCATTGTGTGCAGAAGGTGTTTCAGTGTGTGGAAAAGGGGATTCTGTGTGTGGGGAAGGTGTTTCATTGTGTGGGGAAGGTGTTTCATTGTGTGTGGAAGATTATTCAGTGTGTGGGGAGGGGTTTTCAGTGTGTGGGGTAGGGTTCAACTGTGTGTGGAAGGGGTTTCAGTGTGTGGGGAAGATGTTTCAGTGTGTGGGGAAGGGATTTCAGTATGAGGGGCAGGGGTTTCAGTGTGTGGGGAAGGGTTACAGTGTGTGGGGCAGGGTTTCAGTGTGTCGGGAATTTGTTTCAGTGTGTGGGGAAGGGGTCTCAGTGTGTGGGGAAGGGATTCAGTGTGTGGGGAAGTGTTTCAGTGTGTGGGGAAGGGTTTCAGTGTGTGGGGACGGGGTTTCAGTGTGTGGGGAAGGGGATTCAGTATGTTTGGTAGGGTTTCAGTGTGTGCGGAAATGGTTTCAGTGTGTGGGGAAGGGTTACAGTGTGTGGGGAATGTGTTACAGTGTGTGCGGAAGGGGTTACAGTGTGTGGGGAAGGTGTTTCAGTGTGTGGGGAAGCTGTTTCAGTCTGTGGGGAAGGGGTTTCAGTGTTTGGGGAAGATGATTCAGTTTGTGGGAGAGGGTTCCAGTGAGTGGGGAAGGGGTTTCAGTGTGTGGGGATGTATTTCAGTGTGTGGGGATTTGTTTCAGTGTGTGGGGAAGGGTTTCAGTGTGTGGGGAAGGTGTTTCAGTGTGTGGGGATGGGTTTCAGTGGGTGTGGAAGGGGTTTCAGTGTGTGGGGAAGGTGTGTCAGTGTGCGGGGAAGTGTTTCAGTGTGTGGGGAAGGGGTTTCAGTGTGTGGGGAAGGTGTTTCAGTTTGTGGGGATGGTTTTCAGTTTGTGGGGATGGGTTTCATTGTGTGTGGAAGTGGTATCAATGTGTGGGGATGGTGTTTCACTGTGTGGGGAAGGGGTTTCAGTGTGTGGGGAAGATGTTTCAGTGTGTGGGGAATGTGTTTCAGTGTGTGGGGAAGGGTTTCAGAGTGTGTGGAAGGTGCTTCAGTGTGTGCGGAATGTGTTTCAGTGTGTGGGGAAGGTGTTTCGGTGTGTGGGGAAGGTATTTTAGTGTGTGGGGAAGGGGTTTCAGTGTGTGGGGAAGGTGTTTCAGTGTGTGGGGAAGATGTTTCAGTGTTTGGGGAAGGTGTTTGAGTGTGTGTGGAAGGCTTTCAGTGTGTGGGGAAGGTGCTTCAGTGTGTGCGGAATGGGTTTCAGTGTGTGGGGAAGGTGTTTCGGTGTGTGGGGAACGTATTTCAGTGTGTGGGGAAGGGGTCTCAGTGAGTGGGGAAGGTGTTTCAGTTTCTGCGGTAGGTGTTTCAGTGTGTGAGGAAGGGGTTTCAGTGTGTGGGGAAGGCGTGTCAGTGTGTGGGGATGTGTAACAGTTTGTGGGGAAGGGTTTCAGTGTGTGGGGAAGGTGTTTCAGTGTGTGGGGATGGGTTTCAGTGGGTGTGGAAGGGGTGTCAGTGTGTGGGGAAGGTGTGTCAGTGTGCGGGGAAGTGTTTCAGTGTGTGGGGAAGGGGTTCCATGTGTGGGGAAGGTGTTTCAGTATGTGGGGATGGTTTTCAGTTTGTGGGGATGGGTTTCATTGTGTGTGGAAGTGGTATCAATGTGTGGGGAAGGTGTTTCACTGTGTGGGGAAGGGGTTTCAGTGTGTGGGGAAGATGTTTCAGTGTGTGGGGAAGGTGTTTCAGTGTGTGGGGAAGGGTTTCAGAGTGTGGGGAAGGTGCTTCAGTGTGTGCAGAATGTGTTTCAGTGTGTGGGGAAGGTGTTTCGGTGTGTGGGGAAGGTATTTTAGTGTGTGGGGAAGGGGTTTCAGTGTGTGGGGAAGTTGTTTCAGTGTGTGGGGAAGATGTTTCAGTGTGTGGGGAAGGTGTTTCAGTGTGAGGGGAAGGTGTTTCAGTGTGTGGGGAAGGTGCTTCAGTGTGTGCGGAATGGGTTTCAGTGTGTGGGGAAGGTGTTTCGGTGTGTGGGGAAGGTGTTTCAGTGTGTGGGGATGTGTTTCAGTGTGTGGGGATGTGTTTCAGTTAGTGGGGATGGTGTTTCAGTGTGTGGGGAAGGGGTTTCAGTGTGTGGGGACGGGGTTTCACTGTGTGGGGAAGGGGATTCAGTATGTTTGGTAGGGTTTCAGTGTGTGCGGAAAGGGTTTCAGTGTTTGGGGATGGGGTTTCAGTGCGTGTGGAAGGTGTTTCAGTGTGTGGGGATGTGTTTCAGTGTGTGGGGAAGGCGTTTCAGTGTGTGGGGATGTGTTTCAGTTAGTGAGGATGGGTTTTCAGTGTGTGGGGATGTATTTCAGTGTGTGGGGAAGGGGTTTCAGTGTGCGGGGAAGGTGTTTCAGTGTGTGGTGAAGGGTTTCAGTGTGTGGGGAAGGGGTTTCAGTGTTTGGGGAACGTGTTTCATTGTGTGGGGAAGGGGTTTCAGAGTGTGGGTAAGGGTTTCAGTGTTTGGGGAATGGTTTTCAGTGAGTGCAGAAGTGGTTTCAGAGTGTGGGAAAGGGTTTTGGTGTGTGGGGAAGGGTTTTCAGTGTGTGGGGAAAGGGTTTCAGTGAGTGGGGAAGGTGTTTCCGTGTGTGGGGATGTGTTTCAGTGTGTGAAGAAGGGGTTTCAGTGTGTGAGGATGGGGTTTCAGTGAGTGGGGAAGGTGTTTCAGTGTGTGCGGAAGCGGTTTCAGTGTGTGGGGAACGGGTTTCAGTGTGTGGGGAAGGTGTTTCAGTGTGTGCGGAAGGGGTTTCAGTGTGTGCGGTAGGGGTTTGAGTGTGTGGGGAAGGGGTTTCATTTTGTCGGGAAGGTGTTTCAGTGTGTGCGGAAGGGGTTTCGGTGTGTGGGGATGGGGTTTCAGTGTGTGGGGATGTGTTTCAGTGTGTGGGGAAGGTGTTTCAGTGTGTGGGTAGGCGTTTCAGTGTATGCGGAAGGGGTTTCAGTGTGTGGGGAAGGTGTTTCAGTGTGTGGGGAAGGGGTTTCAGTGTGTGGGGATGTGTTTGAGTGTGAGGGGAAGGGGTTGCAATGTGTGGCGATGTCTTTCAGTGTGTGGGGAAGGTATTTCAGTGTGTGGGGAAGGGTTTCACTGTGTGGGGAAGGTGTTTCAGTGTGTGCGGTAGGGGTTTCAGTGTGTGCGGAAGGCATTTCTGTGTGTGGGGAATGGGTTTCTGTCTGTGGGGAATGGGTTTCAGTGTGTGGGGAATGCGTTTCAGTGTGCTTGGAAGGGTTTCAGTGTGTGGGGAATGTGTTTCAGTGTGTGGTGAATGGGTATCAGTGTTTATGGAAGGGTTTCAGTGTGTGGTGAAGGGGTTTCAGATGTGGGGAAGGTGTTTCAGTGTGTGGGGATGTGTTGCAGTGTGTGGGGATGGGTTTCTGTGTGTGGGGAAGGTGTTTCAGTATGTGGGGAAGGGGTTTCAGTATGTGGGGAAGGGTTTCCAGTGTGTGGGGAAGGTCGTTCAGTGTGTGCGGATGTGTTTCAGTGTTTGGGGAAGGGGTTTCCATGTGTGGGGAAGGGGTTTCAGTTTGTGGGGAAGGGTTTCACTGTGTGCGGAAGGGGTTTCAGTGTGTGGGGAAGGGGTTTCAGTGTGAGGGGAAGGTGTTTCAGTGTGTGCGGAAGGGGTTTCAGTTTCTGCGGAAGGTGTTTCAGTGTGTGCGGAAGGGGTTTCAGTTTCTGCGGAAGGTGTTTCAGTGTGTGGGGAAGGGGTTTCAGTGTGTGGGGAAGGCGTGTCAGTGTGTGGGGATGTGTTACAGTTTGTGGGGAAGGGTTTCAGTGTGTGGGGAAGGTGTTTCAGTGTGTGGGGATGGGTTTCAGTGGGTGTGGAAGGGGTTTCAGCGTGTGTGGCGAAGGTGTGTCAGTGTGCGGGGAAGTGTTTCAGTGTGTGGGGAAGGGGTTCCATGTGTGGGGAAGGTGTTTCAGTATGTGGGGATGGTTTTCAGTTTGTGGGGATGGGTTTCATTGTGTGTGGAAGTGGTATCAATGTGTGGGGAAGGTGTTTCACTGTGTGGGGAAGGGGTTTCAGTGTGTGGGGAAGATGTTTCAGTGTGTGGGGAAGGTGTTTCAGTGTGTGGGGAAGGGTTTCAGAGTGTGGGGAAGGTGCTTCAGTGTGTGCGGAATGTGTTTCAATGTGTGGAAAAGGTGTTTCGGTGTGTGGGGAAGGTATTTTAGTGTGTGGGGAAGGGGTTTCAGTGTGTGGGGAAGGTGTTTCAGTGTGTGGGGAAGATGTTTCAGTGTGTGGGGAAGGTGTTTCAGTGTGAGGGGAAGGTGTTTCAGTGTGTGGGGAAGGTGCTTCAGTATGTGCGGAATGGGTTTCAGTGTGTGGGGAAGGTGTTTCGGTGTGTGGGGAAGGTGTTTCAGTGTGTGGGGATGTGTTTCAGTGTGTGGGGATGTGTTTCAGTTAGTGGGGATGGGGTTTCAGTGTGTGGGGATGTGTTTCAGTGTGTGGGGAAGGGGTTTCAGTGTGTGGGGACGGGGTTTCACTGTGTGGGGAAGGGGATTCAGTATGTTTGGTAGGGTTTCAGTGTGTGCGGAAAGGGTTTCTGTGTTTGGGGATGGGGTTTCAGTGCGTGGGGAAGGTGTTTCAGTGTGTGGGGATGTGTTTCAGTGTGTGGGGAAGGCGTTTCAGTGTGTGGGGATGTGTTTCAGTTAGTGGGGATGGGGTTTCAGTGTGTGGGGATGTGTTTCAGTGTGTGGGGAAGGGGTTTCAGTGTGTGGGAAAGGTGTTTCAGTGTTTGTGGAAGGGGTTTCAGTGTGTGGGGAAGGTGTTTCATTGTTTGGGGAAGGGGTTTCATTGTGTGCAGAAGGTGTTTCAGTGTGTGGAAAAGGGGATTCTGTGTGTGGGGAAGGTGTTTCATTGTGTGGGGAAGGTGTTTCATTGTGTGTGGAAGATTATTCAGTGTGTGGGGAGGGGTTTTCAGTGTGTGGGGTAGGGTTCAACTGTGTGTGGAAGGGGTTTCAGTGTGTGGGGAAGATGTTTCAGTGTGTGGGGAAGGGATTTCAGTATGAGGGGCAGGGGTTTCAGTGTGTGGGGAAGGGTTACAGTGTGTGGGGCAGGGTTTCAGTGTGTCGGGAATTTGTTTCAGTGTGTGGGGAAGGGGTCTCAGTGTGTGGGGAAGGGATTCAGTGTGTGGGGAAGTGTTTCAGTGTGTGGGGAAGGGTTTCAGTGTGTGGGGACGGGGTTTCAGTGTGTGGGGAAGGGGATTCAGTATGTTTGGTAGGGTTTCAGTGTGTGCGGAAATGGTTTCAGTGTGTGGGGAAGGGTTACAGTGTGTGGGGAATGTGTTACAGTGTGTGCGGAAGGGGTTACAGTGTGTGGGGAAGGTGTTTCAGTGTGTGGGGAAGCTGTTTCAGTCTGTGGGGAAGGGGTTTCAGTGTTTGGGGAAGATGATTCAGTTTGTGGGAGAGGGTTCCAGTGAGTGGGGAAGGGGTTTCAGTGTGTGGGGATGTATTTCAGTGTGTGGGGATTTGTTTCAGTGTGTGGGGAAGGGTTTCAGTGTGTGGGGAAGGTGTTTCAGTGTGTGGGGATGGGTTTCAGTGGGTGTGGAAGGGGTTTCAGTGTGTGGGGAAGGTGTGTCAGTGTGCGGGGAAGTGTTTCAGTGTGTGGGGAAGGGGTTTCAGTGTGTGGGGAAGGTGTTTCAGTTTGTGGGGATGGTTTTCAGTTTGTGGGGATGGGTTTCATTGTGTGTGGAAGTGGTATCAATGTGTGGGGATGGTGTTTCACTGTGTGGGGAAGGGGTTTCAGTGTGTGGGGAAGATGTTTCAGTGTGTGGGGAATGTGTTTCAGTGTGTGGGGAAGGGTTTCAGAGTGTGTGGAAGGTGCTTCAGTGTGTGCGGAATGTGTTTCAGTGTGTGGGGAAGGTGTTTCGGTGTGTGGGGAAGGTATTTTAGTGTGTGGGGAAGGGGTTTCAGTGTGTGGGGAAGGTGTTTCAGTGTGTGGGGAAGATGTTTCAGTGTTTGGGGAAGGTGTTTGAGTGTGTGTGGAAGGCTTTCAGTGTGTGGGGAAGGTGCTTCAGTGTGTGCGGAATGGGTTTCAGTGTGTGGGGAAGGTGTTTCGGTGTGTGGGGAACGTATTTCAGTGTGTGGGGAAGGGGTCTCAGTGAGTGGGGAAGGTGTTTCAGTTTCTGCGGTAGGTGTTTCAGTGTGTGAGGAAGGGGTTTCAGTGTGTGGGGAAGGCGTGTCAGTGTGTGGGGATGTGTAACAGTTTGTGGGGAAGGGTTTCAGTGTGTGGGGAAGGTGTTTCAGTGTGTGGGGATGGGTTTCAGTGGGTGTGGAAGGGGTGTCAGTGTGTGGGGAAGGTGTGTCAGTGTGCGGGGAAGTGTTTCAGTGTGTGGGGAAGGGGTTCCATGTGTGGGGAAGGTGTTTCAGTATGTGGGGATGGTTTTCAGTTTGTGGGGATGGGTTTCATTGTGTGTGGAAGTGGTATCAATGTGTGGGGAAGGTGTTTCACTGTGTGGGGAAGGGGTTTCAGTGTGTGGGGAAGATGTTTCAGTGTGTGGGGAAGGTGTTTCAGTGTGTGGGGAAGGGTTTCAGAGTGTGGGGAAGGTGCTTCAGTGTGTGCAGAATGTGTTTCAGTGTGTGGGGAAGGTGTTTCGGTGTGTGGGGAAGGTATTTTAGTGTGTGGGGAAGGGGTTTCAGTGTGTGGGGAAGTTGTTTCAGTGTGTGGGGAAGATGTTTCAGTGTGTGGGGAAGGTGTTTCAGTGTGAGGGGAAGGTGTTTCAGTGTGTGGGGAAGGTGCTTCAGTGTGTGCGGAATGGGTTTCAGTGTGTGGGGAAGGTGTTTCGGTGTGTGGGGAAGGTGTTTCAGTGTGTGGGGATGTGTTTCAGTGTGTGGGGATGTGTTTCAGTTAGTGGGGATGGTGTTTCAGTGTGTGGGGAAGGGGTTTCAGTGTGTGGGGACGGGGTTTCACTGTGTGGGGAAGGGGATTCAGTATGTTTGGTAGGGTTTCAGTGTGTGCGGAAAGGGTTTCAGTGTTTGGGGATGGGGTTTCAGTGCGTGTGGAAGGTGTTTCAGTGTGTGGGGATGTGTTTCAGTGTGTGGGGAAGGCGTTTCAGTGTGTGGGGATGTGTTTCAGTTAGTGAGGATGGGTTTTCAGTGTGTGGGGATGTGTTTCAGTGTGTGGGGAAGGGGTTTCAGTGTGTGGGAAAGGTGTTTCAGTGTTTGTGGAAGGGGTTTCAGTGTGTGTGGAAGGTGTTTCATTGTTTGGGGAAGGGGTTTCATTGTGTGCAGAAGGGGTTTCAGTGTGTGGGGAAGGGGATTCTGTGTGTGGGGAAGGTGTTTCATTGTGTGGGGAAGGTGTTTCATTGTGTGTGGAAGAGTATTCAGTGTGTGGGGAGGGGTTTTCAGTGTGTGGGGTAGGGTTCAACTGTGTGTGGAAGGGGTTTCAGTGTGTGGGGAAGATGTTTCAGTGTGTGGGGAAGGGATTTCAGTATGAGGGGCAGGGGTTTCAGTGTGTGGGGAAGGGTTACAGTGTGTGGGGCAGGGTTTCAGTGTGTCGGGAATTTGTTTCAGTGTGTGGGGAAGGGGTCTCAGTGTGTGGGGAAGGGATTCAGTGTGTGGGGAAGTGTTTCAGTGTGTGGGGAAGGGTTTCAGTGTGTGGGGACGGGGTTTCAGTGTGTGGGGAAGGGGATTCAGTATGTTTGGTAGGGTTTCAGTGTGTGCGGAAAGGGTTTCAGTGTGTGGGGAAGGGTTACAGTGTGTGGGGAATGTTTTACAGGGTGTGCGGAAGGGGTTACAGTGTGTGCGGAAGGAGCTTCAGTGTGTGGGGAAGGGGTTTCAGTGTGTGGGGAAGGTGTTTTTGATTGTGGGGATGTATTTCAGTGTGTGGGGAAGGGGTTTCAGTGTGCGGGGAAGGTGTTTCAGTGTGTGGTGAAGGGTTTCAGTGTGTGGGGAAGGGGTTTCAGTGTTTGGGGAACGTGTTTCATTGTGTGGGGAAGGGGTTTCAGAGTGTGGGTAAGGGTTTCAGTGTTTGGGGAATGGTTTTCAGTGAGTGCAGAAGTGGTTTCAGAGTGTGGGAAAGGGTTTTGGTGTGTGGGGAAGGGTTTTCAGTGTGTGGGGAAAGGGTTTCAGTGTGTGGGGAAGGGATTTCAGTGAGTGGGGAAGGTGTTTCAGTGTGTGCGGAAGCGGTTTCAGTGTGTGGGGAACGGGTTTCAGTGTGTGGGGAAGGTGTTTCAGTGTGTGCGGAAGGGGTTTCAGTCTGTGCGGTAGGGGTTTGAGTGTGTGGGGAAGGGGTTTCATTTTGTCGGGAAGTTGTTTCAGTGTGTGCGGAAGGGGTTTCGGTGTGTGGGGATGGGGTTTCAGTGTGTGGGGATGTGTTTCAGTGTGTGGGGAAGGTGTTTCAGTGTGTGGGTAGGCGTTTCAGTGTGTGCGGAAGGGGTTTCAGTGTGTGGGGAAGGTGTTTCAGTGTGTGGGGAAGGGGTTTCAGTGTGTGGGGATGTGTTTGAGTGTGAGGGGAAGGGGTTGCAATGTGTGGCGATGTCTTTCAGTGTGTGGGGAAGGTATTTCAGTGTGTGGGGAAGGGTTTCACTGTGTGGGGAAGGTGTTTCAGTGTGTGCGGTAGGGGTTTCAGTGTGTGCGGAAGGCATTTCTGTGTGTGGGGAATGGGTTTCTGTCTGTGGGGAATGGGTTTCAGTGTGTGGGGAATGCGTTTCAGTGTGCTTGGAAGGGTTTCAGTGTGTGGGGAATGTGTTTCAGTGTGTGGTGAATGGGTATCAGTGTTTATGGAAGGGTTTCAGTGTGTGGTGAAGGGGTTTCAGATGTGGGGAAGGTGTTTCAGTGTGTGGGGATGTGTTGCAGTGTGTGGGGATGGGTTTCTGTGTGTGGGGAAGGTGTTTCAGTATGTGGGGAAGGGGTTTCAGTATGTGGGGAAGGGTTTCCAGTGTGTGGGGAAGGTCGTTCAGTGTGTGCGGATGTGTTTCAGTGTTTGGGGAAGGGGTTTCCATGTGTGGGGAAGGGGTTTCAGTTTGTGGGGAAGGGTTTCACTGTGTGCGGAAGGGGTTTCAGTGTGTGGGGAAGGGGTTTCAGTGTGTTGGGAAGCAGTTTCAGTGTGTGGGGAAGGGGTTTCAATTTGTGGGGAAGGTGTTTCAGTGTGTGGGGAAGGTGTTTCAGTGTGCGGGAAGGGGTTTCAGTGTGTGGGGAAGGGTTTCAGTGTGTGGGGAAGGGTTTTCAGTGTGTGGGGAAAGGGTTCAGTGTGTGGGGAAGTGTTTCAGTGTGTGGGGAAGGTGTTTCAGTGTGTGCGGAAGGGGTTTCAGTGTGTTTGGAAGGTGTTTCAGTGTGTGGGGAATGTGTTTCAGTGTGTGGGGATGTGTTTCAGTGTGTGGGGATGAGTTTCAGCGTGTGGGGAAGGGTTTCAGTGTGTGGGGAAAGTTTTTCAGTGTGTGGGGATAGGTTTCAGTGTGTGGGGATGGGTTTCACTGTGTGGGGATGGGTTTCAGTGTGTGCAGAAGGAGTTTCAGTGTGAGGGGAAGGTGTTTCCGTGTGTGGGGAAGGGGTTTCAGTGTGTGGTGATGTGTTTCAATTTGTGGGGATGGGTTTCATTGTGTGCGGAAGGGGTTTCAGTGTGTGGGGAAGGATTTTCAGTATGTGGGGAAGAGGTTTCAGTGTGTGGGGAAGGGGTTTCAGTGTGTGGGGAATGTGTTTCAGTGTGTTTGGAAGGGATTCAGTGTGTGGTGAATGGGTTTCAGTGTATGGGGAAGGGGTTCAGCGAGTGGGGAAGGGGTTTCAGAGTGTGGGGAAGGTGTTTCAGTGTGTGGGGAGGTGTTGCAGTGAGTGGGGATGGTGTTTCAGTGTGTGGGGAAGGTGTTTCAGTGTGTTGGGAAGGGGTTTCAGAGTGTGGGGAAGGGCTTCCAGTGTCTGGGGAAGGAGTTTCAGTGTGTGGGGAAGCGTTTCAGTGCGTGGGGAAGGTGTTTCAGTGTGTGGGGAAGGGTTTCTGTGTGTGGGGAAGGTGTTTCAGTGTGTGGGGAAGGTGTTTCAGTGAGTGGGGATGTGTTGCAGTGTGTGGGGATGGGGTTCCAGTGCGTGGGGAAGGTGTTTCAGTGTATGGGGAAGGGGTTTCAGTGTGTGGGGAAGGGTTTCCAGTGTCTGGGGCAGGAGTTTCAGTGTGTGGGGAAGTGTTGCAGTTTGTGGGGAAGGTGTTTCAGTGTGTGGGGAAGGGTTTCTGTGTGTGGGGAAGGTGTTTCAGTGTGTGGGGAAGGTGTTTCAGTGAGTGGGGATGTGTTGCAGTGTGTGGGGATGGGGTTCCAGTGTGTGGGAAGGTGTTTCAGTGTATGGGGAAGGGGTTTCAGTGTGTGGGGAAGGGTTTCCAGTGTCTGGGGAAGGAGTTTCAGTGTGTGGGGAAGTGTTACAGTGTGTGGGGAAGGTGTTTCAGTGTGTGGGGAAGTGTTTCAGTGTGTGGGGAAGGAGTTTCAGTGTCTGGGTAAGCTGTTTCAGTGTGTGTGGAAGTTGTTTCAGTGTGTGGGGATGGGTTTCAGTGTGTGGGTAATGGGTTTCAGCGTGTGTGGAAGGGGTTTCAGTGTGTGAGGAAGGTGTGTCAGTGTGTGGGGAAGTGTTTCAGTTTGTGCGGAAGGGGTTTCAGTGTGTGGGGCAGGAGTTTCAGTGTGTGGGGAAGTCTTTTCAGTGTGTGGGGAAGCTGTTTCACTGTCTGGGGAAGTTGTTTCAGTGTGTGAGAATGGGTTTCAGTGTGTGGGGATGGGTTTCAGTGTGTGCGGAAGGGGTTTCAGTGTGTGGGGAAGGTGTGGCAGTGTGTGGGGAAGGGTTTCCAGTGTCTGGGGAAGGAGTTTCAGTGTGTGGGGGAGTGTTTCAGTGTGTGGGGAAGGTGTTTGAGTTTGTTCGGAAGGGGTTTCAGTGTTTGGGGAAGGTGTTTCAGTGTGTGCGGAAGGGGTTTCAGTCTGTGCGGTAGGGGTTTGAGTGTGTGGGGAAGGGGTTTCATTTTGTCGGGAAGTTGTTTCAGTGTGTGCGGAAGGGGTTTCGGTGTGTGGGGATGGGGTTTCAGTGTGTGGGGATGTGTTTCAGTGTGTGGGGAAGGTGTTTCAGTGTGTGGGTAGGCGTTTCAGTGTGTGCGGAAGGGGTTTCAGTGTGTGGGGAAGGTGTTTCAGTGTGTGGGGAAGGGGTTTCAGTGTGTGGGGATGTGTTTGAGTGTGAGGGGAAGGGGTTGCAATGTGTGGCGATGTCTTTCAGTGTGTGGGGAAGGTATTTCAGTGTGTGGGGAAGGGTTTCACTGTGTGGGGAAGGTGTTTCAGTGTGTGCGGTAGGGGTTTCAGTGTGTGCGGAAGGCATTTCTGTGTGTGGGGAATGGGTTTCTGTCTGTGGGGAATGGGTTTCAGTGTGTGGGGAATGCGTTTCAGTGTGCTTGGAAGGGTTTCAGTGTGTGGGGAATGTGTTTCAGTGTGTGGTGAATGGGTATCAGTGTTTATGGAAGGGTTTCAGTGTGTGGTGAAGGGGTTTCAGATGTGGGGAAGGTGTTTCAGTGTGTGGGGATGTGTTGCAGTGTGTGGGGATGGGTTTCTGTGTGTGGGGAAGGTGTTTCAGTATGTGGGGAAGGGGTTTCAGTATGTGGGGAAGGGTTTCCAGTGTGTGGGGAAGGTCGTTCAGTGTGTGCGGATGTGTTTCAGTGTTTGGGGAAGGGGTTTCCATGTGTGGGGAAGGGGTTTCAGTTTGTGGGGAAGGGTTTCACTGTGTGCGGAAGGGGTTTCAGTGTGTGGGGAAGGGGTTTCAGTGTGTTGGGAAGCAGTTTCAGTGTGTGGGGAAGGGGTTTCAATTTGTGGGGAAGGTGTTTCAGTGTGTGGGGAAGGTGTTTCAGTGTGCGGGAAGGGGTTTCAGTGTGTGGGGAAGGGTTTCAGTGTGTGGGGAAGGGTTTTCAGTGTGTGGGGAAAGGGTTCAGTGTGTGGGGAAGTGTTTCAGTGTGTGGGGAAGGTGTTTCAGTGTGTGCGGAAGGGGTTTCAGTGTGTTTGGAAGGTGTTTCAGTGTGTGGGGAATGTGTTTCAGTGTGTGGGGATGTGTTTCAGTGTGTGGGGATGAGTTTCAGCGTGTGGGGAAGGGTTTCAGTGTGTGGGGAAAGTTTTTCAGTGTGTGGGGATAGGTTTCAGTGTGTGGGGATGGGTTTCACTGTGTGGGGATGGGTTTCAGTGTGTGCAGAAGGAGTTTCAGTGTGAGGGGAAGGTGTTTCCGTGTGTGGGGAAGGGGTTTCAGTGTGTGGTGATGTGTTTCAATTTGTGGGGATGGGTTTCATTGTGTGCGGAAGGGGTTTCAGTGTGTGGGGAAGGATTTTCAGTATGTGGGGAAGAGGTTTCAGTGTGTGGGGAAGGGGTTTCAGTGTGTGGGGAATGTGTTTCAGTGTGTTTGGAAGGGATTCAGTGTGTGGTGAATGGGTTTCAGTGTATGGGGAAGGGGTTCAGCGAGTGGGGAAGGGGTTTCAGAGTGTGGGGAAGGTGTTTCAGTGTGTGGGGAGGTGTTGCAGTGAGTGGGGATGGTGTTTCAGTGTGTGGGGAAGGTGTTTCAGTGTGTTGGGAAGGGGTTTCAGAGTGTGGGGAAGGGCTTCCAGTGTCTGGGGAAGGAGTTTCAGTGTGTGGGGAAGCGTTTCAGTGCGTGGGGAAGGTGTTTCAGTGTGTGGGGAAGGGTTTCTGTGTGTGGGGAAGGTGTTTCAGTGTGTGGGGAAGGTGTTTCAGTGAGTGGGGATGTGTTGCAGTGTGTGGGGATGGGGTTCCAGTGCGTGGGGAAGGTGTTTCAGTGTATGGGGAAGGGGTTTCAGTGTGTGGGGAAGGGTTTCCAGTGTCTGGGGCAGGAGTTTCAGTGTGTGGGGAAGTGTTGCAGTTTGTGGGGAAGGTGTTTCAGTGTGTGGGGAAGGGTTTCTGTGTGTGGGGAAGGTGTTTCAGTGTGTGGGGAAGGTGTTTCAGTGAGTGGGGATGTGTTGCAGTGTGTGGGGATGGGGTTCCAGTGTGTGGGAAGGTGTTTCAGTGTATGGGGAAGGGGTTTCAGTGTGTGGGGAAGGGTTTCCAGTGTCTGGGGAAGGAGTTTCAGTGTGTGGGGAAGTGTTACAGTGTGTGGGGAAGGTGTTTCAGTGTGTGGGGAAGTGTTTCAGTGTGTGGGGAAGGAGTTTCAGTGTCTGGGTAAGCTGTTTCAGTGTGTGTGGAAGTTGTTTCAGTGTGTGGGGATGGGTTTCAGTGTGTGGGTAATGGGTTTCAGCGTGTGTGGAAGGGGTTTCAGTGTGTGAGGAAGGTGTGTCAGTGTGTGGGGAAGTGTTTCAGTTTGTGCGGAAGGGGTTTCAGTGTGTGGGGCAGGAGTTTCAGTGTGTGGGGAAGTCTTTTCAGTGTGTGGGGAAGCTGTTTCACTGTCTGGGGAAGTTGTTTCAGTGTGTGAGAATGGGTTTCAGTGTGTGGGGATGGGTTTCAGTGTGTGCGGAAGGGGTTTCAGTGTGTGGGGAAGGTGTGGCAGTGTGTGGGGAAGGGTTTCCAGTGTCTGGGGAAGGAGTTTCAGTGTGTGGGGGAGTGTTTCAGTGTGTGGGGAAGGTGTTTGAGTTTGTTCGGAAGGGGTTTCAGTGTTTGGGGAAGGTGTTTCTGTGTATGGGGAAGGTGTTTCAGTGTGTGGGGAAAGGTTTCAGTGTGTGGGGAAGTTGTTTCAGTGTGTGGGGAAGGTGTTTCAGTGTGTGGGGAAGGGGTTTCAGTGTGTGGGGAAGGGTTTCAGTGTGTGGGGAAGGTTGTTCAGTGTGTGGAGAAGGGTTTCAGTGTGTGGGGAAGGTGTTTCAGTTTGAGCGGAAGGTGTTTCAGTTTGTGGGGAAGATGTTTCAGTGATGTGGGGAAGGTGTTTCAGTCTGTGGGGAAGTTGTTTCAGTGTGTGGGGATGGGGTTTCAGTGTGTGGGAAAGGTGTTTCAGTGTGTGGGGAAGGGGTTTCAGTGCGTGGGGAAGGGTTTCCAGTGTCTGGGGAAGGAGTTTCAGTGTGTGGGGAAGTGTTTCAGTGTGTGGGGAAGGTGTTTCAGTGTGTGGGGAAGGACTTCAGTGTGTGGGGAAGGGTTTCAGTGTGTGGGGAAAGTTTTTCAGTGTGTGGGGATAGGTTTCAGTGTGTGGGGATGGGTTTCACTGTGTGGGGATGGGTTTCAGTGTGTGCAGAAGGAGTTTCAGTGCGAGGGGAAGGTGTTTCCGTGTGTGGGGAAGGGGTTTCAGTGTGTGGTGATGTGTTTCAATTTGTGGGGATGGGTTTCATTGTGTGCGGAAGGGGTTTCAGTGTGTGGGGAAGGATTTTCAGTATGTGGGGAAGAGGTTTCAGTGTGTGGGGAAGGGGTTTCAGTGTGTGGGGAATGTGTTTCAGTGTGTTTGGAAGGGATTCAGTGTGTGGTGAATGGGTTTCAGTGTATGGGGAAGGGGTTCAGCGAGTGGGGAAGGGGTTTCAGAGTGTGAGGAAGGTGTTTCAGTGTGTGGGGAAGGTGTTTCAGTGTGTTGGGAAGGGGTTTCAGAGTGTGGGGAAGGGCTTCCAGTGTCTGGGGAAGGAGTTTCAGTGTGTGGGGAAGCGTTTCAGTGCGTGGGGAAGGTGTTTCAGTGTGTGGGGAAGGGTTTCTGTGTGTGGGGAAGGTGTTTCAGTGTGTGGGGAAGGTGTTTCAGTGAGTGGGGATGTGTTGCAGTGTGTGGGGATGGGGTTCCAGTGCGTGGGGAAGGTGTTTCAGTGTATGGGGAAGGGGTTTCAGTGTGTGGGGAAGGGTTTCCAGTGTCTGGGGCAGGAGTTTCAGTGTGTGGGGAAGTGTTGCAGTTTGTGGGGAAGGTGTTTCAGTGTGTGGGGAAGGGTTTCTGTGTGTGGGGAAGGTGTTTCAGTGTGTGGGGAAGGTGTTTCAGTGAGTGGGGATGTGTTGCAGTGTGTGGGGATGGGGTTCCAGTGTGTGGGGAAGGTGTTTCAGTGTATGGGGAAGGGGTTTCAGTGTGTGGGGAAGGGTTTCCAGTGTCTGGGGAAGGAGTTTCAGTGTGTGGGGAAGTGTTACAGTGTGTGGGGAAGGTGTTTCAGTGTGTGGGGAAGTGTTTCAGTGTGTGGGGAAGGAGTTTCAGTGTCTGGGTAAGCTGTTTCAGTGTGTGTGGAAGTTGTTTCAGTGTGTGGGGATGGGTTTCAGTGTGTGGGTAATGGGTTTCAGCGTGTGTGGAAGGGGTTTCAGTGTGTGAGGAAGGTGTGTCAGTGTGTGGGGAAGTGTTTCAGTTTGTGCGGAAGGGGTTTCAGTGTGTGGGGCAGGAGTTTCAGTGTGTGGGGAAGTCTTTTCAGTGTGTGGGGAAGCTGTTTCACTGTCTGGGGAAGTTGTTTCAGTGTGTGAGAATGGGTTTCAGTGTGTGGGGATGGGTTTCAGTGTGTGCGGAAGGGGTTTCAGTGTGTGGGGAAGGTGTGTCAGTGTGTGGGGAAGGGTTTCCAGTGTCTGGGGAAGGAGTTTCAGTGTGTGGGGGAGTGTTTCAGTGTGTGGGGAAGGTGTTTCAGTGGGTGGGGAAGGGTTTCAGTGTCTGGGGAAGGTGTTTGAGTTTGTTCGGAAGGGATTTCAGTGTTTGGGGAAGGTGTTTCTGTGTATGGGGAAGGTGTTTCAGTGTGTGGGGAAAGGTTTCAGTGTGTGGGGAAGTTGTTTCAGTGTGTGGGGAAGGTGTTTCAGTGTGTGGGGAAGGGGTTTCAGTGTGTGGGGAAGGGTTTCAGTGTGTGGGGAAGGGTGTTCAGTGTGTGGAGAAGGGTTTCAGTGTGTGGGGAAGGTGTTTCAGTTTGTGCGGAAGGTGTTTCAGTTTGTGGGGAAGATGTTTCAGTGATGTGGGGAAGGTGTTTCAGTCTGTGGGGAAGTTGTTTCAGTGTGTGGGGATGGGGTTTCAGTGTGTGGGAAAGGTGTTTCAGTGTGTGGGGAAGGGGTTTCAGTGTGTGGGGAAGGGTTTCCAGTGTCTGGGGAAGGAGTTTCAGTGTGTGGGGAAGTGTTTCAGTGTGTGGGGAAGGTGTTTCAGTGTGTGGGGAAGGATTTCAGTGTGTGGGGAAGGCGTTTCAGTGTGTGGGGAAGCTGTTTCAGTGTGTGGGGAAGGGGTTTCAGTGTGTGGGGAAGCAGTTTCAGTGTGTGGGATAGGGTTCCAGTGTGTGGGGAAGGGGTTTCAGTGTGTGGGGTAGGTGTATCAGTGTGTGGGGATGGGTTTCAGTGGGTGTGGAAGGGGTTTCAGTGTGTGGGGATGGGTTTCAGTGGGTGTGGAAGGGGTTTCAGTGTGTGGGGAAGGTGTGTCAGTGTGCGGGTAAGTGTTTCAGTGTGTGGGGAAGGGGTTCCATTTGTGGGGAAGGTGTTTCAGTGTGTGGGGATGGTTTTCAGTTTGTGGGGATGGGTTTCATTGTGTGTGGAAGTGGTATCAATGTGTGGGGAAGGTGTTTCAGTGTGTGGGGAAGGGGTTTCAGTGTGTGGGGAAGATGTTTCTGTGTGTGGGGAAGGGGTTTCAGTGTGTGGGGAAGGCTTTCAGTGTGTGGGGAAGGTGCTTCAGTGTGTGCGGAAAGGGTTTCAGTGTGTGGGGAAGGTGTTTCGGTGTGTGGGGAAGGTATTTTAGTGTGTGGGGAAGGGGTTTCAGTGTGTGGGGAAGGTGTTTCAGTGTGTGGGGAAGATGTTTCAGTGTGTGGGGAAGCTGTTTCAGTGTGTGGGAAGGGGTTTCAGTGTGTGGGGAAGGGTTTCAGTGTGTGGGGAAGGGGTTTCAGTGTTTGGGGAACGTGTTTCATTGTGTGGGGAAGGGGTTTCAGAGTGTGGGTAAGGGTTTCAGTGTGTGGGGAAGGGTTTTCAGTGAGTGGGGAAGGGGTTTCAGAGTGTGGGAAAGGGTTTCGGTGTGTGGGGAAGGGTTTTCAGTGTGTGGGGAAAGGGTTCAGTGTGTGGGGAAGGTGTTTCAGTATGTGGGGAAGGGGTTTCAGTATGTGGGGAATGGTTTCCAGTGTGTGGGGAAGGACGTTCAGTGTGTGGGAAAGTGTTTCTGTGTGTGGGGAAGGTGTTTCAGTGTTTGGGGAAGGGTTTCAGTGTGTGGGGATGGTGTTTCAGTATGTGCGGAAGGGGTTTCCGTGTGTGGTTAAGGTGTTTCGGTGTGTTGGGAAGGTGTATCAGTGTGTGGGGAAGGGGTTTCAATTTGTGGGGAAGGTGTTTCAGTGTGTGGGGAAGGTATTTCAGTGTGTGGGAAGGGGTTTCAGTGTGTGGGGAAGGGTTTCAGTGTGTGGGGAAGGGGTTTCAGTGTTTGGGGAACGTGTTTCATTGTGTTGGGAAGGTGTTTCAGATTGTGGGTAATGGTTTTCAGTGAGTGGGGAAGGGGTGTCAGAGTGTGGGAAAGGGTTTCGGTGTGTGAGGAAGGGTTTTCAGTGTGTGGGGAAAGGGTTCAGTGTGTGGGGAAGTGTTTCAGTGTGTGGGGAAGGTGTTTCAGTGTGTGCGGAAGGGGTTTCAGTGTGTTTGGAAGGTGTTTCAGTGTGTGGGGAATGTGTTTCAGTGTGTGGGGATGTGTTTCAGTGTGTGGGGATGAGTTTCAGCGTGTGGGGAAGGGTTTCAGTGTGTGGGGAAAGTTGTTCAGTGAGTGGGGATGGGTTTCAGTGTGTGGGGATGGGTTTCAGTGTGTGGGGATGGGTTTCAGTGTGTGCAGAAGGAGTTTCAGTGTGAGGGGAAGGTGTTTCAGTGTGTGGGGAAGGGGTTTCAGTGTGTGGTGATGGGTTTCAGTTTGTGGGGATGGGTTTCATTGTGTGCGGAAGGGGTTTCAGTGTGTGGGGAAGGATTTTCAGTATGTGGGGAAGAGATTTCAGTGAATGGGGAAGGGGTTTCAGTGTGTGGGGAATGTGTTTCAGTGTGTTTGGAAGGGTTTCAGTGTGTGGTGAATGGGTTTCAGTGTTTGGGGAAGGGGTTCAGC
This sequence comes from Heterodontus francisci, assembly GCF_036365525.1. Classification (NCBI taxonomy): domain Eukaryota; kingdom Metazoa; phylum Chordata; class Chondrichthyes; order Heterodontiformes; family Heterodontidae; genus Heterodontus; species Heterodontus francisci. Next base: position 258,808 of record NW_027141539.1, read on the forward strand.
GAGTGGGGAAGGGGTTTCAGAGTGTGGGGAAGGTGTTTCAGTGTGTGGGGAGGTGTTGCAGTGAGTGGGGATGGTGTTTCAGTGTGTGGGGAAGCGTTTCAGTGCGTGGGGAAGGTGTTTCAGTGTGTGGGGAAGGGTTTCTGTGTGTGGGGAAGGTGTTTCAGTGTGTGGGGAAGGTGTTTCAGTGAGTGGGGATGTGTTGCAGTGTGTGGGGATGGGGTTCCAGTGTGTGGGGAAGGTGTTTCAGTGTATGGGGAAGGGGTTTCAGTGTGTGGGGAAGGGTTTCCAGTGTCTGGGGAAGGAGTTTCAGTCAGTGGGGAAGATGTTTCTGTGTGTGGGGAAGGTGTTTCAGTGTGTGGGGAAGGCTTTCAGTGTGTGGGGAAGGTGCTTCAGTGTGTGCGGAAAGGGTTTCAGTGTGTGGGGATGGTGTTTCGGTGTGTGGGGAAGGTATTTTAGTGTGTGGGGAAGATGTTTCAGTGTGTGGGGATGCTGTTTCAGTGTGTGGGAAGGGGTTTCAGTGTGTGGGGAAGGGTTTCAGTGTGTGGGGAAGGGGTTTCAGTGTTTGGGAAACGTGTTTCATTGGGTGGGGAAGGGGTTTCAGAGTGTGGGTAAGGGTTTCAGTGTGTGGGGAAGGGTTTTCAGTGAGTGGGGAAGGGGTTTCAGAGTGTGGGAAAGGGTTTCGGTGTCTGGGGAAGGGTTTTCAGTGTGTGGGGAAAGGGTTCAGTGTGTGGGGAAGGTGCTTCAGTATGTGGGGAAGGGGTTTCAGTATGTGGGGAAGGGTTTCCAGTGTGTGGGGAAGGACGTTCAGTGTGTGGGGAAGTGTTTCAGTGTGTGGGGAAGGTGTTTCAGTGTGTGGGGAAGGGTTTCAGTGTGTGGGGATGGTGTTTCAGTATGTGCGGAAGGGGTTTCAGTGTGTGGTGAAGGTGTTTCGGTGTGTTGGGAAGGTGTTTCAGTGTGTGGGGAAGGGGTTTCAATTTGTGGGGAAGGTGTTTCAGTGTGTGGGGAAGGTGTTTCAGTGTGTGGGAAGGGGTTTCAGTGTGTGGGGAAGGGTTTCAGTGTGTGGGGAACGTGTTTCATTGTGTTGGGAAGGTGTTTCAGATTGTGGGTAATGGTTTTCAGTGAGTGGGGAAGGGGTTTCAGAGTGTGGGAAAGGGTTTTGGTGTGTGGGGAAGGGTTTTCAGTGTGTGGGGAAGGTGTTTCAGTGTGTGCAGAAGGGGTTTCAGTGTGTTTGGAAGGTGTTTCAGTGTGTGGGGAATGTGTTTCAGTGTGTGGGGATGTGTTTCAGTGTGTGGGGATGAGTTTCAGCGTGTGGGGAAGGGTTTCAGTGTGTGGGGAATGTTTTTCAGTGTGTGGGGATGGGTTTCAGTGTGTGGGGATGGGTTTCAGTGTGTGGGGATGGGTTTCAGTGTGTGCAGAAGGAGTTTCAGTGTGAGGGGAAGGTGTTTCAGTGTGTGGCGAAGGGGTTTCAGTGTGTGGTGATGGGTTTCAGTTTGTGGGGATGGGTTTCATTGTGTGTGGAAGGGGTTTCAGTGTGTGGGGAAGGATTTTCAGTATGTGGGGAAGAGGTTTCAGTGAGTGGGGAAGGGGTTTCAGTGTGTGGAGACTGTGTTTCAGTGTGTTTGGAAGGGTTTCAGTGTGTGGTGAATGGGTTTCAGTGTTTGGGGAAGGTGTTCAGCGAGTGGGGATGGTGTTTCAGTGTGTGGGGAAGGTGTTTCAGTGTGTGACGAAGGGGTTTCAGAGTGTGGGGAAGGGCTTCCAGTGTCTGGGGAAGGAGTTTCAGTGTGTGGGGAAGCGTTTCAGTGCGTGGGGAAGGTGTTTCAGTGTGTGGGGAAGGGTTTCTGTGTGTGGGGAAGTGTTACAGTGTGTGGGGAAGGTGTTTCAGTGTGTGGGGAAGGTGTTTCAGTGTGTGGGGAAGGCTTTCAGTGTGTGGGGAAGGTGCTTCAGTGTGTGCGGAAAGGGTTTCAGTGTGTGGGGATGGTGTTTCGGTGTGTGGGGAAGGTATTTTAGTGTGTGGGGAAGATGTTTCAGTGTGTGGGGATGCTGTTTCAGTGTGTGGGAAGGGGTTTCAGTGTGTGGGGAAGGGTTTCAGTGTGTGGGGAAGGGGTTTCAGTGTTTGGGGAACGTGTTTCATTGGGTGGGGAAGGGGTTTCAGAGTGTGGGTAAGGGTTTCAGTGTGTGGGGAAGGGTTTTCAGTGAGTGGGGAAGGGGTTTCAGAGTGTGGGAAAGGGTTTCGGTGTCTGGGGAAGGGTTTTCAGTGTGTGGGGAAAGGGTTCAGTGTGTGGGGAAGGTGCTTCAGTATGTGGGGAAGGGGTTTCAGTATGTGGGGAAGGGTTTCCAGTGTGTGGGGAAGGACGTTCAGTGTGTGGGGAAGTGTTTCAGTGTGTGGGGAAGGTGTTTCAGTGTGTGGGGAAGGTGTTTCAGTGTGTGGGGAAGGGTTTCAGTGTGTGGGGATGGTGTTTCAGTATGTGCGGAAGGGGTTTCAGTGTGTGGTGAAGGTGTTTCGGTGTGTTGGGAAGGTGTTTCAGTGTGTGGGGAAGGGGTTTCAATTTGTGGGGAAGGTGTTTCAGTGTGTGGGGAAGGTGTTTCAGTGTGTGGGAAGGGGTTTCAGTGTGTGGGGAAGGGTTTCAGTGTGTGGGGAACGTGTTTCATTGTGTTGGGAAGGTGTTTCAGATTGTGGGTAATGGTTTTCAGTGAGTGGGGAAGGGGTTTCAGAGTGTGGGAAAGGGTTTCGGTGTGTGGGGAAGGGTTTTCAGTGTGTGGGGAAGGTGTTTCAGTGTGTGCAGAAGGGGGTTCAGTGTGTTTGGAAGGTGTTTCAGTGTGTGGGGAATGTGTTTCAGTGTGTGGGGATGTGTTTCAGTGTGTGGGGATGAGTTTCAGCGTGTGGGGAAGGGTTTCAGTGTGTGGGGAATGTTTTTCAGTGTGTGGGGATGGGTTTCAGTGTGTGGGGATGGGTTTCAGTGTGTGGGGATGGGTTTCAGTGTGTGCAGAAGGAGTTTCAGTGTGAGGGGAAGGTGTTTCAGTGTGTGGCGAAGGGGTTTCAGTGTGTGGTGATGGGTTTCAGTTTGTGGGGATGGGTTTCATTGTGTGTGGAAGGGGTTTCAGTGTGTGGGGAAGGATTTTCAGTATGTGGGGAAGAGGTTTCAGTGAGTGGGGAAGGGGTTTCAGTGTGTGGAGACTGTGTTTCAGTGTGTTTGGAAGGGTTTCAGTGTGTGGTGAATGGGTTTCAGTGTTTGGGGAAGGTGTTCAGCGAGTGGGGATGGTGTTTCAGTGTGTGGGGAAGGTGTTTCAGTGTGTGACGAAGGGGTTTCAGAGTGTGGGGAAGGGCTTCCAGTGTCTGGGGAAGGAGTTTCAGTGTGTGGGGAAGCGTTTCAGTGCGTGGGGAAGGTGTTTCAGTGTGTGGGGAAGGGTTTCTGTGTGTGGGGAAGTGTTACAGTGTGTGGGGAAGGTGTTTCAGTGTGTGGGGAAGGTGTTTCAGTGAGTGGGGATGTGTTGCAATGTGTGGGGATGGGGTTCCAGTGTGTGGGGAAGGTGTTTCAGTGTATGGGGAAGGGGTTTCAGTGTGTGGGGAAGGGTTTCCAGTGTCTGGGGAAGGAGTTTCAGTGTGTGGGGAAGTGTTACAGTGTGTGGGGAAGGTGTTTCAGTGTGTGGGGAAGTGTTTCAGTGTGTGTGGAAGGAGTTTCAGTGTCTGGGGAAGCTGTTTCAGTGTGTGTGGAAGTTGTTTCAGTGTGTGGGGATGGGTTTCAGTGTGTGGGTAAGGGGTTTCAGCGTGTGTGCAAGGGGTTTCAGTGTGTGAGGAAGGTGTGTCAGTGTGTGGGGAAGTGTTTCAGTTTGTGCGGAAGGGGTTTCAATGTGTGGGGCAGTGGTCTCAGTGTGTGGGGAAGGCTTTTCAGTGTGTGGGGAAGCTGTTTCACTGTCTGGGGAAGTTGTTTCAGTGTGTGAGAATGGTTTTCAGTGTGTGGGGATGGGTTTCAGTGTTTGCGGAAGGGGTTTCAGTGTGTGGGGAAGGTGTGTCAGTGTGTGGGGAAGGGTTTCCAGTGTCTGAGGAAGGAGTTTCAGTGTGTGGGGGAGTGTTTCAGTGTGTGGGGAAGGTGTTTCAGTGGGTGGGGAAGGGTTTCAGTGTCTGGAGAAGGTGTTTGAGTTTGTGCGGAAAGGGTTTCAGTGTTTGGGGAAGGTGTTTCGGTGTATGGGGAAGGTGTTTCGGTGTATGGGGAAGGTGTTTCAGTGTGTGGGGAAAGGTTTCAGTGTGTGGGGAAGTAGTTTCAGTGTGTGGGGAAGGTGTTTCAGTGTGTGGGGAAGGGGTTTCAGTGTGTGGGGAAGGGTTTCAGTGTGTGGGGAAGGGTTTTCAGTGTGTGGAGAAGGGTTTCAGTGTGTGGGGAAGGCGTTTCAGTTTGTGCGGAAGGTGTTTCAGTTTGTGGGGAAGATGTTTCAGTGTGTGGGGAAGGTGTTTCACTCTATGGGGAAGTTGTTTCAGTGTGTGGGGATGGGGTTTCAGTGTGTGGGAAAGGTGTTTCAGTGTGTGGGGAAGGGGTTTCAGTGTGTGGGGAAGGGTTTCCAGTGTCTGGGGAAGGAGTTTCAGTGTGTGGGGAAGTGTTTCAGTGAGTGGGGAAGGTGTTTCAGTGTGTGGGGAAGGATTTCAGTGTGTGGGGAAGGCGTTTCAGTGTGTGGGGAAGCTGTTTCAGTGTGTGGAGAAGGGGTTTCAGTGTGTGGCGAAGCAGTTTCAGTGTGTGGGATAGGGTTCCAGTGTGTGGGGAAGGGGTTTCAGTGTGTGGGGAAGGTGTATCAGTGTGTGGGGATGGGTTTCAGTGGGTGTGGAAGGGGTTTCAATGTGTGGGGAAGGTGTGTCAGTGTGCGGGGAAGTGTTTCAGTGTGTGGGGAAGGGGTTCCATATGTGGTGAAGGTGTTTCAGTGTGTGGGGATGGTTTTCAGTTTGTGGGGATGGGTTTCATTGTGTGTGGATGTGGTATCAATGTGTGGGGAAGGTGTTTCAGTGTGTGTGGAAGGGGTTTCAGTGTGTGGGGAAGATGTTTCTGTGTGTGGGGAAGGTGTTTCAGTGTGTGGGGAAGGCTTTCAGTGTGTGGGGAATGTGCTTCAGTGTGTGCAGAAAGGGTTTCAGTGTGTTGGCAAGGTGTTTCGGTGTGTGGGGAAGGTATTTTAGTGTGTGGGGAAGGGGTTTCAGTGTGTGGGAAGGGGTTTCAGTGTGTGGGGAATGGTTTCAGTGTGTGGGGAAGGGGTTTCAGTGTTTGGGGAACGTGTTTCATTGTGTGGGGAAGGGGTTTCAGAGTGTGGGTAAGGGTTTCAGTGTGTGGGGAAGGGTTTTCAGTGAGTGGGGAAGGGGTTTCAGAGTGTGGGAAAGGGTTTCGGTGTGTGGGGAAGGGTATTCAGTGTGTGGGGCAAGGGTTCAGTGTGTGGGGAAGGGTTTCAGTGTGAGGGGAATGTGTTTCAGTGTGTGCGGAAGGGGTTTCAGTGTGTTTGGAAGGTGTTTCAGTGTGTGGGGAAGGGGTATCAGTGTGTGGGGATGGGGTTTCAGCGTGTGGGGGAGGTGTTTCAGTGTGTGGGGATGTGTTTCAGTGTGTGGGGATGAGTTTCAGTGTGTGGGGAAGGGTTTCAGTGTGTGGGGAAAGTTTGTCAGTGTGTGGGGATGGGTTTCAGTGTGTGGGGATGGGTTTCAGTGTGTGGGGATGGGTGTCAGTGTGTGCAGAAGGAGTTTCAGTGTGTGGGGAAGTTGTTTCAGTGTGTGGGGAAGGGGTTTCAGTGTGTGGTGATGGGTTTCAGTTTGTGGGGATGGGTTTCATTGTTTGCGGAAGGGGTTTCAGTGTGTGGGGAAGGATTTTCAATATGTGGGGAAGGGGTTTCAGTGTGTGGGGAAGGGGTTTCAGTGTGTGGGGAATGTGTTTCAGTGTGTTTGGAACGATTTCAGTGTGTGGGGAATGTGTTTCAGTGTGTGGTGAATGGGTTTCAGTGTTTGGGGAAGGGTTTCAGCGAGTGGGGAAGGGGTTTCAGAGTGTGGGGAAGCTGTTTCAGTGTGTGGGGATGTGTTGCAGTGAGTGGGGATGGTGCTTCAGTGTGTGGGGAAGGTGTTTCAGTGTGTGGGGAAGGGGTTTCAGAGTGTGGGGAAGGGTTTCCAGTGTCTGGGGAAGGAGTTTCAGTGTGTGGGGAAGCGTTTCAGTGTGTGGGGAAGGTGTTTCAGTGTGTGGGTAAGGGTTTCAGTGTGTGGGGAAGGTGTGTCAGTGTGTGGGGAAGGTGTTTCAGAGTTTGGGGATGTGTTGCAGTGAATGGGGATGGGGTTTCAGTGTGTGGGGAAGGTGTTTCAGTGTGTGGGGAAGGGGTTTCAGTGTGTGGGGAAGGGTTTCCAGTGTCTGGGGAATGAGTTTCAGTGTGTGGGGAAGTGTTACAGTGTGTGGGGAAGGTGTTTCAGTGTGTGGGGAATGGTTTCATTGGGTGGGGAAGGGGTTTCAGTGTGTGGGGAAGCTGTTTCAGTGTGTGTGGAAGTTGTTTCAGTGTGTGGGGGATGGGATTCAGTGTGTGGAGATGGGTTTCAGCATGTGCGGAAGGGGTTTCAGTGTGTGGGGAAGGTGTGTCAGTGTGTGGGGAAGTGTTTCAGTTTGTGCGGAAGGGTTTCAGTGTGTGGGGCAGGTGTTTCAGTGTGTGGGGAAGGCTTTTCAGTGTGTGGGGAAGCTGTTTCACTGTGTGGGGAAGTTGTTTCAGTGTGTGAGAATGGGTTTCAGTGTGTGGGGATGGGTTTCAGTGTGTGCGGAAGGGGTTTCAGTGTGTGGGGAAGGTCTGTCAGTGTGTGGGGAAGGGTTTCCAGTGTCTGGGGAAGGAGTTTCAGTGTGTGGGGGAGTGTTTCAGTGTGTGGGGAAGGTGTTTCAGTGGGTGGGGAAGGGTTTCCAGTGTCTGAGGAAGGTGTTTCAGTTTGTGCGGAAGGGGTTTCAGTGTTTGGGGAAGGTGTTTCTGTGTATGGGGAAGGTGTTTCAGTGTGTGGGGAAAGGTTTCAGTGTGTGGGGAAGTTGTTTCAGTGTGTGGGGAAGGTGTTGCAGGGTGTGGGGAAGGGGTTTCAGTGTGCGGGGAAGGGTTTCAGTGTGTGTGGAAGGGGTTTCAGTGTGTGGGGAAGGGTTTCAGTGTGTGGGGAAGGGTTTCCAGTGTCTGGGGAAGGAGTTTCAGTGTGTGGGGAAGTGTTTCAGTGTGTGGGGAAGGTGTTTCAGTGTGTGGGGAAGGAGTTTTAGTGTCTGGGGATGCTGTTTCAGTGTGTGTTGAAGTTGTTTCAGTGTGTGGGGATGGGTTTCAGTGTGTGGGTAAGGGGTTTCAGCGTGTGTGGAAGGGGTTTCAGTGTGTGAGGAAGGTGTGTCAGTGTGTGGGAAAGTGTTTCAGTTTGTGCAGAAGGGGTTTCAGTGTGTGGGGCAGGAGTTTCAGTGTGTGGGGAAGGCTTTTCAGTGTGTGGGGAAGCTGTTTCACTGTCTGGGGAAGTTGTTTCAGTGTGTGAGAATGGGTTTCAGTGTGTGGGGATGGGTTTCAGTGTGTGCGGAAGGGGTTTCAGTGTGTGGGGAAGGTGTGTCAGTGTGTGGGGAAGGGTTTCCAGTGTCTGGGGAAGGAGTTTCAGTGTGTGGGGGAGTGTTTCAGTGTGTGGGGAAGGTGTTTCAGTGGGTGGGGAAGGGTTTCAGTGTCTGGGGAAGGTGTTTGAGTTTGTGCGGAAAGGGTTTCAGTGTTTGGGGAAGGTGTTTCGGTGTATGGGGAAGGTGTTTCAGTGTGTGGGGAAAGGTTTCAGTGTGTGGGGAAGTAGTTTCAGTGTGTGGGGAAGGTGTTTCAGTGTGTGGGGAAGGGGTTTCAGTGTGTGGGGAAGGGTTTCAGTGTGTGGGGAAGGGTTTTCAGTGTGTGGAGAATGGTTTCAGTGTTTGGGGAAGGCGTTTCAGTTTGTGCGGAAGGTGTTTCAGTTTGTGGGGAAGATGTTTCAGTGTGTGGGGAGGTGTTTCAGTATGTGGGGAAGTTGTTTCAGTGCGTGGGGATGGGGTTTCAGTGTGTGGGAAAGGTGTTTCAGTGTGTGGGGAAGGGGTTTCAGTGTGTGGGGAAGGGTTTCCAGTGTCTGGGGAAGGAGTTTCAGTGTGTGGGGAAGTGTTTCAGTGAGTGGGGAAGGTGTTTCAGTGTGTGGGGAAGGATTTCAGTGTGTGGGGAAGGCGTTTCAGTGTGTGGGGAAGCTGTTTCAGTGTGTGGGGAAGGGGTTTCAGTTTGTGGCGAAGCAGTTTCAGTGTGTGAGATAGGGTTCCAGTGTGTGGGGAAGGGGTTTCAGTGTGTGGGGAAGGTGTTTCAGTGTGTGGGGATGGGTTTCAGTGGGTGTGGAAGGGGTTTCAGTGTGTGGGGATGGGTTTCAGTATGTGTGGAAGGGGTTTCAGTGTGTGGGGAAGGTGTGTCAGTGTGCGGGGAAGTGTTTCAGTGTGTGGGGAAGGGGTTCCATATGTGGGGAAGGTGTTTCAGTGTGTGGGGATGGTTTTCAGTTTGTGGGGATGGGTTTCATTGTGTGTGGAAGTGGTAGCAATGTGTGGGGAAGGTGTTGCAGTGTGTGGGGAAGGGGTTTCAGTGTGTGGGGAAGATGTTTCTGTGTGTGGGGAATGTGTTTCAGTGTGTGGGGAAGGCTTTCAGTCTGTGGGGAATGTGCTTCAGTGTGTGCAGAAAGGGTTTCAGTGTTTTGGCAAGGTGTTTCGGTGTGTGGGGAAGGTATTTTAGTGTGTGGGGAAGGGGTTTCAGTGTGTGGGGAAGGTGTTTCTGTGTGTGGGGAAGATGTTTCAGTGTGTGGGGAAGCTGTTTCAGTGTGTGGGAAGGGGTTTCAGTGTGTGGGGAAGGGTTTCAGTGTGTGGGGAAGGGGTTTCAGTGTTTGGGGAACGTGTTTCATTGTGTGGGGAAGGGGTTTCAGAGTGTGGGTAAGGGTTTCAGTGTGTGGGGAAGGGTTTTCAGTGAGTGGGGAAGGGGTTTCAGAGTGTGGGAAAGGGTTTCGGTGTGTGGGGAAGGGTATTCAGTGTGTGGGGAAAGGGTTCAGTGTGTGGGGAAGGGTTTCAGTGTGAGGGGAATGTGTTTCAGTGTGTGCGCAAGTGGTTTCAGTGTGTTTGGAAGGTGTTTCAGTGTGTGGGGAAGGGGTATCAGTGTGTGGGGAAGGGGTTTCAGCGTGTGGGGGAGGTGTTTCAGTGTGTGGGGATGTGTTTCAGTGTGTGGGGAAGGGTTTCAGTGTGTGGGGAAAGTTTTTCAGTGTGTGGGGATGGGTTTCAGTGTGTGGGGATGGGTTTCAGTGTGTGGGGATGGGTTTCAGTGTGTGCAGAAGGAGTTTCAGTGTGTGGGGAAGGTGTTGCAGTGTGTGGGGAAGGGGTTTCAGTGTGTGGTGATGGGTTTCAGTTTGTGGGGATGGGTTTCATTGTTTGCGGAAGGGGTTTCAGTGTGTGGGGAAGGATTTTCAATATGTGGGGAAGGGGTTTCAGTGTGTGGGGAAGGGGTTTCAGTGTGTGGGGAATGTGTTTCAGTGTGTTTGGAACGATTTCAGTGTGTGGGGAATGTGTTTCAGTGTGTGGTGAATGGGTTTCAGTGTTTGGGGAAGGGTTTCAGCGAGTGGGGAAGGGGTTTCATAGTGTGGGGAAGCTGTTTCAGTGTGTGGGGATGTGTTGCAGTGAGTGGGGATGGTGCTTCAGTGTGTGGGGAAGGTGTTTCAGTGTGTGGGGAAGGGGTTTCAGAGTGTGGGGAAGGGTTTCCAGTGTCTGGGGAAGGAGTTTCAGTGTGTGGGGAAGCGTTTCAGTGTGTGGGGAAGGTGTTTCAGTGTGTGGGGAAGGGTTTCAGTGTGTGGGGAAGGTGTGTCAGTGTGTGGGGAAGGTGTTTCAGTGTGTGGGGATGTGTTGCAGTGTATGGGGATGGGGTTTCAGTGTGTGGGGAAGGTGTTTCAGTGTGTGGGGAAGGGGTTTCAGTGTGTGGGGAAGGGTTTCCAGTGTCTGGGGAATGAGTTTCAGTGTGTGGGGAAGTGTTACAGTGTGTGGGGAAGGTGTTTCAGTGTGTGGGGAATGGTTTCATTGGGTGGAGAAGGAGTTTCAGTGTGTGGGGAAGCTGTTTCAGTGTGTGTGGAAGTTGTTTCAGTGTGTGGGGATGGGATTCAGTGTGTGGAGATGGGTTTCAGCATGTGCGGAAGGGGTTTAAGTGTGTGGGGAAGGTGTGTCAGTGTGTGGGGAAGTGTTTCAGTTTGTGCGGAAGGGGTTTCAGTGTGTGGGGCAGGTGTTTCAGTGTGTGGGGAAGGCTTTTCAGTGTGTGGGGAAGCTGTTTCACTGTGTGGGGAAGTTGTTTCAGTGTGTGAGAATGGGTTTCAGTGTGTGGGGATGGGTTTCAGTGTGTGCGGAAGGGGTTTCAGTGTGTGGGGAAGGTGTGTCAGTGTGTGGGGAAGGGTTTCCAGTGTCTGGGGAAGGAGTTTCAGTGTGTGGGGGAGTGTTTCAGTGTGTGGGGAAGGTGTTTCAGTGGGTGGGGAAGGGTTTCAGTGTCTGAGGAAGGTGTTTCAGTTTGTGCGGAAGGGGTTTCAGTGTTTGGGGAAGGTGTTTCTGTGTATGGGGAAGGTGTTTCAGTGTGTGGGGAAAGGTTTCAGTGTGTGGGGAAGTTGTTTCAGTGTGTGGGGAAGGTGTTGCAGGGTGTGGGGAAGGGGTTTCAGTGTGCGGGGAAGGGTTTCAGTGTGTGTGGAAGGGGTTTCAGTGTGTGGGGAAGGGTTTCAGTGTGTGGGGAAGGTGTTTCAGTTTGTGCGGAAGGTGTTTCAGTTTGTGGGGAATGTGTTTCAGAGTGTGGGGAAGGTGTTTCAGTGTGTGGGGAAGTTGTTTCAGTTTGTGGGGATGGGGTTTCAGTGTGTGGGGAAGGTGTTTCAGTGTGTGGGGAAGGGGTTTCAATGTGTGGGGAAGGGTTTCCAGTGTCTGGGGAAGGAGTTTCAGTGTGTGGGGTAGGTGTTTAAGTGTGTGGGGATGGATTTCAGTGTGTGGGGAAGGCGTTTCAGTGTGTGGGGAAGCTGTTTCAGTGTGTGGGGAAGGGGTTTCAGTGTGTGGGGAAGGTGTTTCAGTCTGTGGGGATGGGGTTTCAGTGTTTGGGGAAGATGATTCAGTGTGTGGGAGAGGGTTCCAGTGTGTGGGGAAGGGGTTTCAGTGTGTGGGGATGTATTTCTGTGTGTGGGGATGTGTTTCAGTGTGTGGGGAAGGGTTTCAATGTGTGGGGAACGTGTTTCAGTGTGTGGGGATGGGTTTCAGTGGGTGTAGAAGGGGTTTCAGTGTGTGGGGAAGGTGTGTCAGTGTGCGTGGAAGTGTTTCAGTGTGTGGGGAAGGGGTTCCATGTGTGGGGAAGGTGTTTCAGTGTGTGGGGAAGGGTTTCAGTGTGTGGGGAAGGTGTTTCAGTGTGTGGGGATGGGTTTCAGTGGGTGTGGAAAGGGTTTCAGTGTGTGGGAAAGGTGTTTCAGTGTGTGGGGAAGGGGTTTCAGAGTGTGGGGAAGCGTTTCCAGTGTCTGGGGAAGGAGTTTCAGTCTGTGGGGAAGCGTTTCAGTGTGTGGGGAATGTGTTTCAGTGTGTGGGGAAGGGTTTCAGTGTGTGGGGAAGGTGTGTCAGTGTGTGGGGAAGGTGTTTCAGTGTGTGGGGATGTGTTGCAGTGAGTGGGGATGGGGTTTCAGTGTGTGGGGAAGGTGTTTCAGTGTGTGGGGAAGGTGTTTCAGTGTGTTGGGAAGGGTTTCAGTGTGTGGGGAAGGAGTTTCAGTGTGTGGGGAAGCTGTTTCACTGTGTGTGGAAGTTGTTTCAGTGTGTGGGGATGGGTTTCAGTGTGTGGAGATGGGTTTCAGTGTGTGGGGAAGGAGTGTCAGTGTGTGGGGAAGTGTTTCAGTGTGTGGGGATGGGTTTCAGTGGGTGTGGAAGGGGTTTCAGTGTGTGGGGATGGGTTTCAGTATGTGTGGAAGGGGTTTCAGTGTGTGGGGAAGGTGTGTCAGTGTGCGGGGAAGTGTTTCAGTGTGTGGGGAAGGGGTTCCATATGTGGGGAAGGTGTTTCAGTGTGTGGGGATGGTTTTCAGTTTGTGGGGATGGGTTTCATTGTGTGTGGAAGTGGTATCAATGTGTGGGGAAGGTGTTGCAGTGTGTGGGGAAGGGGTTTCAGTGTGTGGGGAAGATGTTTCTGTGTGTGGGGAATGTGTTTCAGTGTGTGGGGAAGGCTTTCAGTCTGTGGGGAATGTGCTTCAGTGTGTGCAGAAAGGGTTTCAGTGTTTTGGCAAGGTGTTTCGGTGTGTGGGGAAGGTATTTTAGTGTGTGGGGAAGGGGTTTCAGTGTGTGGGGAAGGTGTTTCTGTGTGTGGGGAAGATGTTTCAGTGTGTGGGAAGCTGTTTCAGTGTGTGGGAAGGGGTTTCAGTGTGTGGGGAAGGGTTTCAGTGTGTGGGGAAGGGGTTTCAGTGTTTGGGGAACGTGTTTCATTGTGTGGGGAAGGGGTTTCAGAGTGTGGGTAAGGGTTTCAGTGTGTGGGGAAGGGTTTTCAGTGAGTGGGGAAGGGGTTTCAGAGTGTGGGAAAGGGTTTCGGTGTGTGGGGAAGGGTATTCAGTGTGTGGGGAAAGGGTTCAGTGTGTGGGGAAGGGTTTCAGTGTGAGGGGAATGTGTTTCAGTGTGTGCGCAAGTGGTTTCAGTGTGTTTGGAAGGTGTTTCAGTGTGTGGGGAAGGGGTATCAGTGTGTGGGGAAGGGGTTTCAGCGTGTGGGGGAGGTGTTTCAGTGTGTGGGGATGTGTTTCAGTGTGTGGGGTAGGGTTTCAGTGTGTGGGGAAAGTTTTTCAGTGTGTGGGGATGGGTTTCAGTGTGTGGGGATGGGTTTCAGTGTGTGGGGATGGGTTTCAGTGTGTGCAGAAGGAGTTTCAGTGTGTGGGGAAGGTGTTGCAGTGTGTGGGGAAGGGGTTTCAGTGTGTGGTGATGGGTTTCAGTTTGTGGGGATGGGTTTCATTGTTTGCGGAAGGGGTTTCAGTGTGTGGGGAAGGATTTTCAATATGTGGGGAAGGGGTTTCAGTGTGTGGGGAAGGGGTTTCAGTGTGTGGGGAATGTGTTTCAGTGTGTTTGGAACGATTTCAGTGTGTGGGGAATGTGTTTCAGTGTGTGGTGAATGGGTTTCAGTGTTTGGGGAAGGGTTTCAGCGAGTGGGGAAGGGGTTTCATAGTGTGGGGAAGCTGTTTCAGTGTGTGGGGATGTGTTGCAGTGAGTGGGGATGGTGCTTCAGTGTGTGGGGAAGGTGTTTCAGTGTGTGGGGAAGGGGTTTCAGAGTGTGGGGAAGGGTTTCCAGTGTCTGGGGAAGGAGTTTCAGTGTGTGGGGAAGCGTTTCAGTGTGTGGGGAAGGTGTTTCAGTGTGTGGGGAAGGGTTTCAGTGTGTGGGGAAGGTGTGTCAGTGTGTGGGGAAGGTGTTTCAGTGTGTGGGGATGTGTTGCAGTGTATGGGGATGGGGTTTCAGTGTGTGGGGAAGGTGTTTCAGTGTGTGGGGAAGGGGTTTCAGTGTGTGGGGAAGGGTTTCCAGTGTCTGGGGAATGAGTTTCAGTGTGTGGGGAAGTGTTACAGTGTGTGGGGAAGGTGTTTCAGTGTGTGGGGAATGGTTTCATTGGGTGGAGAAGGAGTTTCAGTGTGTGGGGAAGCTGTTTCAGTGTGTGTGGAAGTTGTTTCAGTGTGTGGGGATGGGATTCAGTGTGTGGAGATGGGTTTCAGCATGTGCGGAAGGGGTTTAAGTGTGTGGGGAAGGTGTGTCAGTGTGTGGGGAAGTGTTTCAGTTTGTGCGGAAGGGGTTTCAGTGTGTGGGGCAGGTGTTTCAGTGTGTGGGGAAGGCTTTTCAGTGTGTGGGGAAGCTGTTTCACTGTGTGGGGAAGTTGTTTCAGTGTGTGAGAATGGGTTTCAGTGTGTGGGGATGGGTTTCAGTGTGTGCGGAAGGGGTTTCAGTGTGTGGGGAAGGTGTGTCAGTGTGTGGGGAAGGGTTTCCAGTGTCTGGGGAAGGAGTTTCAGTGTGTGGGGGAGTGTTTCAGTGTGTGGGGAAGGTGTTTCAGTGGGTGGGGAAGGGTTTCAGTGTCTGAGGAAGGTGTTTCAGTTTGTGCGGAAGGGGTTTCAGTGTTTGGGGAAGGTGTTTCTGTGTATGGGGAAGGTGTTTCAGTGTGTGGGGAAAGGTTTCAGTGTGTGGGGAAGTTGTTTCAGTGTGTGGGGAAGGTGTTGCAGGGTGTGGGGAAGGGGTTTCAGTGTGCGGGGAAGGGTTTCAGTGTGTGTGGAAGGGGTTTCAGTGTGTGGGGAAGGGTTTCAGTGTGTGGGGAAGGTGTTTCAGTTTGTGCGGAAGGTGTTTCAGTTTGTGGGGAATGTGTTTCAGAGTGTGGGGAAGGTGTTTCAGTGTGTGGGGAAGTTGTTTCAGTTTGTGGGGATGGGGTTTCAGTGTGTGGGGAAGGTGTTTCAGTGTGTGGGGAAGGGGTTTCAATGTGTGGGGAAGGGTTTCCAGTGTCTGGGGAAGGAGTTTCAGTGTGTGGGGTAGGTGTTTAAGTGTGTGGGGATGGATTTCAGTGTGTGGGGAAGGCGTTTCAGTGTGTGGGGAAGCTGTTTCAGTGTGTGGGGAAGGGGTTTCAGTGTGTGGGGAAGGTGTTTCAGTCTGTGGGGATGGGGTTTCAGTGTTTGGGGAAGATGATTCAGTGTGTGGGAGAGGGTTCCAGTGTGTGGGGAAGGGGTTTCAGTGTGTGGGGATGTATTTCTGTGTGTGGGGATGTGTTTCAGTGTGTGGGGAAGGGTTTCAATGTGTGGGGAACGTGTTTCAGTGTGTGGGGATGGGTTTCATGTGGGTGTAGAAGGGGTTTCAGTGTGTGGGGAAGGTGTGTCAGTGTGCGGGGAAGTGTTTCAGTGTGTGGGGAAGGGGTTCCATGTGTGGGGAAGGTGTTTCAGTGTGTGGGGAAGGGTTTCAGTGTGTGGGGAAGGTGTTTCAGTGTGTGGGGATGGGTTTCAGTGGGTGTGGAAAGGGTTTCAGTGTGTGGGAAAGGTGTTTCAGTGTGTGGGGAAGGGGTTTCAGAGTGTGGGGAAGCGTTTCCAGTGTCTGGGGAAGGAGTTTCAGTCTGTGGGGAAGCGTTTCAGTGTGTGGGGAATGTGTTTCAGTGTGTGGGGAAGGGTTTCAGTGTGTGGGGAAGGTGTGTCAGTGTGTGGGGAAGGTGTTTCAGTGTGTGGGGATGTGTTGCAGTGAGTGGGGATGGGGTTTCAGTGTGTGGGGAAGGTGTTTCAGTGTGTGGGGAAGGTGTTTCAGTGTGTTGGGAAGGGTTTCAGTGTGTGGGGAAGGAGTTTCAGTGTGTGGGGAAGCTGTTTCACTGTGTGTGGAAGTTGTTTCAGTGTGTGGGGATGGGTTTCAGTGTGTGGAGATGGGTTTCAGTGTGTGGGGAAGGAGTGTCAGTGTGTGGGGAAGTGTTTCAGTTTGTGCGGAAGGGGTTTCAGTGTGTGGGGCAGGTGTTTCAGTGTGTGGGGAAGGCTTTTCAGTTTGTGGGGAAGCTGTTTCACTGTGTGGGGAAGTTGTTTCAGTGTGTGAGAATGGGTTTCAGTGTGTGGGGATGGGTTTCAGTGTGTGCGGGAGGGGTTTCGGTGTGTGGGGAAGGTGTGTCAGTGTGTGGGGAAGGGTTTCCAGTGTCTGGGGAAGGAGTTTCAGTGTGTGGGGGAGTGTTTCAGTGTGTGGGGAAGGTGTTTCAGTGGGTGGGGAAGGGTTTCAGTGTCTGAGGAAGGTGTTTCAGTTTGTGCGGAAGGGGTTTCAGTGTTTGGGGAAGGTGTTTCTGTGAATGGGGAAGGTGTTTCAGTGTTTGGGGAAAGGTTTCAGTGTGTGGGGAAGTTGTTTCAGTGTGTGGGGAAGGTTTTTCAGGGTGTAGGGAAGGGGTTTCAGTGTGTGGGGAAGGGTTTCAGTGTGTGGGGAAGGGGTTTCAGTGTGTGGGGAAGGGTTTCAGTGTGTGGGGAAGGTGTTTCAGTTTGTGCGGAAGGTGTTTCAGTTTGTGGGGAATGTGTTTCAGTGTGTGGGGAAGGTGTTTCAGTGTGCGGGGAAGTTGTTTCAGTGTGTGGGGATGGGGTTTCAGTGTGTGGAGAAGTTGTTTCAGTGTGTGGGGAAGGGGGTTCAGTGTGTGGGGAAGGGATTCAGTGACTGGGGAAGGAGTTTCAGTGTGTGGGGAAGTGTTTCAGTGTGTGGGGAAGGTGTTACAGTGTGTGGGGAAGGATTGCAGTGTTTGGAGAAGGCGTTTCAGTGTGTGGGGAAGCTGTTTCAGTGTGTGGGGAAGGGGTTTCAGTGTGTGGGGAAGCTGTTTCAGTCTGTGGGGAATGGGTTTCAGTGTTTGGGGAAGCTGTTTCAGTGTGTGGGGAAGGGGTTTCAGTGTGTGGGGAAGCTGTTTCAGTCTGTGGGGAAGGTGTGTCAGTGTGTGGGGAGGGTGTTTCAGTGTGTGGGGATGTGTTGCAATGTGTGGGGATGGGGTTTCAGTGTGTGGGGAAGGTGTTTCAGTGTGTGGGGAAGGGGTTTCAGTGTGTGGGGAAGGGTTTCCAGTGTCTGGGGAAGGAGTTTCAGTGTGTGGGTAAGTTTTACAGTGTGTGGGGAAGGTGTTTCAGTGTGTGGGGAAGGGTTTCAGTGTGTGGGGAAGTTGTTTCAGTGTGTGTGGAAGTTGTTTCAGTGCGTGGGGATGGGTTTCAGTGTGTGGAGATGGGTTTCAGCGTGTGTGGAAGGGGTTTCAGTGTGTGGGGAAGGTGTGTCAGTGTGTGGGGAAGAGTTTCAGTTTGTGCGGAAGGGGTTTCAGTGTGTGGGGAAGCTGTTTCACTGTGTGGGGAAGTTGTTTCAGTGTGTGAGAATGGGTTTCAGTGTGTGGGGATGGGTTTCAGTGTGTGCGGAAGGGGTTTCAGTGTGTGGGGAAGGTGTGGCAGTGTGTGGGGAAGGGTTTCCAGTGTCTGGGGAAGGAGTTTCAGTGTGTGGGGGAGTGTTTCAGTGTGTGGGGAAGGTGTTTCAGTGGGTGGGGAAGGGTTTCAGTGTCTGAGGAAGGTGTTTCAGTTTGTGCGGAAGGGGTTTCAGTGTTTGGGGAAGTTGTTTCTGTGTATGGGGAAGGTGTTTCAGTGTGTGGGGAAAGGTTTCAGTGTGTGGGGAAGTTGCTTCAGTGTGTGCGGAAGGTGTTTCAGGGTGTGGGGAAGGGGTTTCAGTGTGTGGGGAAGGGTTTCAGTGTGTGGGGAAGGGGTTTCAGTGTGTGGGGAAGGGTTTCAGTGTGTGGGGAAGGTGTTTCAGTTTGTGCGGAATGTGTTTCAGTTTGTGGGGAAGTTGTTTCAGTGTGTGGGGATGGGGTTTCAGTGTGTGGGGAAGGTGTTTCAGTGTGTGGGGAAGGGGTTTCAGTGTGTGGGGAAGGGTTTCCAGTGTCTGGGGAAGGAGTTTCAGTGTGTGGGGAAGTGTTTCAGTGTGTGGGGAAGGTGTTTCAGTGGGTGGGGAAGGGTTTCAGTGTCTGAGGAAGGTGTTTCAGTTTGTGCGGAAGGGGTTTCAGTGTTTGGGGAAGGTGTTTCTGTGAATGGGGAAGGTGTTTCAGTGTGTGGGGAAAGGTTTCAGTGTGTGGGGAAGTTGTTTCTGTGTGTGGGGAAGGTGTTTCAGGGTGTGCGGAAGGGGCTTCAGTGTGTGGGGAAGGGTTTCAGTGTGTGGGGAAGGGGTTTCAGTGTGTGGGGAAGGGTTTCAGTGTGTGGGGAAGGTGTTTCAGTTTGTGCAGAAGGTGTTTCAGTTTGTGGGGAATGTGTTTCAGTGTGTGGTGAAGGTGTTTCAGTGTGTGGGGAAGTTGTTGCAGTGTGTGGGGATGGGGTTTCAGTGTGTGGGGAAGGTGTTTCAGTGTGTGGGGAAGGGGTTTCAGTGTGTGGGGAAGTTGTTTCAGTTTGTGGGGATGGGGTTTCAGTGTGTGGGGAAGGTGTTTCAGTGTGTGGGGAAGGGGTTTCAATGTGTGGGGAAGGGTTTCCAGTGTCTGGGGAAGGAGTTTCAGTGTGTGGGGTAGGTGTTTAAGTGTGTGGGGATGGATTTCAGTGTGTGGGGAAGGCGTTTCAGTGTGTGGGGAAGCTGTTTCAGTGTGTGGGGAAGGGGTTTCAGTGTGTGGGGAAGGTGTTTCAGTCTGTGGGGATGGGGTTTCAGTGTTTGGGGAAGATGATTCAGTGTGTGGGAGAGGGTTCCAGTGTGTGGGGAAGGGGTTTCAGTGTGTGGGGATGTATTTCTGTGTGTGGGGATGTGTTTCAGTGTGTGGGGAAGGGTTTCAATGTGTGGGGAACGTGTTTCAGTGTGTGGGGATGGGTTTCAGTGGGTGTAGAAGGGGTTTCAGTGTGTGGGGAAGGTGTGTCAGTGTGCGGGGAAGTGTTTCAGTGTGTGGGGAAGGGGTACCATGTGTGGGGAAGGTGTTTCAGTGTGTGGGGAAGGGTTTCAGTGTGTGGGGAAGGTGTTTCAGTGTGTGGGGATGGGTTTCAGTGGGTGTGGAAAGGGTTTCAGTGTGTGGGAAAGGTGTTTCAGTGTGTGGGGAAGGGGTTTCAGAGTGTGGGGAAGCGTTTCCAGTGTCTGGGGAAGGAGTTTCAGTCTGCGGGGAAGCGTTTCAGTGTGTGGGGAATGTGTTTCAGTGTGTGGGGAAGGGTTTCAGTGTGTGGGGAAGGTGTGTCAGTGTGTGGGGAAGGTGTTTCAGTGTGTGGGGATGTGTTGCAGTGAGTGGGGATGGGGTTTCAGTGTGTGGGGAAGGTGTTTCAGTGTGTGGGGAAGGTGTTTCAGTGTGTTGGGAAGGGTTTCAGTGTGTGGGGAAGGAGTTTCAGTGTGTGGGGAAGCTGTTTCACTGTGTGTGGAAGTTGTTTCAGTGTGTGGGGATGGGTTTCAGTGTGTGGAGATGGGTTTCAGTGTGTGGGGAAGGAGTGTCAGTGTGTGGGGAAGTGTTTCAGTTTGTGCGGAAGGGGTTTCAGTGTGTGGGGCAGGTGTTTCAGTGTGTGGGGAAGGCTTTTCAGTTTGTGGGGAAGCTGTTTCACTGTGTGGGGAAGTTGTTTCAGTGTGTGAGAATGGGTTTCAGTGTGTGGGGATGGGTTTCAGTGTGTGCGGGAGGGGTTTCGGTGTGTGGGGAAGGTGTGTCAGTGTGTGGGGAAGGGTTTCCAGTGTCTGGGGAAGGAGTTTCAGTGTGTGGGGGAGTGTTTCAGTGTGTGGGGAAGGTGTTTCAGTGGGTGGGGAAGGGTTTCAGTGTCTGAGGAAGGTGTTTCAGTTTGTGCGGAAGGGGTTTCAGTGTTTGGGGAAGGTGTTTCTGTGAATGGGGAAGGTGTTTCAGTGTTTGGGGAAAGGTTTCAGTGTGTGGGGAAGTTGTTTCAGTGTGTGGGGAAGGTTTTTCAGGGTGTAGGGAAGGGGTTTCAGTGTGTGGGGAAGGGTTTCAGTGTGTGGGGAAGGGGTTTCAGTGTGTGGGGAAGGGTTTCAGTGTGTGGGGAAGGTGTTTCAGTTTGTGCGGAAGGTGTTTCAGTTTGTGGGGAATGTGTTTCAGTGTGTGGGGAAGGTGTTTCAGTGTGCGGGGAAGTTGTTTCAGTGTGTGGGGATGGGGTTTCAGTGTGTGGAGAAGTTGTTTCAGTGTGTGGGGAAGGGGGTTCAGTGTGTGGGGAAGGGATTCAGTGACTGGGGAAGGAGTTTCAGTGTGTGGGGAAGTGTTTCAGTGTGTGGGGAAGGTGTTACAGTGTGTGGGGAAGGATTGCAGTGTGTGGAGAAGGCGTTTCAGTGTGTGGGGAAGCTGTTTCAGTGTGTGGGGAAGGGGTTTCAGTGTGTGGGGAAGCTGTTTCAGTCTGTGGGGAATGGGTTTCAGTGTTTGGGGAAGCTGTTTCAGTGTGTGGGGAAGGGGTTTCAGTGTGTGGGGAAGCTGTTTCAGTCTGTGGGGAAGGTGTGTCAGTGTGTGGGGAGGGTGTTTCAGTGTGTGGGGATGTGTTGCAATGTGTGGGGATGGGGTTTCAGTGTGTGGGGAAGGTGTTTCAGTGTGTGGGGAAGGGGTTTCAGTGTGTGGGGAAGGGTTTCCAGTGTCTGGGGAAGGAGTTTCAGTGTGTGGGTAAGTTTTACAGTGTGTGGGGAAGGTGTTTCAGTGTGTGGGGAAGGGTTTCAGTGTGTGGGGAAGTTGTTTCAGTGTGTGTGGAAGTAGTTTCAGTGCGTGGGGATGGGTTTCAGTGTGTGGAGATGGGTTTCAGCGTGTGTGGAAGGGGTTTCAGTGTGTGGGGAAGGTGTGTCAGTGTGTGGGGAAGTGTGTCAGTTTGTGCGGAAGGGGTTTCAGTGTGTGGGGAAGCTGTTTCACTGTGTGGGGAAGTTGTTTCAGTGTGTGAGAATGGGTTTCAGTGTGTGGGGATGGGTTTCAGTGTGTGCGGAAGGGGTTTCAGTGTGTGGGGAAGGTGTGGCAGTGTGTGGGGAAGGGTTTCCAGTGTCTGGGGAAGGAGTTTCAGTGTGTGGGGGAGTGTTTCAGTGTGTGGGGAAGGTGTTTCAGTGGGTGGGGAAGGGTTTCAGTGTCTGAGGAAGGTGTTTCAGTTTGTGCAGAAGGGGTTTCAGTGTTTGGGGAAGTTGTTTCTGTGTATGGGGAAGGTGTTTCAGTGTGTGGGGAAAGGTTTCAGTGTGTGGGGAAGTTGCTTCAGTGTGTGCGGAAGGTGTTTCAGGGTGTGGGGAAGGGGTTTCAGTGTGTGGGGAAGGGTTTCAGTGTGTGGGGAAGGGGTTTCAGTGTGTGGGGAAGGGTTTCAGTGTGTGGGGAAGGTGTTTCAGTTTGTGCGGAATGTGTTTCAGTTTGTGGGGAAGTTGTTTCAGTGTGTGGGGATGGGGTTTCAGTGTGTGGGGAAGGTGTTTCAGTGTGTGGGGAAGGGGTTTCAGTGTGTGGGGAAGGGTTTCCAGTGTCTGGGGAAGGAGTTTCAGTGTGTGGGGGAGTGTTTCAGTGTGTGGGGAAGGTGTTTCAGTGGGTGGGGAAGGGTTTCAGTGTCTGAGGAAGGTGTTTCAGTTTGTGCGGAAGGGGTTTCAGTGTTTGGGGAAGGTGTTTCTGTGAATGGGGAAGGTGTTTCAGTGTGTGGGGAAAGGTTTCAGTGTGTGGGGAAGTTGTTTCTGTGTGTGGGGAAGGTGTTTCAGGGTGTGCGGAAGGGGCTTCAGTGTGTGGGGAAGGGTTTCAGTGTGTGGGGAAGGGGTTTCAGTGTGTGGGGAAGGGTTTCAGTGTGTGGGGAAGGTGTTTCAGTTTGTGCAGAAGGTGTTTCAGTTTGTGGGGAATGTGTATCAGTGTGTGGGGAAGGTGTTTCAGTGTGTGGGGAAGTTGTTGCAGTGTGTGGGGATGGGGTTTCAGTGTGTGGGGAAGGTGTTTCAGTGTGTGGGGAAGGGGTTTCAGTGTGTGGGGAAGGGCTTCAGTGTCTGGGGAAGGAGTTTCAGTGTGTGGGGAAGTGTTTCAGTGTGTGAGGAAGGTGTTTCAGTGTGTGGGGAAGGATTTCAGTGTGTGGGGAAGGCGTTTCAGTGTGTGGGGAAGCTGTTTCAGTGTGTGCGGAAGGGGTTTCAGTGTATGGTGAAGCTGTTTCAGTCTGTGGGGAATGGGTTTCAGTGTGTGGGGAAGCTGTTTCAGTGTGTGGGGAAGGGGTTTCAGTGTGTGGGGAAGCTGTTTCAGTCTGTGGGGAAGGTGTGTCAGTGTGTGGGGAGGGTGTTTCAGTGTGTGGGGATGGTGTTTCAGTGTGTGGGGAAGGGATTTCAGTGTGTGGGGAAGGGTTTCCAGTGTCTGGGGAAGGAGTTTCAGTGTGTGGGGAAGTGTTACAGTGTGTGGGGAAGGGGTTTCAGTGTGTGGGGAAGGGTTTCAGTGTGTGGGGAAGGAGTTTCAGTGTGTGGGGAAGCTGTTGCAGTGTGTGTGGAAGTTGTTTCAGTGCGTGGGGATGGGTTTCAGTGTGTGGAGATGGGTTTCAGCGTGTGTGGAAGGGGTTTCAGTGTGTGGGGAAGGTGTGTCAGTGTGTGGGGAAGTGTTTCAGTTTGTGCGGAAGGGGTTTCAGTGTGTGGGGAAGCTGTTTCACTGTGTGGGGAAGTTGTTTCAGTGTGTGAGAATGGGTTTCAGTGTGTGGGGATGGGTTTCAGTGTGTGCGGAAGGGGTTTCAGTGTGTGGGGAAGGTGTGGCAGTGTGTGGGGAAGGGTTTCCAGTGTCTGGGGAAGGAGTTTCAGTGTGTGGGGGAGTGTTTCACTGTGTGGGGAAGGTGTTTCAGTGGGTGGGGAAGGGTTTCAGTCTCTGAGGAAGGTGTTTCTGTGTATGGGGAAGGTGTTTCAGTGTGTGGGGAAAGGTTTCAGTGTGTGGGGAAGTTGCTTCAGTGTGTGGGGAAGGTGTTTCAGGGTGTGGGGAAGGGGTTTCAGTGTGTGGGGAAGGGTTTCAGTGTGTGGGGAAGGGGTTTCAGTGTGTGGGGAAAGGTTTCAGTGTGTGGGGAAGGTGTTTCAGTTTGTGCGGAAGGTGTTTCAGTTTGTGGGGAATGTGTTTCAGTGTGTGGGGAAGGTGTTTCAGTGTGTGGGGAAGTTGTTTCAGTGTGTGGGGATGGGGTTTCAGTGTGTGGGGAAGGTGTTTCAGTGTGTGGGGAAGGGGTTTCAGTGTGTGGGGAAGGGTTTCCAGTGTCTGGGAAAGGAGTTTCAGTGTGTGGGGAAGTGTTTCAGTGTGTGGGGAAGGTGTTTCAGTGGGTGGGGAAGGGTTTCAGTGTCTGAGGAAGGTGTTTCAGTTTGTGCGGAAGGGGTTTCAGTGTGTGCGGAAGGGGTTTCAGTGTATGGGGAAGCTGTTTCAGTCTGTGGGGAAGGGGTTTCAGTGTGTGGGGAAGGTGTTTCAGTGTGTGGGGAAGGGGTTTCAGTGTGTGGGGAAGCTGTTTCAGTGCGTGGGGAAGGTGTGTCAGTGTGTGGGGTAGGTGTTTCAGTGTGTGGGGATGTGTTGCAGTGAGTGGGGATGGGGTTTCAGTGTGTGGGGAAGGTGTTTCAGTGTGTGGGGAAGGGGTTTCAGTGTGTGGGGAAGGGTTTCCAGAGTCTGGGAAAGGAGTTTCAGTGTGTGGGGAAGTGTTTCAGTGTGTGGGGAAGGTGTTTCAGTTTGTGGGGAAGGGTTTCAGTGTGTGGGGAAGGAGTTTCAGTGTGTGGGGAAGCTGTTTCAGTGTGTGTGGAAGTTGTTTCAGTGTGTGGGGATGGGTTTCAGTGTGTGGGGATGGGTTTCAGTGTGTGCGGAAGGGGTTTCAGTGTGTGGGGAAGGTCTGTCAGTGTGTGGGGAAGTGTTTCCAGTGTCTGGGGAAGGAGTTTCAGTGTGTCGGGGAGTGTTTCAGTGTGTGGGGAGGGTGTTTCAGTGGTTGGGGAAGGGTTTCAGTGTCTGGGGAAGGTGTTTGAGTTTGTGCGGAAGGGGTTTCAGTGTTTGGGGAAGGTGTTTCGGTGTATGGGGAAGGTGTTTCAGTGTGTGGGGAAAGGTTTCAGTGTGTGGGGAAGTTGTTTCAGTGTGTGGGGAAGGTGTTTCAGTGTGTGGGGAAGGGGTTTCAGTGTGTGGGGAAGGGTTTCAGTGTGTGGGGAAGGGGTTTTCAGTGTGTGGAGAAGGGTTTCAGTGTGTGGGGAAGGTGTTTCAGATTGTGCGGAAGGTGTTTCAGTTTGTGGGGAAGATGTTTCAGTGTGTGGGGAAGGTGTTTCAGTGTGTGGGGAAGTTGTTTCAGTGTGTGGGGATGGGGTTTCAGTGTGTGGGAAAGGTGTTTCAGTGTGTGGGGTAGGGGTTTCAGTGTGTGGGGAAGGGTTTCCAGTGTCTGGGGAAGGAGATTCAGTGTGTGGGGAAGTGCTTCAGTGTGTGGGGAAGGTGTTTCAGTGTGTGGGGAAGGATTTCAGTGTGTGGGGAAGGCGTTTCAGTGTGTGGGGAAGCTGTTTGAGTGTGTGGGGAAGGGGTTTCAGTGTGTGGGGAAGCAGTTTCCGTGTGTGGGATAGGGTTCCAGTGTGTGGGGAAGGGGTTTCATTGTGTGGGGAAGGTGTTTCAGTGTGTGGGGATGGGTTTCAGTGGGTGTGGAAGGGGTTTCAGTGTGTGGGGAAGGTGTGTCAGTGTGCGGGGAAGTGTTTCAGTGTGTGGGGAAGGGGTTCCATATGTGGGGAAGGTATTTCAGTGTGTGGGGATGGTTTTCAGTTTGTGGGGATGGGTTTCATTGTGTGTGGAAGTGGTGTCAATGTGTGGGGAAGGTATTTCAGTGTGTGGGGAAGGTGTTTCAGTGTGTGGGGAAGGGGTTTCAGTGTGTGGGGAAGGGTATCAGTGTGTGGGGAAGGGGATTTCAGTGTGTGGAGAAGGGTTTCAGTGTGTGGGGAAGGTGTTTCAGTTTGTGGGGAAGGTGTTTCAGTGGGTGGGGAAGGGTTTCAGTGTCTGAGGAAGGTGTTTCAGTTTGTGTGGAAGGGGTTTCAGTGTTTGAGGAAGGTGTTTCTGTGAATGGGGAAGGTGTTTCAGTGTGTGGGGAAAGGTTTCAGTGTGTGGGGAAGTTGTTTCTGTGTGTGGGGAAGGTGTTTCAGGGTGTGCGGAAGGGGCTTCAGTGTGTGGGGAAGGGTTTCAGTGTGTGGGGAAGGGGTTTCAGTGTGTGGGGAAGGGTTTCAGTGTGTGGGGAAGGTGTTTCAGTTTGTGCGGAAGGTGTTTCAGTTTGTGGGGAATGTGTTTCAGTGTGTGGGGAAGGTGTTTCAGTGTGTGGGGAAGTTGTTTCAGTGTGTGGGGATGGGGTTTCAGTGTGTGGGGAAGGTGTTTCAGTGTGTGGGGAAGGGGTTTCAGTGTGGGGGGAAGGTTTTCAGTGTCTGGGGAAGGAGTTTCAGTGTGTGGGGAAGTGTTTCAGTGTGTGGGGAAGGTGTTTCAGTGTGTGGGGAAGGATTTCAGTGTGTGGGGAAGGCGTTTCAGTGTGTGGGGAAGCTGTTTCAGTGTGTGCGGAAGGGGTTTCAGTGTATGGGGAAGCTGTTTCAGTCTGTGGGGAAGGGGTTTCAGTGTGTGGGGAAGCTGTTTCAGTGTGTGGGGAAGGGGTTTCAGTGTGTGGGGAAGGGGTTTGAGTGCGTGGGGAAGGTGTGTCAGTGTGTGGGGAAGGTGTTTCAGTGTGTGGGGATGTATTGCAGTGAGTGGGGATGGGGTTTCAGTGTGTGGGGAAGGTGTTTCAGTGTGTGGGGAAGGGGTTTCATTGTGTGGGGAAGTGTTTCCAGTGTCTGGGGAAGGAGTTTCAGTGTGTGGGGAAGTGTTTCAGTGTGTGGGGAAGGTGTTTCAGTGTGTGGGGAAGGGTTTCAGTGTGTGGGGAAGGAGTTTCAGTGTGTGGGGAAGCTGTTTCAGTGTGTGTGGAAGTTCTTTCAGTGTGTGGGGATGGGTTTCAGTGTGTGGGGATGGGTTTCATTGTGTGCGGAAGGGGTTTCAGTGTGTGGGGAAGGTGTGTCAGTGTGTGGGGAAGTGTTTCCAGTGTCTGGGGAAGGAGTTTCAGTGTGTGGGGGAGTGTTTCAGTGTGTGGGGAGGGTGTTTCTGTGGGTGCGGAAGGGTTTCAGTGTCTGGGGAAGGTGTTTGAGTTTGTGCGGAAAGGGTTTCAGTGTTTGGGGAAGGTGTTTCGGTGTATGGGGAAGGTGTTTCAGTGTGTGGGGAAAGGTTTCAGTGTGTGGGGAAGTTGTTTCAGTGTGTGCGGAAGGTGTTTCAGTGTGTGGGGATGGGGTTTCAGTGTGTGGGGTAGGTGTTTCAGTGTGTGGGGAAGGGGTTTCAGTGTGTGGGGAAGGGTTTCCAGTGTCTGGGAAAGGAGTTTCAGTGTGTGGGGAAGTGTTTCAATGTGTGGGGAAGGTGTTTCAGTGGGTGGGGAAGGGTTTCAGTGTCTGAGGAAGGTGTTTCAGTTTGTGCGGAAGGGGTTTCAGTGTGTGCGGAAGGGGTTTCAGTGTATGGGGAAGCTGTTTCAGTCTGTGGGGAAGGGGTTTCAGTGTGTGGGGAAGGTGTTTCAGTGTGTGGGGAAGGGGTTTCAGTGTGTGGGGAAGCTGTTTCAGTGCGTGGGGAAGGTGTGTCAGTGTGTGGGGTAGGTGTTTCAGTGTGTGGGGATGTGTTGCAGTGAGTGGGGATGGGGTTTCAGTGTGTGGGGAAGGTGTTTCAGTGTGTGGGGAAGGGGTTTCAGTGTGTGGGGAAGGGTTTCCAGAGTCTGGGAAAGGAGTTTCAGTGTGTGGGGAAGTGTTTCAGTGTGTGGGGAAGGTGTTTCAGTTTGTGGGGAAGGGTTTCAGTGTGTGGGGAAGGAGTTTCAGTGTGTGGGGAAGCTGTTTCAGTGTGTGTGGAAGTTGTTTCAGTGTGTGGGGATGGGTTTCAGTGTGTGGGGATGGGTTTCAGTGTGTGCGGAAGGGGTTTCAGTGTGTGGGGAAGGTCTGTCAGTGTGTGGGGAAGTGTTTCCAGTGTCTGGGGAAGGAGTTTCAGTGTGTCGGGGAGTGTTTCAGTGTGTGGGGAGGGTGTTTCAGTGGTTGGGGAAGGGTTTCAGTGTCTGGGGAAGGTGTTTGAGTTTGTGCGGAAGGGGTTTCAGTGTTTGGGGAAGGTGTTTCGGTGTATGGGGAAGGTGTTTCAGTGTGTGGGGAAAGGTTTCAGTGTGTGGGGAAGTTGTTTCAGTGTGTGGGGAAGGTGTTTCAGTGTGTGGGGAAGGGGTTTCAGTGTGTGGGGAAGGGTTTCAGTGTGTGGGGAAGGGGTTTTCAGTGTGTGGAGAAGGGTTTCAGTGTGTGGGGAAGGTGTTTCAGATTGTGCGGAAGGTGTTTCAGTTTGTGGGGAAGATGTTTCAGTGTGTGGGGAAGGTGTTTCAGTGTGTGGGGAAGTTGTTTCAGTGTGTGGGGATGGGGTTTCAGTGTGTGGGAAAGGTGTTTCAGTGTGTGGGGTAGGGGTTTCAGTGTGTGGGGAAGGGTTTCCAGTGTCTGGGGAAGGAGTTTCAGTGTGTGGGGAAGTGCTTCAGTGTGTGGGGAAGGTGTTTCAGTGTGTGGGGAAGGATTTCAGTGTGTGGGGAAGGCGTTTCAGTGTGTGGGGAAGCTGTTTGAGTGTGTGGGGAAGGGGTTTCAGTGTGTGGGGAAGCAGTTTCCGTGTGTGGGATAGGGTTCCAGTGTGTGGGGAAGGGGTTTCATTGTGTGGGGAAGGTGTTTCAGTGTGTGGGGATGGGTTTCAGTGGGTGTGGAAGGGGTTTCAGTGTGTGGGGAAGGTGTGTCAGTGTGCGGGGAAGTGTTTCAGTGTGTGGGGAAGGGGTTCCATATGTGGGGAAGGTATTTCAGTGTGTGGGGATGGTTTTCAGTTTGTGGGGATGGGTTTCATTGTGTGTGGAAGTGGTGTCAATGTGTGGGGAAGGTATTTCAGTGTGTGGGGAAGGTGTTTCAGTGTGTGGGGAAGGGGTTTCAGTGTGTGGGGAAGGGTATCAGTGTGTGGGGAAGGGGATTTCAGTGTGTGGAGAAGGGTTTCAGTGTGTGGGGAAGGTGTTTCAGTTTGTGGGGAAGGTGTTTCAGTGGGTGGGGAAGGGTTTCAGTGTCTGAGGAAGGTGTTTCAGTTTGTGTGGAAGGGGTTTCAGTGTTTGAGGAAGGTGTTTCTGTGAATGGGGAAGGTGTTTCAGTGTGTGGGGAAAGGTTTCAGTGTGTGGGGAAGTTGTTTCTGTGTGTGGGGAAGGTGTTTCAGGGTGTGCGGAAGGGGCTTCAGTGTGTGGGGAAGGGTTTCAGTGTGTGGGGAAGGGGTTTCAGTGTGTGGGGAAGGGTTTCAGTGTGTGGGGAAGGTGTTTCAGTTTGTGCGGAAGGTGTTTCAGTTTGTGGGGAATGTGTTTCAGTGTGTGGGGAAGGTGTTTCAGTGTGTGGGGAAGTTGTTTCAGTGTGTGGGGATGGGGTTTCAGTGTGTGGGGAAGGTGTTTCAGTGTGTGGGGAAGGGGTTTCAGTGTGGGGGGAAGGTTTTCAGTGTCTGGGGAAGGAGTTTCAGTGTGTGGGGAAGTGTTTCAGTGTGTGGGGAAGGTGTTTCAGTGTGTGGGGAAGGATTTCAGTGTGTGGGGAAGGCGTTTCAGTGTGTGGGGAAGCTGTTTCAGTGTGTGCGGAAGGGGTTTCAGTGTATGGGGAAGCTGTTTCAGTCTGTGGGGAAGGGGTTTCAGTGTGTGGGGAAGCTGTTTCAGTGTGTGGGGAAGGGGTTTCAGTGTGTGGGGAAGGGGTTTGAGTGCGTGGGGAAGGTGTGTCAGTGTGTGGGGAAGGTGTTTCAGTGTGTGGGGATGTATTGCAGTGAGTGGGGATGGGGTTTCAGTGTGTGGGGAAGGTGTTTCAGTGTGTGGGGAAGGGGTTTCATTGTGTGGGGAAGTGTTTCCAGTGTCTGGGGAAGGAGTTTCAGTGTGTGGGGAAGTGTTTCAGTGTGTGGGGAAGGTGTTTCAGTGTGTGGGGAAGGGTTTCAGTGTGTGGGGAAGGAGTTTCAGTGTGTGGGGAAGCTGTTTCAGTGTGTGTGGAAGTTCTTTCAGTGTGTGGGGATGGGTTTCAGTGTGTGGGGATGGGTTTCAGTGTGTGCGGAAGGGGTTTCAGTGTGTGGGGAAGGTGTGTCAGTGTGTGGGGAAGTGTTTCCAGTGTCTGGGGAAGGAGTTTCAGTGTGTGGGGGAGTGTTTCAGTGTGTGGGGAGGGTGTTTCTGTGGGTGCGGAAGGGTTTCAGTGTCTGGGGAAGGTGTTTGAGTTTGTGCGGAAAGGGTTTCAGTGTTTGGGGAAGGTGTTTCGGTGTATGGGGAAGGTGTTTCAGTGTGTGGGGAAAGGTTTCAGTGTGTGGGGAAGTTGTTTCAGTGTGTGCGGAAGGTGTTTCAGTGTGTGGGGAAGGGGTTTCAGTGTGTGGGGAAGGGTTTCAGTGTGTGGGGAAGGGGTTTTCAGTGTGTGGAGAAGGGTTTCAGTGTGTGGGGAAGGTGTTTCAGTTTGTGCGGAAGGTGTTTCAGTTTGTGTGGAAGATGTTTCAGTTTGTGGGGATGGTGTTTCAGTGTGTGGGGAAGTTGTTTCAGTGCGTGGGGATGGGGTTTCAGTGTGTGGGAAATGTGTTTCAGTGTGTGGGGAAGGGGTTTCAGTGTGTGGGGAAGGGTTTCCAGTGTCTGGGGAAGGAGTTTCATTGTGTGGGGAAGTGCTTCAGTGTGTGGGGAAGGTGTTTCAGTGTGTGGGGAAGGATTTCAGTGTGTGGGGAAGGCGTTTCAGTGTGTGGCGAAGCAGTTTCCGTGTGTGGGATAGGGTTCCAGTGTGTGGGGAAGGGGTTTCATTGTGTGGGGAAGGTGTTTCAGTGTGTGGGGAAGGGTTTCAGTGGGTGTGGAAGGGGTTTCAGTGTGTGGGGAAGGTGTGTCAGTGTGCGGTGAAGTGTTTCAGTGTGTGGGGAAGGGGTTCCATATGTGGGGAAGGTGTTTCAGTGTGTGGGGATGGATTTCAGTTAGTGGGGATGGGTTTCATTGTGTGTGGAAGTGGTATCCATGTGTGGGGAAGGTGTTTCAGTGTGTGGGGAAGTTGTTTCAGTGTTTGGGGAAGGTGTTTCAGTGTGTGGGGAAGGGGTTTCAGTGTGTGGGGAATGGTTTCAGTGTGTGGGGAAGGGGTTTTCAGTGTGTGGAGAAGGGTTTCAGTGTGTGGGGAAGGTGTTTCAGTTTGTGCGGAAGGTGTTTCAGTTTGTGGGGAAGATGTTTCAGTGTGTGGGGAAGGTGTTTCAGTGTGTGGGGAACTTGTTTCAGTGTGTGAGGATGGGGTTTCAGTGTGTGGGAAAGGTGTTTCAGTGTGTGGGGAAGGGGTTTCAGTGTGTGGGGAAGGGTTTCCAGTGTCTGGGGAAGGAGTTTCAGTGTGTGGGGATGTGCTTCAGTGTGTGGGGAAGGTGTTTCAGTGTGTGGGGAAGGATTTCAGTGTGTGGGGAAGGCGTTTCAGTGTGTGGGGAAGCTGTTTCAGTGTGTGGGGAAGGGGTTTCAGTGTGCGGGGAAGCAGTTTCCGTGTGTGGGATAGGGTTGCAGTGTGTGGGGAAGGGGTTTCATTGTGTGCGGAAGGTGTTTCAGTGTGTGGGGATGGTTTTCAGTGGGTGTGGAAGGGGTTTCAGTGTGTGGGGAAGGTGTGTCAGTGTGCGGGGAAGTGTTTCAGTGTGTGGGGAAGGGGTTCCATATGTGGGGAAGGTGTTTCAGTGTGTGGGGATGGTTTTCAACTTGTGGGGATGGATTTCATTGTGTGTGGAAGTGGTATCAATGTGTGGGGAAGGTGTTTCAGTGTGTGGGGAAGGGGTTTCAGTGTGTGGGGAAGATGTTTCTGTGTGTGGGGAAGGTGTTTCAGTGTGTGGGGAAGGATTTCAGTGTGTGGGGAAGGCTTTCAGTGTGTGGGGAAGGTGCTTCAGTGTGTGCGAAAAGGGTTTCAGTGTGTGGGGCAGATGTTTCGGTGTGTGGGGAAGGTATTTTAGTGTGTGGGGATGGGATTCAGTGTGTGGAGATGGGTTTCAGCATGTGTGGAAGGGGTTTCAGTGTGTGGGGAAGGTGTGTCAGTGTGTGGGGAAGTGTTTCAGTTTGTGCGGAAGGGGTTTCAGTGTGTGGGGCAGGTGTTTCAGTGTGTGGGGAAGGCTTTTCAGTGTGTGGGGAAGCTGTTTCACTGTGTGGGGAATTTGTTTCAGTGTGTGAGAATGGGTTTCAGTGTGTGGGGATGGATTACAGTGTGTGCGGAAGGGGTTTCAGTGTGTGGGGAAGGTCTGTCAGTGTGTGGGGAAGGGTTTCCAGTGTCTGGGGAAGGAGTTTCAGTGTGTGGGGGAGTGTTTCAGTGTGTGGGGAAGGTGTTTCAGTGGGTGGGGAAGGGTTTCAGTGTCTGAGGAAGGTGTTTCAGTTTGTGCAGAAGGGGTTTCAGTGTTTGGGGAAGGTGTTTCTGTGTATGGGGAAGGTGTTTCAGTGTGTGGGGAAAGGTTTCAGTGTGTGGGGAAGTTGTTTCAGTGTGTGGGGAAGGTGTTGCAGGGTGTGGGGAAGGGGTTTCAGTGTGCGGGGAAGGGTTTCAGTGTGTGTGGAAGGGGTTTCAGTGTGTGGGGAAGGGTTTCAGTGTGTGGGGAAGGTGTTTCAGTTTGTGCGGAAGGTGTTTCAGTTTGTGGGGAATGTGTTTCAGTGTGTGGGGAAGGTGTTTCAGTGTGTGGGGAAGTTGTTTCAGTTTGTGAGAATGGGGTTTCAGTGTGTGGGGAAGGTGTTTCAGTGTGTGGGGAAGGGGTTTCAGTGTGTGGGGAAGGGTTTCCAGTGTCTGGGGAAGGAGTTTCAGTGTGTGGGGAAGTGTTCCAGTGTGTGGGGAAGGTGTTTCAGTGTGTGGGGAAGGATTTCAGTGTGTGGGGAAGGCGTTTCAGTGTGTGGGGAAGCTGTTTCAGTGTGTGGGGAAGGGGTTTCAGTGTGTGGGGAAGCTGTTTCAGTCTGTGGGGATGGGGTTTCAGTGTTTGGGGAAGATGATTCAGTGTGTGAGAGAGGGTTCCAGTGTGTGGGGATGGGTTTCAGTGGGTGTGGAAGGGGTTTCAGTGTGTGGGGAAGGTGTGTCAGTGTGCGGGGAAGTGTTTCAGTGTGTGGGGAAGGGATTCCATGTGTGGGGAAGGTGTTTCAGTGTGTGGGGAAGGGTTTCAGTGTGTGGGGAAGGTGTGTCAGCGTGTGGGGATGGGTTTCAGTGGGTGTGGAAAGGGTTTCAGTGTGTGGGAAAGGTGTTTCAGTGTGCGGGGAAGGGGTTTCAGAGTTTGGGGAAGCGTTTCCAGTGTCTGGGGAAGGAGTTTTAGTCTGTGGGGAAGCGTTTCAGTGTGTGGGGAAGGTGTTTCAGTGTGTGGGGAAGGGTTTCAGTGTGTGGGGAAGGTGTGTCAGTGTGTGGGAAAGGTGTTTCAGTGTGTGGGGATGTGTTGCAGTGTGTGGGGATGGGGTTTCAGTGTGTGGGGAAGGTGTTTCAGTGTGTGGGGAAGGGGTTTCAGTGTGTGGGGAAGGGTTTCCAGTGTCTGGGGAAGGAGTTTCAGTGTGTGGGGAAGTGTTACAGTGTGTGGGGAAGGTGTTTCAGTGTGTTGGTAAGGGTTTCAGTGTGTGGGGAAGGAGAATCAGTGTGTGGGGAAGCTGTTTCACTGTGTGTGGAAGTTGTTTCTGTGTGTGGGGATGGGTTTCAGTGTGTGGAGATGGGTTTCAGCGTGTGCGGAAGGGGTATCAGTGTGTGGGGAAGGAGTGTCAGTGTGTGGGGAAGTGTTTCAGTTTGTGCGGAAGGGGTTTCAGTGTGTGGGGCAGGTGTTTCAGTGTGTGGGGAAGGCTTTTCAGTGTGTGGGGAAGGATTTCAGTGTGTGGGGAAGGCTTTCAGTGTGTGGGGAAGGTGCTTCAGTGTGTGCGAAAAGGGTTTCAGTGTGTGGGGCAGGTGTTTCGGTGTGTGGGGAAGGTATTTTAGTGTGTGGGGATGGGATTCAGTGTGTGGAGATGGGTTTCAGCATGTGCGGAAGGGGTTTCAGTGTGTGGGGAAGGTGTGTCAGTGTGTGGGGAAGTGTTTCAGTTTGTGCGGAAGGGGTTTCAGTGTGTGGGGCAGGTGTTTCAGTGTGTGGGGAAAGCTTTTCAGTGTGTGGGGAAGCTGTTTCACTGTGTGGGGAATTTGTTTCAGTGTGTGAGAATGGGTTTCAGTGTGTGGGGATGGGTTTCAGTGTGTGCGGAAGGGGTTTCAGTGTGTGGGGAAGGTCTGTCAGCGTGTGGGGAAGGGTTTCCAGTGACTGGGGAAGGAGTTTCAGTGTGTGGGGGAGTGTTTCAGTGTGTGGGGAAGGTGTTTCAGTGGGTGGGGAAGGGTTTCAGTGTCTGAGGAAGGTGTTTCAGTTTGTGCGGAAGGGGTTTCAGTGTTTGGGGAAGGTGTTTCTGTGTATGGGGAAGGTGTTTCAGTGTGTGGGGAAAGGTTTCAGTGTGTGGGGAAGTTGTTTCAGTGTGTGGGGAAGGTGTTGCAGGGTGTGGGGAAGGGGTTTCAGTGTGCGGGGAAGGGTTTCAGTGTGTGTGGAAGGGGTTTCAGTGTGTGGCGAAGTTTTCAGTGTGTGGGGAATGTGTTTCAGTTTGTGCGGAAGGTGTTTCAGTTTGTGGGGAATGTGTTTCAGTGTGTGGGGAAGGTGTTTCAGTGTGTGGGGAAGTTGTTTCAGTTTGTGAGAATGGGGTTTCAGTGTGTGGGGAAGGTGTTTCAGTGTGTGGGGAAGGGGTTTCAGTGTGTGGGGATGGGGTTTCAGTGTTTGGGGAAGATGATTCAGTGTGTGAGAGAGGGTTCCAGTGTGTGGGGATGGGTTTCAGTGGGTGTGGAAGGGGTTTCAGTGTGTGGGGAAGATGTGTCAGTGTGCGGAGAAGTGTTTCAGTGTGTGGGGAAGGGGTTCCATGTGTGGGGAAGGTGTTTCAGTGTGTGGGGAAGGGTTTCAGTGTGTGGGGAAGGTGTTTCAGTGTGTGGGGATGGGTTTCAGTGGGTGTGGAAAGGGTTTCAGTGTGTGGGAAAGGTGTTTCAGTGTGTGGGGAAGGGGTTTCAGAGTTTGGGGAAGCGTTTCCAGTGTCTGGGGAAGGAGTTTCAGTCTGTGGGGAAGCGTTTCAGTGTGTGGGGAAGGTGTTTCAGTGTGTGGGGATGGGTTTCAGTGTGTGGGGAAGGTGTGTCAGTGTGTGGGGAAGGTGTTTCAGTGTGTGGGGATGTGTTGCAGTGTGTGGGGATGGGGTTTCAGTGTGTGGGGAAGGTGTTTCAGTGTATGGGGAAGGGGTTTCAGTGTGTGGGGAAGGGTTTCCAGTGTCTGGGGAAGGAGTTTCAGTGTGTGGGGAAGTGTTACAGTGTGTGGGGAAGGTGTTTCAGTGTGCTGGTAAGGGTTTCAGTGTGTGGGGAAGGAGAATCAGTGTGTGGGGAAGCTGTTTCACTGTGTGTGGAAGTTGTTTCAGTGTGTGGGGATGGGTTTCAGTGTGTGGAGATTGTTTTCAGCGTGTGCGGAAGGGGTTTCAGTGTGTGAGGAAGGAGTGTCAGTGTGTGGGGAAGTGTTTCAGTTTGTGCGGAAGGGGTTTCAGTGTGTGGGGCAGGTGTTTCAGTGTGTGGGGAAGGCTTTTCAGTTTGTGGGGAAGCTGTTTCACTGTGTGGGGAAGTTGTTTCAGTGTGTGAGAATGGGTTTCAGTGTGTGGGGATGGGTTTCAGTGTGTGCGGAAGGGGTTTCAGTGTGTGGGGAAGGTGTGTCAGTGTGTGGGGAAGGTGTTTCAGTGGGTGGGGAAGGGTTTCAGTGTCTGAGGAAGGTGTTTCAGTTTGTGCGGAAGGGGTTTCAGTGTTTGGGGAAGGTGTTTCTGTGAATGGGGAAGGTGTTTCAGTGTTTGGGGAAAGGTTTCAGTGTGTGGGGAAGTTGTTTCAGTGTGTGGGGAAGGTGTTTCAGGGTGTGGGGAAGGGGTTTCAGTGTGTGGGGAAGTGTTTCAGTGTGTGGGGAAGGGGTTTCAGTGTGTGGGGAAGGGTTTCAGTGTGTGGGGAAGGTGTTTCAGTTTGTGCGGAAGGTGTTTCAGTTTGTGGGGAATGTGTTTCAGTGTGTGGGGAAGGTGTTTCAGTGTGTGGGGAAGTTGTTTCAGTGTGTGGGGATGGGGTTTCAGTGTGTGGGGAAGGTGTTTCAGTGGGTGCGGAAGGGGGTTCAGTGTGTGGGGAAGGGATTCAGTGTCTGGGGAAGGATTTTCAGTGTGTGGGGAAGTGTTTCAGTGTGTGGGGAAGGTGTTTCAGTGTGTGGGGAAGGATTTCAGTGTGTGGGGAAGGCGTTTCAGTGTTGGGGAAGCTGTTTAAGTGTGTGGGGAAGGGGTTTCAGTGTGTGGGGAAGCTGTTTCAGTCTGTGGGGAAGGGGTTTCAGTGTTTGGGGAAGCTGTTTCAGTGTGTGGGGAAGGGGTTTCAGTGTGTGGGGAAGCTGTTTCAGTCTGTGGGGAAGGTGTGTCAGTGTGTGGGGATGGTGTTTCAGTGTGTGGGGATGTGTTGCAGTGTGTGGGGATGGGGTTTCAGTGTGTGGGGAAGGTGTTTCAGTGTGTGGGGAAGGGGTTTCAGTGTGTGGGGAAGGGTTTCCAGTGTCTGGGGAAGGAGTTTCAGTGTGTGGGGAAGTGTTACAGTGTGTGGGGAAGGTGTTTCAGTGTGTGGGGAAGGGTTTCAGTGTGTGGGGAAGGAGTTTCAGTGTGTGGGGAAGCTGTTTCAGTGTGTGTGGAAGTTGTTTCAGTGCGTGGGGATGGGTTTCAGTGTGTGGAGATGGGTTTCAGCGTGTTTGGAAGGGGTTTCAGTGTGTGGGGATGTGTTGCAGTGTGTGGGGATTGGGTTTCAGTGTGTGGGGAAGGTGTTTCAGTGTGTGGGGAAGGGTTTCAGTGTGTGGAGATGGGTTTCAGCGTGTGTGGAAGGGGTTTCAGTGTGTGGGGATGTGTTGCAGTGTGTGGGGATGGGGTTTCAGTGTGTGGGGAAGGTGTGTCAGTGTGTGGGGAAGTGTTTCAGTTTGTGCGGAAGGGGTTTCAGTGTGTGGGGAAGCTGTTTCACTGTGTTGGGAAGTTGTTTCAGTGTGTGAGAATGGGTTTCAGTGTGTGGGGATGTGTTTTAGTGTGTGCGGAAGGGGTTTCAGTGTGTGGGAAAGGTGTGGCAGTGTGTGGGGAAGGGTTTCCAGTGTCTGGGGAAGGAGTTTCAGTGTGTGGGGGAGTGTTTCAGTGAGTGGGGAAGGTGTCTCAGTGGGTGGGGAAGGGTTTCAGTGTCTGAGGAAGGTGTTTCAGTTTGTGCGGAAGGGGTTTCAGTGTTTGGGGAAGGTGTTTCTGTGTATGGGGAAGGTGTTTCAGTGTGTGGGGAAAGGTTTCAGTGTGTGGGGAAGTTGCTTCAGTGTGTGGGGAAGGTGTTTCAGGGTGTGGGGAAGGGGTTTCAGTGTGTGGGGAAGGGTTTCAGTGTGTGGGGAAGGGGTTTTAGTGTGTGGGGAAGGGTTTCAGTGTGTGGGGAAGGTGTTTCAGTTTGTGCGGAAGGTGTTTCAGTTTGTGGGGAATGTGTTTCAGTGTGTGGGGAAGGTTTTTCAGTGTGTGGGGAAGTTGTTTCAGTGTGTGGGGATGGGGTTTCAGTGTGTGGGGAAGGTGTTTCAGTGTGTGGGGAAGGGGTTTCAGTGTGTGGGGAAGGGTTTCCAGTGTCTGGGGAAGGATTTTCAGTGTGTGGGGAAGTGTTTCAGTGTGTGGGGAAGGTGTTTCAGTGGGTGGGGAAGGGTTTCAGTGTGTGGGGAAGGTGTTTCAGTTTGTGCGGAAGGGGTTTCAGTGTTTGGGGAAGGTGTTTCTGTGAATGGGGAAGGTGTTTCAGTGTGTGGGGAAAGGTTTCAGTGTGTGGGGAAGTTGTTTCTGTGTGTGGGGAAGGTGTTTCAGGGTGTGCAGAAGGGGCTTCAGTGTGTGGGGAAGGGTTTCAGTGTGTGGGGAAGGGGTTTCAGTGTGTGGGGAAGGGTTTCAGTGTGTGGGAAAGGTGTTTCAGTTTGTGCGGAAGGTGTTTCAGTTTGTGGGGAATGTGTTTCAGTGTGTCGGGAAGGTGTTTCAGTGTGTGGGGAAGTTGTTTCAGTGTGTGGGGAAGGGGTTTCAGTGTGTGGGGAAGGTGTTTCAGTGTGTGGGGAAGGGGTTTCCGTGTGTGGGGAAGTGTTTCAGTGTCTGGGGAAGGAGTTTCAGTGTGTGGGGAAGTGTTTCAGTGTGTGAGGAAGGTGTTTCAGTGTGTGGGGAAGGGTTTCCAGTGTCTGGGGAAGGAGTTTCAGTGTGTGGGGAAGTGTTTCAGTGTGTGGGGAAGGTGTTTCAGTGGGTGGGGAAGGGTTTCAGTGTGTGGGGAAGTTGTTTCAGTGTGTGTGGAAGGGGTTTCAGTGTGTGGGGAGGGAGTGTCAGTGTGTGGGGAAGGGTTTCCAGTGTCTGGGGAAGGTGTTTCGGTGTATGGGGAAGTGTTTCAGTGAGTGGGGATAGGTTTCAGTGTGTGGGGGAGTTGTTTCAGTGTGTGGGGAAGGTGTTTCAGTGTGTGCGGAAGGGGTTTCAGTGTGTGGGGAAGGGTTTCAGTGTGTGAGGAAGGGGTTTCAGTGTGTGGGGAAGGGTTTCCAGTGTCTGGGGAAGGAGTTTCAGTGTGTGGGGAAGTGTTTCAGTGTGTGGGGAAGGTGTTTCAGTGGGTGGGGAAGGGTTTCAGTGTGTGGGGAAGGTGTTTCAGTTTGTGCGGAAGGGGTTTCAGTGTTTGGGGAAGGTGTTTCTGTGAATGGGGAAGGTGTTTCAGTGTGTGGGGAAAGGTTTCAGTGTGTGGGGAAGTTGTTTCTGTGTGATGGGAAAGGTGTTTCAGGGTGTGCGGAAGGGGCTTCAGTGTGTGGGGAAGGGTTTCAGTGTGTGGGGAAGGGGTTTCAGTGTGTGGGGAAGGGTTTAAGTGTGTGGGAAAGGTGTTTCAGTTTGTGCGGAAGGTGTTTCAGTTTGTGGGGAATGTGTTTCAGTGTGTCGGGAAGGTGTTTCAGTGTGTGGGGAAGTTGTTTCAGTGTGTGGGGAAGGGGTTTCAGTGTGTGGGGAAGGTGTTTCAGTGTGTGGGGAAGGGGTTTCCGTGTGTGGGGAAGTGTTTCAGTGTCTGGGGAAGGAGTTTCAGTGTGTGGGGAAGTGTTTCAGTGTGTGAGGAAGGTGTTTCAGTGTGTGGGGAAGCTGTTTCAGTGTGTGCGGAAGGGGTTTCAGTGTATGGGGAAGCTGTTTCAGTCTGTGGGGAAGGGGTTTCAGTGTGTGGGGAAGCTGTTTCAGTTTGTGGGGAAGGGGTTTCAGTGTGTGGGGAAGCTGTTTCAGTGCGTGGGGAAGGTGTGTCAGTGTGTGGGGAAGGAGTTTCAGTGTGTGGGGATGTGTTGCAATGAGTGGGGATGGGGTTTCAGTATGTGGGGAAGGTGTTTCAGTGTGTGGGGAAGGGGTTTCAGTGTGTGGGGAAGGGTTTCCAGTGTCTGGGGAAGGAGTTTCAGTGTGTGGGGAAGTGTTTCAGTGTGTGGGGAAGGTGTTTCAGTGTGTGGGGAAGGGTTGCAGAGTGTGGGGAAGGAGTTTCAGTGTGTGGGGAAGCTGTTGCAGTGTGTGTGGAAGTTGTTTCAGTGTGTGTGGAAGGGGTTTCAGTGTGTGGGGAGGGTGTGTCAGTGTGTGGGGAAGGGTTTCCAGTGTCTGGGGAAGGTGTTTCGGTGTATGGGGAAGTGTTTCAGTGAGTGGGGATAGGTTTCAGTGTGTGGGGGAGTTGTTTCAGTGTGTGGGGAAGGTGTTTCAGTGTGTGCGGAAGGGGTTTCAGTGTGTGGGGAAGGGTTTCAGTGTGTGGGGAAGTTGTTTCAGTGTGTGGAGAAGGGGTTCAGTGTGTGGGGAAGGTGCTTCAGTTTGTGCGGAAGGTGTTTCAGTTTGTGGGGAAGGTGTTTCAGTGTGTGGGGAAGGTGTTTCAGTGTGTGGGGAAGTTGTTTCAGTGTGTGGGGATGGGGTTTCAGTGTGTGGGAAAGGTGTTTCAGTGTGTGGGGAAGGGGTTTCAGTGTGTGGGGAAGGGTTTCCAGTGTCTGGGGAAGGGGTTTCAGTGTGTGGGGAAGTGTTTCAGTGTGTGGGGAAGGTGTTTCAGTGTGTGGGGAAGGATTCCAGTGTGTGGGGAAGGCGTTTCAGTGTGTGGGGAAGCTGTTTCAGTGAGTGGGGAAGGGGTTTCAGTGTGTGGGGAAGCAGTTTCCGTGTGTGGGATAGGGTTCCAGTGTGTGGGGAAGGGTTTTCATTGTGTGGGGAAGGTGGTTCAGTGTGTGGGGATGGGTTTCAGTGGGTGTGGAAGGGGTTTCAGTGTGTAGGGATGGGTTTCAGTGGGTGTGGAAGGGGTTTCAGTGTGTGGGGAAGGTGTGTCAGTGTGCGGGGAAGTGTTTCAGTGTGTGGGGAAGGGGTTCCATATGTGGGGAAGGTGTTTCAGTGTGTGGGGATGGTTTTCAGTTTGTGGGGATGGGTTTCATTGTGTGTGGAAGTGGTATCAATGTGTGGGGAAGGTGTTTCAGTGTGTGGGGAAGGGGTTTCAGTGTGTGGGCAAGATGTTTCTGTGTGTGGGGAAGGTGTTTCAGTGTGTGGGGAAGGCTTTCAGTGTTTGGGGAAGGTGCTTCAGTGTGTGCGAAAAGGGTTTCAGTGTGTGGGGAAGGTGTTTCGGTGTGTGGGGAGGGTATTTTAGTGTGTGGGGAAGGGGTTTCAGTGTGTGGGGAAGGTGTTTCAGTCTGTGGGGAAGATGTTTCAGTGTGTGGGGAAGCTGTTTCAGTGTGTGGGAAGGGGTTTCAGTGTGTGGGGAAGGGTTTGAGTGTGTGGGGAAGGGGTTTCAGTGTTTGGGGAACGTGTTTCATTGTGTGCGGAAGGGGTTTCAGAGTGTGGGTAAGTGTTTCAGTGTGTGGGGAAGGGTTTTCAGTGAGTGGGGAAGGGGTTTCAGAGTGTGGGAAAGGGTTTCGGTGTGTGGGGAAGGGTTTTCAGTGTGTGGGGAAAGGGTTCAGTGTGTGGGGAAGGGTTTCAGTGTGTGGGGAATGTGTTTCAGTGTGTGCTGAAGTGGTTTCAGTCTGTTTGGAAGGTGTTTCAGTGTGTGTGGAAGGGGTATCAGTGTGTGGGGAAGGGGTTTCAGCGTGTGGGGGAGGTGTTGCAGTGTGTGGGGATGTGTTTCAGTGTGTGGGGATGAGTTTCAGTGTGTGGGGATGGGTTTCAGTGTGTGGGGATGGGTTTCAGTGTGTGCAGAAGGAGTTTCAGTGTGTGGGGAAGGTGTTTCAGTGTGTGGGGAAGGGGTTTCAGTGTGTGGTGATGGGTTTCATTTTGTGGGGATGGGTTTCATTGTTTGCGGAAGGTGTTTCAGTGTGTGGGGAAGGATTTTCAATATGTGGGGAAGGGGTTTCAGTGTGTGGGGAAGGGGTTTCAGTGTGTGGGGAATGTGTTTCAGTGTGTTTGGAACGATTTCAGTGTGTGGGGAATGTGTTTCAGTGTGTGGTGAATGGGTTTCAGTGTTTGGGGAAGGGATTCAGCGAGTGGGGAAGGGGTTTCAGAGTGTGGGGAAGATGTTTCAGTGTGTGGGGATGTGTTGCAATGAGTGGGGATGGTGCTTCAGTGTGTGGGGAAGGTGTTTCAGTGTGTGGGGAAGGGGTTTCAGATTGTGGGGAAGGGTTTCCAGTGTCTGGGGAAGGAGTTTCAGTGTGTGGGGAAGCGTTTCAGTGTGTGGGGAAGGTGTTTCAGTGAGTGGGGAAGGGTTTCAGTGTGTGGGGAAGGTGTGTCAGTGTGTGGGGAAGGTGTTTCAGTGTGTGGGGATGTGTTGCAGTGTGTGGGGAAGGGGTTTCAGTGTGTGGGGAAGGTGTTTCAGTGTGTGGGGAAGGGGTCTCAGTGTGTGGGGAAGGGTTTCCAGTGTCTGGGGAATGAGTTTCAGTGTGTGGGGAAGTGTTACAGTGTGTGGGGAAGGTGTTTCAGTGTGTGGGGAAGGGTTTCATTGGGTGGGGAAGGAGTTTCAGTGGGTGGGGAAGGTGTTTCAGTGTGT
Source organism: Heterodontus francisci (assembly GCF_036365525.1). Lineage (NCBI taxonomy): Eukaryota > Metazoa > Chordata > Chondrichthyes > Heterodontiformes > Heterodontidae > Heterodontus > Heterodontus francisci. The sequence continues at coordinate 299,137 of NW_027141539.1, forward strand.
GGGGAAGTTGTTTCAGTGTGTGGGGAAGGGTTTCCAGTGTCTGGGGAATGAGTTTCAGTGTGTGGGGAAGTGTTACAGTGTGTGGGGAAGGTGTTTCAGTGTGTGGGGAAGAGTTTCATTGGGTGGGCAAGGAGTTTCAGTGTGTGGGGAAGCTGTTTCAGTGTGTGTGGAAGTTGTTTCAGTCTGTGGGGATGGGATTCAGTGTGTGGAGATGGGTTTCAGCATGTGCGGAAGGGGTTTCAGTGTGTGGGGAAGGTGTGTCAGTGTGTGGGGAAGAGTTTCAGTTTGTGCGGAAGGGGTTTCAGTGGGTGGGGAAGGGTTTCAGTGTCTGAGGAAGGTGTTTCAGTTTGTGCGGAAAGGGTTTCAGTGTTTGGGGAAGGTGTTTCTGTGTATGGGGAAGGGGTTTCAGTGTGTGGGGAAAGGTTTCAGTGTGTGGGGAAGTTGTTTCAGTGTGTGGGGAAGGTGTTGCAGGGAGTGGGGAAGGGGTTTCAGTGTGTGGGGAAGGGTTTCAGTGTGTGTGGAAGGGGTTTCAGTGTGTGGGGAAGGGTTTCAGTGTGTGGGGAAGGTGTTTCAGTTTGTGCGGAAGGTGTTTCAGTTTGTGGGGAATGTGTTTCAGTGTGTGGGGAAGGTGTTTCAGTGTGCGGGGAAGTTGTTTCAGTTTGTGGGGATGGGGTTTCAGTGTGTGGGGAAGGTGTTTCAGTGTGTGGGGAAGGGGTTTCCGTGTGTGGGGAAGGGTTTCCAGTGTCTGTGGAAGGAGTTTCAGTGTGTGGGGAAGTGTTTCAGTGTGTGGGGAAGGTGTTTCAGTGTGTGGGGAAGGATTTCAGTGTGTGGGGAAGGCGTTTCAGTGTGTGGGGAAGCTGTTTC